>NC_044036.1:149587534-149908991 GCF_901765095.1 Microcaecilia unicolor | reverse complement strand
AGTGCAGTGGACTCGGATCCTGGGGAACTGGGTTTGATTCCCACTGCAGCTCCTTGTAACTCTGGACAAGTCACTTAACCCTCCATTGTCCCAGGTACAAATAAGTACCTGTATATAATATATAAACCGCTTTGAATATAGTTAGAAAAAAACACAGAAAGGCGGTATATAAGTCCCTTTCCCTAGATAGAGCTTCATTTTTCTTCTCTTATTCTAAAATGAATGCTAGGGAGCATCTTGTAGCACTATATAAATGAGTAGTAGTAGTAGTTCAGTTATTTGCAGGCAGGTTTACATTTCAATAGTTAAGCATTACATAAGATTCCCCAAAAACAACTTGAATCTCATTTACAGGTGAAGGGTTTTTCTTGTTTTTTTTTTTTTTTTTAAATCTGTGCTTTACTTCACTGAGTAAGTATGCAATCACATACATCAATGCACTGAAAATGAATAATGCAGCGATCCACAATGGAAAATGAAGGCTTAATCACGGTTTCAGTAATTAAACTTGCACAGGTTCAATAAAAGTCATTCCGTTAGAAGTGGATAAACTAGTCATTAACTCTAAAGTGATAAACAAAAGAATGTGGACAAGAATCTCTGTTCTAAAATGCTGAATTAAATTTCTTTATTAATATTCCAATATCAAGCTTAAGTTCGATTATACTTAAATATTCCAAGCATAAAAAACCAAATGAAGGAGATTATATTGTAAACCAGACCTCATAGTCAACACTTTATTTGTCATAACAGGAATGAAGAAATTTAGCACTGTATAATTTTTTAATAGAAAGTTGCTTCAGTTACCCTACTTACATCACATCTGAAAGGAGAAATGGTTTATGGAGGATAATGGATGGTTCTGCTACATTGTACATAACAAGTCTTATGAATACTTTCTGGTCTTCATGCCTCCGTAAAGGTAGCAGAACTTGCTTAGCCAGTCTTAATCTAGCCGAGATCATTTTCACGCACCTTTTCTGACTCCATGTGCCACTTTTCTTTGTTAGTTACATAAGTACATAAGCACCACCATACTGGGAAAAGAGCCCAGCATCCTGTCTCTGACAGTGGCCAATCCAGGCTTCAAGAACCTGGCAACAGCCCCCCCCCCCCCCCCCAAACAAACAAATTAATAATGTTCAATGGACTTGTCCAAACCCCCTTAAAATTCCGTAAGGCCAGCTGCTGTCAATACATTCTCCAGCAACGAGTTCCAGAGTCTAACTACACGCTGAGCAAAGAAAAACTTTCTCCTATTTATTTTAAATCTACCATATTCTAGCTTCATCTTGTGTCCCCTGGTTTTGTTGTTGTTTGAAAGTGTAAACAAACTCTTCACATCTGTCCACTCTACTCCGCTCATTATCTTGTAGACTTCTATCATATCACCCCTCAGCCACCTTTTCTCCAAGCTGAAGAGCCCTAACCTTCTCAGCCTTTCCTCATAGGAAAGTCATTCCATTCCCTTTTACATTTTCGTCGCCCTTCTCTGCACCTTTTCTAATTCCTTTATATCTTTTTTGAGATGCGGCGACCAGAATTGCACACAATACTCGAGGTTACTCTTATTTTCTCTCTAATTCATACTACTCTATTTGTCTATAGGTTTCACCTCTACTCACAAATTTAAATTGTGTTTCACTGTATTAAGAGAAAGTCCTTGGAACTTTAAATGCAATAGCTAAAACATTTAGGGCTGGATTCAGTAAATAGCACTCAAAATTCGGTGCTAAGTGTGATTGTATAAAGGACGTACATTTTAAATTAGAACAGTGACTGTCACTGTTATATACTACGCAAATGACTTTTGGATGTGGTGGTGGTATGAAATCACCTATTATGTTTAGTCCTCAAAGACCGATATTTCATGAGTATACAATATTGAGGTCTTATTATGTATTCATGCTAATGAACAGCAAGGGATTCATAAAATGATCCTTGACTTTATGAACAGTAGCGGCGGCTTCTATTCAAAAGCAACACTATCAGCAATTTGTAAGTGTAACTGGTTCAAGTGATGTCTTTGTGCTGCGTAATTACCACCACGAAAAGTACGGGTTTGATTTTATCACAGGACACTTGCCTTTGTGGATTTCTCACGTTCCTATTTCATGCCTATTTTATAAAGGTAACATTAGTGCCTATGTGCCTTAATAAACCAGACAACCAGAGCCAGCCTCTCTAGTGGTCAAATGCCAATGCACACATCACCTGCTCTGAGGCAAGTATATATGTGCACATGCACTCGTATATTTTATATTATATGCTAATACAATGCAACTCCATACCTGCTTTAACCAAACTATGCCCCTCGGTCCAAAACCACAATGCATTCCAAGAGCACTCTCATTTTTACAAATTAGCATTGAGCCAGGCTAAGAAGGGTTACTTTTCTAACCTACATCATGATTCCAAATCCTTCTCAACTTTTTGACCTTCTCAGATGCCTTAACAGACCCCAACTTACTCCTACTTTTCAACTCTGTGCTGAGGATTTTGCCCATAGATATCTTTAAAGGGCAGATACTTACCCTAACATATGGCGGTCAACAGACAGGAAAGACAGACCAATGAATGAGCAGGATTTGGCCACTAGGTAGTTGTTTATCAACTTTAAAGAATCTAAGGAAGGGATCCTCAGAAGCTTAGCCGAGATTGGGTGGTGGAGCCGGTGGTGGGAGGCGGGGCTAGTGCTGGGCAGACTTCTACAATCTGTGCCCTAAAAATGACAGATACAAATCAAGGTAAGGTATACACAAAAAGTAGCACATATGAGTTTATCTTGTTGGGCAGATTGGACGGACCGCGCAGGTCTTTTTCTGCCGTCATCTACTATGTTCACTATGCCTTAAAATGGGTCCGTCATGTAAATCAACACAGAAAACAGTTTGAGACATTCTTCACTAGAATCCTTAGGATCTTTATTTCTAATTAAAATTGTAAGAAAATGTTTTTTTTTCTTTGTTGGTCTTTTCAAAACTGTACAAAATAATTTTCCCACTACACTGTTTTTATCTGGATTACTTTTCCTGAATAAATATGGCTTTTGAGTCAAGCTACAAAGGATAAAATGACCAGAAACTCCATAGGTCCAGTTTTCAAACCAGAGTACAGAAAATGCCCTTTCGAAAACGATCTTGCGTTTACCCAACTTTAAAATTTCCCTTCAAACAAAGTTATCCTTCTAAACTGCAAGAGCTAGAAGGTAAAAATAAATAAAGACAGACGATTAAAAAAAAAAAAATCCACCTACCCCTTAGCCAGTACAAACTTAGCAATTATTGGAAGAAAATTGTATTCTCAGGATGTACTGGCTTCTCTATAATTAAATATTGATGATAACATCACAGAAACACACTGTAGCAAGTTCTCTGGTACTGTTTGGGGATCTGCATTCATTTGAAACCATACTTCCCATGTTTCATATTTTTAATCCAAAGCAGGGGAAAAAATAGGGTGTTTTCACATGCATTGTCAGTAGTGCATATTATTTTGCAAGAGTGCACAATGTTGTTATTCAAGAAAAAAGGTGCCTTCTTGTGAAACAGTAAGCAATACTGTCATTGCCCCTGAAATGAAAAAAAAATGTCAATAAATAAAACTAAAAATCTTAAACAATACGGGGAACTAAACAAAAAGAAACGTTTTTGTCTACACACCAGCCCTTGTACTGCGTATTCTGCCTCCCTAAGCCAATCTTCTATCCAAACACAATAGCTAGAAAGTCTGGTTTTCAGAATATTTCTGAGCAAGCTTTTTTTAAAAGACAAAATCCTTATGGGGATTTCCCTTTGAAAATGAGGATCAGCCAGCACAAAGCACAAATGTACTTTGTACCTACATGAGAGCAAACACAATTTATGAGCTGCAAAGTATGCACAGAGATTTGAAAAGTCAATATATATATATGTACTCTCTGACTATCATAGTAACATAGTAACACTGAGGCATATTTTCAAAGCACTAAGCCTTCCAAAGTTCCATAGAAACCCATGGACCTTTGGAAGGCTAAGTGCTTTGAAAATGAGCCCCATAGTAACATAGTAGATGATGGCGGAAAAAGACCTGCACGGTCCATCCAGTCTGCCCAACAAGATAACTCATATGTGCCACTTTTTGTGTATACCTTATCTTGATTTGTACCTGTCTTTTTCAGGGCACAGACCGTATAAGTCTGCCCAGCACTATCCCCGCCCCCAACCACCAGCCCCGCCTCCCACCACCGGCTCTGGCACAGACCGTATAAGTCTGCCCAGCACTATCCCCGCCTCCCACCACCGGCTCTGGCACAGACCGTATAAGTCTGCCCAGCACTATCCCCGCCTCCCACCACCGGCTCTGGCACAGACCGTATAAGTCTGCCCAGCACTATCCCCGCCCCCAACCACCAGCCCCGCCTCCCACCACCGGCTCTGGCACAGACCGTATAAGTCTGCCCAGCACTATCCCCGCCTCCCACCACCGGCTCTGGCACAGACCGTATAAGTCTGCCCAGCACTATCCCCGCCTCCCACTACCGGCTCTTGCCACCCAATCTCAACTAAGCTCCTAAGGAATGGATCCCGGTGGTGGGAGGCGGGGCTGGTGGTTGGGGGGCGGAGATAGTGCTGGGCAGACTTATACGGTCTGTGCCCTGAAAAAGACAGGTACAAATCAAGGTAAGGTATACACAAAAAGGGTATCCCTTAAACATGTATACCCTTTATTTTATGCAAATAGTATGGATGCTGTAAACAATACATATACTTTTACTCATGGTGAATGTGGGAGGGAACAATAATCAAAACATGTTTTTTAAGTGATTACACACAAATTTAAACTACATAAAAATCTCTGACTTGCTTTCTATGGGGTCCTTTTACTAAGCCCTTCTAAAAAGTGACCAGCACTGCTCTCAGCGTGTGAGTTTCCCGCTTGCTGTGGCCACTTTTAGTGCAGCAGTAAAATCACCACATTCGAGGGAGGGTTGTAATGGCCACACGCTAATTTCCCCATTAGCTCATGGCCACTGGCATGGGAGCCCTTTCTGCCACCAATTTAAGAGGCAGGAAGGGCTCCTGCACTAATTGGGTAGAATACAGTAATGTGCCCGTGCTACCCGATTAGCACAGGCATGCCTACTCTCCAACCCCCCCCCCCCCCCCCCCCCCCCCCCCCCCCCCCCCCCCCCCCCCCTCCCCCCCCCCCCCCCCCCCCAGACACACCTCCCACGCTAAGCAGAACACCACTGCGGGATGCCTTCGTAAAAGCCCCCTCTATCTTTATGTTCACAAAAGATTATAGAAAGTTAATCAGATTTAGGGGTACTCCCTCCAGACATTATTTTAGACTTCTGCAGTGAGGATTTAATAACTCATTTCATGTCAGTTCATGAGTGATGGTAGGGAGACCCAAAATGCTTTGTCTAAAATTCCACTGCAATATAAAACCAGTCCAAAAAAAATTGTCAACATGCCAAGGTTCAGTCAAGAGATGTTAATGTGATACAATATCCATGTTTCCTTGTGTAAAGACACACAAAAAAAAAACCTCTGAAAAGCTGTGCCAGAGGGAATGAGGGAGGTAAAGAGCCTATCATGCTTTTTATGTTATTTTTCAGCACAAAGAAATCAATAAAATGGCTGCTGCTCCCACCAGGTCTTATCATCTGCACAGTACACAGGCCTCAGCTCAGTCTGGGGAAACCCTTCCAGCTTCACTTCTGGCCAAATGCTGAAGCTCCACATCCTGAAGAGAATCCACGCGTGTGAAGAACTCAATAGATCCCACGAAGTATAAAATGAAAATAAAAAAGGTGGGAATATGAGCCAGGCTATCCAAAAACAGAAACCAAACTGAAATTTCAAAATAGAACGTATTTAATAGTTTTCAAATAAATCATAATAAAACAATTTCACATAGATAATGACTCGACACAACGTTGTGTTTCGGTCAACTGACCTACATCAGGAGTCTTATAACTTATAACTGAGATCACCTATGAAGTGAAATCATGGATTGATGGTATGAAAAAAATCTCAGATCACAAATACAGTTACTATGGACAAGAGCTTAAAATAGGTCTTGAAAAATGAGTTTTGAAAAAGACCGTTCCAAAGCCAGTCCGTCTTACGCTGCAGTCTGCAGAGAAACAACTGAAGCTCCACATCCACCAACTGGATGCCTTAGGTGTTGAGACAATAAGGTAACATAGCAAGAACACTTACACTTAGGTGATACAAGCTTTGGGGGGTGCAAAAGAGGACCACACAGTGGAATGCAAGAACCTATCTCACCTTGCACTTCCCAAAATGTCAAGGCATGAAAATATAAAGCTACATACTCAAACCAGCTTCACATACATCTGCCCCATGATATGGAATATACTACTGAAAGTCCTAAAACACATGTCTGATTATCTAACTTTCCGAAAACATCGGAAAGCCTACTTCTTCAGCAAAATGCTACTCGATGTCACCGGACAACAATAAAATCCCACAACCTAACATGAAGAATGCATTACGAACAGACACCAGCCAAAGACACAAACAGGCTCATTTTTGAAAGAGATGGACGTCCATCTTTCGACATAAATCAGTACTTGGACATCCATCTCTCAGAGACGTCCAAATCGGTATAATTGAAACCCAATTTTGGACGTCTCTAAGTGAAGTCCATTGCAAGGACATCCCAATTTCACGGGGGTGTATCGGAGGCGTGGTGAAAGCGGGACTTGAGCGTTCCTAAGACTTGGACATCTTTGAACCATAATGGAACAAAGCAAAGTCATCCAGCACTAAAACTTGGTCGTTTTCAGCTAGACCCGTTTTTATTACGAATAAGGCACAAAAAGGTGCACAAAATTACCAGATGACCACTGGAGGGAATCGGGAATGACCTCCCGTTACTACCCCAGTGGTCAATAACCCTCTCCCACTCTCAAAAAACAGCATTAAAAATATTACGTGCCAGCCTCAGATGTCATACTCAGGTCCATGACAGCGCATGCAGGTCCCTGGAGCAGTTTAGTGGGTGCAGCACACTTCAGACAGGCGGACCCAGGCCCAAAACTTCCTACCTATTACATTTGTGGAGGAAACAGCAAGCCCTCCAAAACCCACCAGAAACCCTCTGTACCCACATATAGGTGCCCCCCTTCACCCGTAAGGACTATGGTAGTGGTGTGCAGTGGGGGTACTGGGTCCACTGCAGTGCCCCCTAGGGTGCCCAATTGTTGTCCTAGCATGTCAGGGGGACCAGTGCACTAGAAATGCTGGCTCCTCCCATGTCCAAATGGCTTGCATTTGGATGTTTTTGACTTGGACGTCTTTGGTTTCGAAAATCGCCGAAACTCAAAGACGTCCAAAATCTAAGGACGTCCATGGTATTTTCGAAATTAAAGATGGATGTCCATCTTTTTTCAAAAATACGCTTTTCTCCACCTCCGGATTTGGACGTTTTACAAAGATGTCCAAATCCAACTTAGACGTTTCTTTCGAAAATGCCCCTCACAGACACATCAACAACAATATAATATGATTAACTGATTAACTGTTGTCAAATGGTTAACTAATATAAATGTAAGACACAATGAACCGACAACTCCGGTTGCAAAATGTGGGGTACGAATGCATAAAGTGGAGGAGTAGCCTAGTAGTTAGTGCAGCGGACTTTGATCCTGGGGAACTGGGTTCGATTCCCACTGCAGCTCCTTGTGACTGTGGGCAACATGCCTAACCTCCATTGCCCCAGGTACAAAAATAAATACCTGTATATATGTAAACCATTTTGAATGTAGTTGCAAAATACCACAGACGGCGGTATATTAAATCCCATTTCCCTTTCTCTAAATAAATAAATAAATTATGTTGCAGTTTGAAGCCTCTGGAAGTTCAGTATTTGGGGAGACACTATGGGCTGGATTAATTATATGATGCCCTTTATAGAATAGCACATAGCGCTGGAACCCAAGAATTTACACCAAGTGAAACCAGGCGTAAATCCCGAAATGCAAGTTGGGCACAGATCCCCTGAATTCTATAACACTGCGTATATTTTAATGGTATGCCCCTGACCTGCCCATGTCCCTCCCATCACTATGTCCCCTTTTCAGATACACGCGGAAACACTTAGGTGCTATTTTATAACAAGCTGCGTTAAGTATAGCTTAATGGCCATTTTTTAGGCCACTTTGACACACATGTGGGAACAATCAGCCTGCTGGCCTCAGAGAATACCTGCTACAGGTATGTATGTTTGCTTTTTCAAAAGGACATTGAGCAGCCAGGCATTCACTAATTGTATAAGTGAATGCTGAGCATCTGAAGTCTTTTCCTCCCATATAATATATGCTTACACTTGAGAGAGATTTACTTGAGGGTGGAGGAGTGGCCTAGTGGTTACAGCACCAGTCTTGAAATCCAGAGGTGGCCGGTTCAAATCCCACTGCTGCTCCTTGTGATCTTGGGCAAGTCACTTAACCCTCCATTGCCTCAGGTACAAGCTTAGATTGTGAGACCTCCTGGGACAGAGAAATATCCAGTGTACTTGAATGTAACTTACTTTGAGCTACTACTCAAAAAGGTGTGAGCAAAATCCAAATAAAAAAATTAAAAAAATAAATCTTACTTCTGTTATAACGCTTTCCCATACTGAATAAATCCGTGTGGAAATATTGCATAATGCAGAATTCCCTAGTATGTCACTTTAGAGATCTATTTCTTTGGTCTTCTTCCCCCACAAGAGATTGGGGTGAAGAAACAACTCTCAAAGGCAGCAAAGAGTGGCTCTCAGATGCAATTACAGAATGGAAGGAATTAACAAATGTAATGGTAGGAAGACAACAAAAAAAGAGAGGCAACACAAACAGCAAAAGAACATCTACAAGAACTCACCTGTTTTGTTTTTTTAAACTAGAGAGAGAAAGACTAATGGGCTCACCTCCTACCTGCTGGAGACTGAAAAAATACAAAGGCTAGGATCACATGGCCAGGGCTCTAATTGGCTCTCTAGAGTCAGAAGTTTCTTAGTCTCTACCTGCTGGAAGGCGTGCATAACCCATCAGTCCAATCCCGGGCCAGTCCAGAAGGACGCTAAGGAAAAGCATGTTAATTTATTAAGAAAATAGATATGCATAAAACACCTAAAATAACCCAACATGGTCACATCAGGGATTATATTTACACAATATGCATATATTGGAGTTAAAATATTAAATTTTCTACCTAGTGCCATCAGAACGGAAAACCTCAGCTTCAGGAAGAAGCTAAAAACCTCTCTCTTCCCAAAGACTGCTTTATAATCATCCATTGACTTCTACCTTCTAGTATCATCTATTATCCTTTCCTATAATGTTTTGGTCTCGTGCATTACACCAATGGTCTCTAATTGTTCTCATACCTCACACTAACATTATCTGTTTTCGTCTCACCTAGAATGTAAACCGCACTGAACCCTGGAAAGGGGATATTAACTGTATACAAGAATTGATTTGACTTGATACAGATATTATCTGCTGGTTCAAGAACTAGCCCAAATTCACAAACATCTATAGACTCTCTCACTGAAAACTTCCCATAGCTCGATGTCCAACAAATCTCTCTTGCCACTTTAAATAAGACATACACTGCTGGAACTGTGCTGAAGGAAATACTCATCAAGTATCCACACGAAGTGGG
Organism: Microcaecilia unicolor; assembly: GCF_901765095.1. Lineage (NCBI taxonomy): Eukaryota > Metazoa > Chordata > Amphibia > Gymnophiona > Siphonopidae > Microcaecilia > Microcaecilia unicolor. The sequence goes on along the minus strand of NC_044036.1, from coordinate 149,899,332 downwards.
ATATAAATACTGGTAGGGGGATCCAAACTGGTTTCTCCAAAATTCCACTAAGTGCTGAAATTTAAGGCCAGTCCTGAGAACTGTCAGAATGTCAAGATTCAGTCAAGAGATATTAATTTGATATAATATTCATATATGTACAGACACAAATCAAAAATCTGAAAAAAAACAGTCCCTGAAATAGATTTTTTTTTCAATTTAATATGAAAAAAAATCTCATCTCTCATGCTACTGGGAAAGCTCCAATTTTAAGAGTCATAACACTCATCCACTAAATAATTTATGTCTCTGGAAGGCAGGCAAGAGACAAAAGAATACAAATTGTGCCAAAGGTCTTGGAACCAAAGACAAATGAAAGAAATATCTATTTCTTTGACTGGAAAGTCTTTTACATTCACACTGAAATGAAAACTGATGCAGAAATGCTAAATCCCAGACCAACAATATTTTCTCAGTAAGGTTTGATACCTGTAACTCAATGGTCTCCCAGTTTAAAATACGTATCTTGACATTTTTCTAGAAACTGATATCACTGCTCAGGATGCAGCTGAAGAACCTAAAGCAGAAATAGTCAAACTATGACTTGGAGGCTACTTCTGGCCCATGGGAACTTTTCATCTCACGAACCACACAAACCCAGTCTCTTTTCCAGCTCCCCAGGATCAAAGTCTGCTGCACTAACCACTAGGCTACTCCTCCACCAGCAACATTCCATGTAGAATCTCAAATAGGGAAAGGGAAATGAGACTTGATATACCACCTTTCTGTGGTTTTTGCAACTACATTCAAAGCAGTTTACCTAGGATATACAGGTACTTATTTGTACCTGGGGCAATGGAGGGTTAAGTGACTTGCCCACAGTCACAAGGAGCTGCAGTGGGAATCAAACCCAGTTCCCCAGGATCAAAGTCCACTACACTAACCACTAGGCTACAAGTATCGTTTTTGTATGAAATTGGAATCCACAGATATTTTTTTAAATTATAAAGTTTGAAGTTTGTATATGTTTTTGATAAGTAGGAAGACAAAAAAGTTTGACACAATATTAACAGTAGTGTAGTCAAAGTGGTTTACAATTTTTAAAAAAATAGAATTTTTGTTGCTGGCAGAAATTACGTTAAACACAATTTATTGTGGAATTTGCTAAATAATCCTCATGGTTTTATTTCATTCCACTGCCATCTGTACTCTGATGGTAACTTATGTAGATGCCAACTCTGTGGGTGCTGAGCACTCCCAATATTGAGCACCCCCAATCAAGTTGGCCACTTTGTACCTACCATATGTTAGAGGTGTGTGTGTGTGTGTGTGAGACAGAGAGAGAGAGAATCTGAATGTACTGGGAACAGAGTGGAGGAGTTATAACATGCCAGTCAGCCAGGGCTGCATTGGGGGTGGGGGGAGTCAACAGGCAGTAGCCTGGGAGCCCCAAGTCTGTGTAAATCTGAAGGGGCTTTGGGGCCCCCTTTTAAATTTATGCCCTGGGCCCCACTACAGTCAGCAGTCTGATTGGTCAACTGCCCTGTGCAGCAGGGGCGTAGCTACGTGGGGCCATGGGGGCATGGGCCCCCACAGATTACGCCCTGGCCCCCTCTACATTTGATCCCCCCGCCGTCGTTGCCTGCCGTCAGAAACAGATTATCCCACAAGGAAGGCGCCGGAGTCGACCGGCGCTGAAGAAAACTCTTTGGCTGGCGGGGATTGGGGACCCTTGCCAGCAAACAAGGTACTTGATGTGGGGGCGGGGCAGGGGCGGGCAGGCGAGGGGGGGGTGCGGTTGCAGCGACGGTCCAAAGTGGCGGGGGGTTGCGATTGTGGCGGCGGTCCAAAGTGGCAGGGGGAGTTGCGATTGCGGTCCAAAGTGGCAGGGGGGTCAGCAGCTAAACACTGCCCCCCCACCTCGGGCTCTGGCCCCCCCTCCTGCCGAGGTCTGGCTATGCCCCTGCTGTGCAGGAAGATTTCTGTTAGTCTTCCTCCAGCACCTTAGGACCCACAGTGGTCTCATTTAAAAATGAGTGAAAACCACTGCTACACAGCCTTTTTTCATGTATTTATGGTTAGTCAAGGTTACAACTGTCTATTAATCACCTCTCGGGATGTGCTGTCATTTGAAACTAAAATAGAAAATACCACTGAAATGAAACAGAAAACACAAAAATGTTCATTTTTCCGCCATTATTATCATCATCATCATCATGTGTCCTTCCTCCCAATGGTTTTAGGGTAAAGGGGATCAAATTTTCAGCATTTATTTTTTTCTTTTAGTTGTTCTGTTTTAAAGAAAAATAAAACCAAATATAAATGAAAACCAAAGTCCCTGTTTACAAAGGCACGCTAGCATTTTTAGCACATGGTAAAAATTAGCATGCACTGTGTAGATGTCCATAATATTTCTATGGGCGTCTACACAGTTAAAGCTTGCTAAAAACGCTAGCGTGCCTTTCTAAACAGGGCCCCAAATGAAAAGAAAAAAAAGAAGCAAAACAATATTCAGTATACACCCATAGATTCATTTCTGATTTAATAAACATACATTCCCAAATCATGAGCTTAATATCTTATAAAATACCTGAAGGCAAATATGAATTCTTATTTACATTTAAATGTTTACAGCATAATGAAAAACTGTATTATTAATTCAAACACTCCTTTAAAATAAGCAAACCTTTTCATCCCTGCAAAGGTAATTACCAGGATTCACCAAAGCAGATTCTAAATATTAATACTTCAACAATGACCTTTTCTGTACTACAGGGATTATGGTTTAAAAAGCACTGTGCTGTAATTGGGTTCACTATCTGTCCAGCTGCTTCTGTTTGACATGAAAGAAGTGTTAGAGACTTGTGCATCCTAAAATGAGAGCAAGGCCTATCACTGGACCATGTGGCTGGTGCCCTGGACAAAATGTATTCCTCTAATGACATGGCCAGCCTAGGGGCCACCTACTACTACTACTACTACTACTTAACATTTCTAGAGCGCTACTAGGGTTACGCAGCGCTGTACAATTTAACAAAGAGAGACAGTCCCTGCTCAAAGAGCTTACAATCTAATAGACAAGTGAACGGTCGGTCCGATAGGGGCAGTCAAATTGGGGCAGTCTGGATTCACTGAACGGTAAGGGTTAGGTGCCGAACGCAGCATTAAAGAGGTGGGCTTTAAGCAAAGACTTGAAGACGGGCAGGGAGGGGGCTTGGCGTAAGGGCTCAGGAAGGTTGTTCCAAGCATAGGGTGAGGCGAGGCAGAATGAGCGGAGCCTGGAGTTGGCGGTGGTGGAGAAGGGTACTGAGAGGAGGGATTTATCCTGTGAACGGAGGTTACGGGCGGGAACGTAAGGGGAGATGAGGGTAGAAAGATATTGAGGGGCAGCAGACTGAGTGCATTTGTAGGTAAGAAGGAGAAGCTTGAATTGAATGCGGTATCTGATCGGAAGCCAGTGAAGTGACCTGAGGAGAGGGGTGATATGAGTATATCGGTTCTGGCGGAATATGAGACGTGCAGCAGAGTTCTGAACAGATTGAAGGGGGGATAGATGGCTAAGTGGGAGGCCGGTGAGGAGTAAGTTGCAGTAGTCCAGGCGAGAGGTAATGAGAGCGTGGACGAGAGTTCGGGTGGTGTGTTCAGAGAGGAAAGGGCGAATTTTGCTGATGTTAAAGAGGAAGAAGCGACAGGTCTTGGCTATCTGCTGGATATGCGCAGAGATATGCACACCTCTGATAATGTGGCCAGCCTGGCTGCTGAGGCACACAGAGAACTAACAACTTGTATAAAATGAAGTGTGCCTCGTCGTACTGTCTTCCTCACCCAAGCACGGCTATCTCACTCTCTGTCCAACATTTTTTCCCCAGTTACCCTTCTTCGAATCCTGCCAGAATATAAGATCCGTGTATAACATAACGGCCATTTATGGGATTGGGAGACAGGGGAGTGGGAAAGGAATCCAGCCTTGAGTGTGGGTTTTTGTTTTTTTTAGGAGTTTTTTTATTATTTAAATCTCCCATTCTGTGAATCAATGTCTACTCATGCACTGACAGAAGAAAGATATTTTATTTCTGATGCAGCAAACTACTACATCTAACCACTGTGGTGTGTGCTGTTTTTTTTTCTGAGTGTGCACACTTTTAAAAGCAGCAGTAATTTCCCTGCCGTTAATTTACTGCATTGGGAGTAAACACACTTTTTAGCATGTGTATTAAAATGCTGTGTGCAGGACTTTAGTGCATATCTGAACTCTTCCTTTCCCTCTCTACGTTCTCCCCAATTGTCTTTACCATACATGTATCTCACTGTACCATAATATCACCTTGATATTAATCGCAACTTGTATTTGTTCATACCGAAATTGGTTAACGCCGATTACGGTACCATGTCAGCCACATTGAGCCTGCAAAAAGGTGGGAAAATGTGGGATACAAATGCAACAAATAATAATATTCAACATGCGTTTTTTGTGCCGAGGCCTCAGTGAAGTTTATTTATTTATTTATTTGTAGCATTTGTATCCCACATTTTCCCACCAATTTGTAGGCTCAATGTGGCTTACATTTGCCATAATGGCGGTTGCCATTTCCAGGTAACAGAATACAAGTGGTGTTGCGTTAGGTGCATACATACATGGTAACATAGATGGAACATAACATACATGGAACAGTTCATGGTATATATACCATATGCCTACATACATGGTAAAGAAGAATACATTATGGTATTGCATGAAGGTTCCTGAGTGACAATTGGATTATAACATTCATTAGGTCGTCGATTATGGAGAGACCATGTTCGACATAAGGATTGAGGTGAAAGTGCTTGTTCACTAGTAGTAAAGAGGTTAAACAGTCAAGTGATATGATTTCGGTTGTGTCTAGATCGTGTAAAGTCTTATTATTTAGTATTTAAGATGGCTGTTTATGGTATGCCTTCTTGAACAGATCTGTTTTCAATAGCATTCGGAATATAGTTAGGACTTGCGTTGTTTTTATGGCCTTCAGTAGTGCGTTCCATAGCTGGGTACAAATGTATGAGAAACTGGTCGCGTATGTGGATTTATATTTTAGCCCTTTGCAGTTAGGGTAGTGGAGATTGAGGAATGTGCGTGCTGACCTTTTTCCGCTCCTAGTAGGTAAGTCTATAAGGTCAGACATGTATGTCGGGGCTTCCCCGTGAACGATTTTGTGGACCAGGGTGCAAACTTTGAACACAATTCGTTCTTTTAGTGGGAGCCAGTGTAGTTTTTCTCTTAGGGGTTTGGTGCTTTCGTATTTCGCTTTCCCAAATATGAGCCTAGCTGCTGTGTTTTGAGCGGTTTGAAGCTTCTTAATGATTTGTTCTTTGCATCCGGCATAAATGGCATTGTAGTAGTCTAGATGGCTTAGCACCATTGATTGTACTAGGCTGCGGAATACTTCCCTTGGGAAGAAAGGTTTGATCCTTTTACGTTTCCACATTGAGTAGAACATTTTCTTTGCTATGTTTTTCGCATGATCGCATGTGACTGATGAGAGCACTTTAATAAGGCATTGATGACACTTCATTGACTTACAGTGTTTATGTAAACTGCACCATCAGTCCATTCAATTAACTAAATTATCTTTTATTGTAAATTATCATTTATTGATATACTGCTTTTCTGTAGATACAGTCAAAGTTGTTTACATATAGTAGTTTTGCAGGTAATTCAGTGTGCCCTCCCCCGTTCAGTAATCAGGAAGAAGTCTGAACATTTATGAATAGTGCTCTTGTTGCAAAATTTTAACAATATTATGGTTCCGTCATGAGAACATCATTGGAGTACTGAAAATGGAAGGGTTTGGTTTTGCATATTTTACATAGTTATGTGCATGCCAGTGAGTGTAACTATGAATGGATTTTATAACCAAATATTTAAATGAAAGATTTAATAAAAGAATGCTATTACTTGATTACTATATCATAGTGACTATTTATGAGGTAGTGAATATGCATGAGACATATTTGCAAACATCAGAGACAGTGGATGTGAAAGTCTTTCATTTGGAAAATTCTTAAAACCTGGCTGCTTGGAGGGGAGGGGGACCCTGGGATCTCTCTGAACTTTATTGCTGTAGTCTCATTTTTTTCCCCATCAATTTACTGTAAATTTTAGCAGTTTACAATTAAATACTGTAGCACATCTATGGCTTAGACTGGATAGGTAATGCAGTTCAGATATTGCACAAAGCTTAAAACATCCATTACCACCTTATAATTCCCGCCCAGTATCACTATATGATTCATTAGCCTACAGAGGAGATCTGATAATCCTTTTTATCTTATGCAGTCTTCTCAGGGTAGTATAACTGCTAGGAATATGCATTTATTAGAATGCATTCAGTTGTTTAGGCATCTAAAAAACCTCAATTATATGCATGTAAACATATGAATTAACATGTGCACAACTGATTTACATGCATTAGAAAGGTCTAATGCACATGAAATGCGTATACATTAAAACAGATATCTGAAAAGAAGTCTCATCCTTAACAAATTATGGCTGAGGACCTGGAGACTCCATTGATGCCTTTAGACAGATCAAAGGGAGGGTAAAAGGGAGGGGGGATGGGAGGGTTGGGGGGGAGGGGGAAAAAGGAGGGATGAAAAGACTATGTAAAAGTTTGATGTTACTTTAGCAAAAGGTTTTGTTATGGACTTTAGATATAAATTTGGTGATTGTAATTGATGCTTAAATGTTGTGGATGTGACATCAATAAAAAAGTTAGACCATAAAAAACTGATATCTGAAACAAACTTTTAAAGAAACACCTGAAAAATCAGGAAAATTTTTGAAAAATCCCAAAATGTCCTGAAAACATCTAGTCGAGAACAGAAAGTAGCATGATTAACACGACACTTCCAAAAAGCCAAAGAGATACATATAATAACATAGTAAATGATGGCAGATAAAGACCTGTACGGCCTATCCAATCTGCCCAACAAGATAAACTCATTTTACATGGTATGTGATACTTTATATGTATACCCGAGTTTGATTTGTCCTTGCCTTTCTTCCCAAGAGCAACTTTTCGATACCTAATACAATCAATGGTCCTAAGCCATGCAGATTATTGGAACGGAATCTATGCGGGCTGCAAAGAACAACTCATAAAAAAACTCCAGACCGCCCAAAATACAGCAAAACACGCTTCGAAAGTGCCAAACCCCTACTAGAAAAGTTGCATTGGCTCCCAATCAAAGAACGGATCATCTTCAAAATCTGCACCTTAGTCTACAAAACCATGTACGGCGTAGTCCCAGGATACATGACATACCAATAAGAAACAAAGTCAGATCGTCAAGATCCTACCTAAACCTACACTACCCAAATTACAAAGGACAAATACAAAACAACTTACACTGCTGGCTTCTCCTACATAAGCGCACAACTATGGAATGGGCTCCCAAAAGCTATGAAAACAATGCACGACCACTTGAACTTCAGGAAATCACTAAAAACCTACCTCTTCAAAAAGGCCTACCTCCAACGAACCCATGTAACCCTCTTCACCTACCAACACAGCATGACTATGATCGAACAGGACATCACGCAATCTTCATCCATTCCGACCCTCCACTTATACCTCATACGATCACTATACAACTTTGTATTTGTTATTCACTGACTGGGCAAATGCCTCTGATGGTACTATGTAAGCCACATTGAGCCTGCAAATAGGTGGGAAAATGTGGGGTACAAATGCAACAAATAATTAATTAATTAAAAATAGTTCTTTAATAAAGGATGAGACTCGACACTGTGTTTCGGTGAACAACGCCTGCCTCAGCAGTCTGTATGTTGTCAATGGCGGTAAAAAGAACTGTGAGGAAAATCGAATACAATAAGCGCCCAACAGGAAAATCGCTGTGTCAGCACTTATTGGCTTTTTGGAAGTGTTGAGTTGATCACGCTACTTTCTGTTCTCGACTTTTCCCCTCGTAGCCGATCCAGTTTCTCCAATTTTGGTGGTTGCTTTTTGTTTTGTTTCTGAAAACGTCTAGGCCATGCACATCCTTAGTGTTTTCCTGGCTTGTTCAGCTTCCACCTTCTTAGCTATAAAGCTACCTACAGAGATACCTATTGCCGTGTGAAGCAGAATGTATACCCTCATTAAATTATTAAGCCAAAGAATACTAATGAAAAACAGAGATACATTGTTTTTAATATAACCTTTTAATGCTAATGTACAAGAGGGGGGGGATTAAATACTACAAAACTCAAATGAAGAATCTTGCCTGCTTTCATTCAGTTGCGGTTACCTAAGCTAAATTCTTCTATCACACTCTTTCCAAACCCCAAATAAGTTCCATCTCTATGTTCATTACTGGTAAATGAAAATACGGGCTTCAGGGTAATTCAGAAAACCTCTCTCTCGCTCTCTCTCTGAACTCTTATACTGGGCATGCTTCTCCTAATATGCTCTACAGTCAAAGTATTATTCTTAGCCTTTAAACACATTAAAAAAAGGAGCCAGATGACAAATTTCCCATGCATGAGTGCTAAGGCTGTGACAGTCACTTTTAAGCAGACGATCACTGAGGTGAACGGGAAATGATATACCACCTTTCTGAGGTTTTTGCAACTACATTCAAAGTGGTTTACATAGATTCAGGTACTTATTTTGTACCTGGGGCAATGGAGGGTTAAGTGACTTGCCCAGAGCCACAAGGAGCTGCAGTGGGAATTGAACTCAGTTCCCCAGGATCAAAGTCCACTGCACTAACCACTAGGCTACTCCTCCACATGAACAATAGAAATTAAAACATACCTCCCAAGGGTGCCACAGAGCTTGCTGACAGACAGACACAGGAGAGGAATGCTCTTTGAGCCACATGCCAAGCGCCACTGACCTCCACAAGTCAAACTTTTCACTGGTTCCTTAACCACGTTCTGCTAAAGTGTGAACAGCTGCAGCAAATTTCTATGTCCACTTATTCTCTTTCATTTGGTCCTCAAGTAATGAATCCAAAGTTAATCCATTTTTTCTTTTGTTTTTTTAATTTTTGCTATTACAATGTTACAAAAACATCTATGACAAGAAATATGCCTGAGTATAACCATATGATAATTATAACAAATAAATAAAGAAGACAATTCAAGGTACATCTCATGTTAGGGCATGCAACTGGCAGGTGATATGCATTTTCCTTTTTAGAGGGGGTTTGTTAAAGGTGCAGAATGGGCATGGAAGTGCTATTCAACTATCATGCTGATGTTAGTGTTTGCTAACTGAATAACACTGATTTAACACTGGCGCCATTACTGTCTCCTTCAGAAGGCGGCAAGGACTCCCAGGTTAAATTTTTTTCTCAGTGCCACATGCTGATGCTAGCGTTGAAAACAGGGGCGCAGCTAGGTGGCGCCACAAGGGCATGGGCCCCCACAGATTTAGTCTTGGCCCCCTCTACTTTTGACCCCCCCCCCCACCAAACCTCCTCCGCCGCTGCAAGTTACCTTTGCTGGCGGAGTTAGTCTTCTTCAGCGCTAGTCTCTGGCGCGTTTACTGATCTGTGCTGTGAGTCCTGACATCCTGCACGAACGTCAGGACTCATAGCACAGATCAGAGAACAAGACTAAGGCTGGTGGGGGTTGGGGACCCCCGCCAGCAAAAGTACCTTACGGCGGTGGCGGCGGTCAAAAGTGGAAGGGGAGGGGCGGCGGCAGGGGGGGTTGGCAGCTGGAGGAGGCGGGCTAAAATGTTCCCCCCTCCCCCCCCCACTGAGGTCTGTCTATGCCCCTGATTGAAAAAGACCAAATTTATGGCTGTGCTAGAAATGGGTTTAGCACAAGGGAAAGTCCATTGTTAGGATGTGCTATGCCCATTTACTAGCCCAGCTTAGTAAATATATAGTTAACATAGTAGATGACAGCAGAGAAAGCCCTGTATGGTCCATCCAGTCTGCCCAACAAGATAAACTCATATGTGCTACTTTATATGTATACCTTACTTTGATTTGTATCTGCCATTTTCAGGGCACAGACCGTAGAAGTCTGCCCAGCACTAGCCCCGCCTCCAAACCACCCGCTCTGCCACTCAATCTCGGCTAAGCTTCTGAGGACCCATTCCTTCTGAACAGGATTCCTTTAAGTTTATCCCACGCTTTTTTGAATTATGTTACCATTTCATCTCCACCACCTCCCGCAGGAGGGCATTCCAAGCATCCACACTCTCTCCGTGAAAAAATACTTCCTGACATTTTTCTTGAGTCTGCCCCCCTTCAATCTCATTTCATATCCTCTAGTTCTACCGCCTTCCCATCTACGGAAAAGGTTCGTTTGCGGATTAATACCTTTCAAATATTTGAACGTCTGTATCATATCACCCCTGTTTCTCCTTTCCTCCAGTGTATACATGTTCAGGTCAGCAAGTCTCTCCTCATACGTCTTGTAACACAAATCCCATAACCATTTTTGTGCTTTTCTTTGCACCGCTTCAATTCAAAAAAGCCTATCCCAATGATCCAACATAAAATCCCAGCACCCAGCAACATATCTTAACCAATGATCGTACTGGACAATTTATAATCTTTACCTCTTTCGACCCCTTGTTACCTGATCACTACATAACTTTGTATCTGTTATCAACCGAATTGGCAACAGCCTCTACGGTACCATGTAAGCCACATTGAGCCTGCAAATAGGTGGGAAAATGTGGGGTACAAATGTAACAAATAATTAAAATTCTTTATACAACCTTACCAAGATACGGCCTCCAAAACTGAACACAATACTCCAGGTGGGGCCTCACCAACGACTTATACAGGAGCATCAACACCTCCTTTCTTCTGCACCTAAATAAACTAAACTAAAGCCTTGATCATAAAACAACTGTTTATCTCGTCCTGTATTAGTCCAATTTTCATGCAATAGTGCTTAACACAGCTCAGTAAAAGATACTTGTTTGGCTTTTGCTGGTTACAGCAAAACGGTGCTAAAGGAATAAACAAAATAAGAAATACATTGTTTTTAAAAGAAATGAAGGTGAGAAAGACAGGAGCAAAATGATGGAATATGTTACCAGCATCTATTCGTTCTGAGCCTAACTATAGTATTTTTCGCAAATTGTTAAAAACATGGCTGTATCTAAAATGTGGACATAATTACTTATAAAATTTTATTGTTTTATATTTTGTATGTAAGCTCGATTCTTTGTAATCCACACTCAACCACTGTTATGTGCGGCCTGTAAGTCTCAACAGCAATGTAATGTAAAGGATGGGCAGATAGTACACATTGTTGACAATTTGACAAAATGAAAGTGGGAGTCACACTTTCAATACACAGACAACAGATGGTCATTCACAAGGTACAGATCATCTATAAACAGGAGGGAAAACAGGAATGATACACCTGGGCAGACTAGATCAGGTAGTACTGTAGAGGCACAGAAAAGCCCGGTTGGACCTGGATTTCACCAGCCCTTGAACCATCACTAGGCAGTATACACACAAGAATGCTGAGAAGCACTTGCTGACAAAACAGTAGACATCTGTCATCAGATTGATCAAGGGGTAGAAACAAGAGCAGGCCAAATGGCAAAGGACAGATTAAAAGTCCAAATTTTATTAGCTACAACACTTGGAGATCTAAGATAATAGCCTAACATTTCCAAATTTCAACCTCATAAGGGCTACATCAGGGTTATGCTGTCAAATGAATATAATAAAGCAATCAGTGTTAATTAAAAGCATGCAAATCAATCATAGAAGATGTAATAAATCATAAATAAACTAATGAAACAAAAAAGTTCATTTGAAAAGAGCCGGTGGTGGGAGGCGGGGCTGGTGGATTGGGAGGCGGGGATAGTGCTCGGCAGACTTATACAGTCTATGCCAGAGCCGGTGGTGGGAGGCGGGGCTGGTGGTTGGGAGGCGGGGATAGTGCTGGGCAGACTTATACGGTCTGTGCCAGAGCCGGTGGTTGGAGGCGGGACTGGCGGTTGGGAGGCGGGGATAATGCTGGGCAGACTTATACGGTCTATGCCCTGAAGAGGACAGGTACAAATCAAGGTAGGGTATACACAAAAAGTAGCACATATGAGTTTATCTTGTTGGGCAGACTGGATGGACCATGCAGGTCTTCTTCTGCCATCATCTACTATGTTACTATAAATATAAAGGGGCCCTTTTACTAAAATGCGTTAAGATCTGGCTTTAAAACATTTCACATCCATTCCCGCCCGCTCGGTAAATCTTACAAAAAGAATTTACAATTAGCATGCAAATGATCATAAAACACTTTGCTACCCTTTAGCAGGGTGGTTTTACTGCTAATTTTTCCTTGCTAAAACTCTTAGGGGTCCTTCTAGCAAGTGGCAGTAGGGCTACTGCTGGGGCAGTACGCAGCAAATCAGCCCAGCAGTAGTTCTGGTTCCACTGCGCACTGTTTCTAGCACTAGAAAATAGCTTTTATTGTCTAGCTTCGATGGGCAGGGAATATGCATGTTTTTTATTTTATTTTTTTATTTGTTACATTTGTATCCCACATTTTCCCACCTATTTGCAGGCTCAATGTGGCTTACATTGAGCCTGCGATCACCTAGGCGATCACCTAGACTGGTATGGAAACAGATTCAATTTGATGTTAGGGTCGGGTAAAGTTAGTATATTCAGGTTCCGAGGGATCGAAGATAGGAAGTAATATATAGTGTCCAGTACAGTTTATGGTTTGCTGTGTTGCAGATTGGAGGCATCTAGGTTAGGTCGGTGGGGAATGCATAGCCACTTACTGCCTCCGTTGGGAAAATGCCCTTTTACCCACTGTGGAAAAAGGTGGCCTCAGCGCACAGCAATCCCACGCGCCGGTGCCACTGCAGGCCACCTTTTACTGCCACTTGGTAAAAGGGCCCTTAACATTTCAGGAGTAAAATTAGTAAAGGAAAAACCGAAATAAACCACCTATAAAAGAAGCATTATATTCATCTCTAATAGGGCCATATTCAAAAGATGTATATAGGTAAAATTGTCTTTTGCTCACTCAAATTTGACCCTTGAATAATTTTTCCCATCTGTCTGGCATTTTTGACCATGCAAACAAAGGTGCCCTTTTACTACAACTACTACTATTTAACATTTCTATAGCGCTACAAGGCATACGCAGCGCTGTACACCATACATAAAAGGAGACAGTCCCTGCTCAAAGAGCTTACATTTCTAAGCTGTGCTAAGAAATAGGCTTAGCACGCTGTTATGCAGGCCTTTTCCACACCCATGTAAGCATCTATGCGCGCCCAACACATGCCAAAATGGAGTTGCCACCCAGCTACCACATGGCTGTTGTGGCAATTTCATTTTTGGTGCGCATCCGAGACGCGTGTGCCAAGTGGCATTTGACACGCATAGGCCATTACTGCCCAGTTACCGCATGAACCATCACCGCTAGGTCAGTGGCTGGCGGTAAGGGCTCAGCCCCAAAATGGACGTGCGGCAATTTTCATTTTGCAGCACATCCATTTTCAGCAAAAATTTTAAAAGCATTTTTTTTTTTGCAAGTGAGCTGAAAAATGATTCCACGGGCGCCCAAAACACGCACCTACACTACCGCAGGCCATTTTCAGCGCACCTTAGTAAAAGGACCCCTCTAGAACCATTTCTAGTACAATAATCAAAAATGGCTTTTTTCTATTTATTTTATTGCTAGCTGTGTGCTAGTATTAGCATGCAGCCATTTAAAAAAAATACTACAGGAGTCTCCTGTGTTATGGGCACACTGGTTGAGAACCACTGGATTAGAGGAATAGTGGTGACAATACACTGAGGACAATTTAAATAGATCACCAGAAGGCACAATAAAGATGGGATTCCTACAGCTTTTATTACAGTGTTTGAATATGATTACAATGTGTGTTCTATGCAATATGTTTCAATATGCTGGTAACTGTGTAATCTCTTTTCATTAAATATTAATTTCTATGCATGGAAGCCCCTTATAAAACGTCTCCCTATAAATATAGTTTTTCGACTTTAACATTCTAAAAATGCATTTATACAATTTACACATTCAATACTTTGTAGATTAGCCCCCGGATTCTATATATTGCACAGATCCAGGATGCATGGGCAAATAGTTAACAAGTCATTAATAATAACCGTTGCCTCCAAATAGTTAATTCTGCCCTGCCTGAATAGGGAATTAAAGGGATTTAGAACGGTAGAGATACTGTAGTATTGTCACGTCCCAATCCTGAACTACTGCGGGAGTTGGTGGAACTGCCGCCTCAGCTCATGCCATTTCCGATACAACATGATACAACAGTGCCAGGTTAGCGTGGGAGTCCTTACTGCGGTACAAGAGGCCTGTGATAGCGCTGGTGCAAGGATTTGCCATGTGTGGAGGCCTCTCTTAGCACAGTGGGTAAAAGGCTATTTCTGGGGGGGGGGGGGGGGAAAGCCCCCAGAAATGGCCTTTCACCCACTGTGCTGAGAGGCCTCCGCACGTGGTAAATCCTTTCACCAGCGCTACCACAGGGCTGCTTGTACCACAGCTTGTTAAAAGGGGCCCCTTAATCTTTTATGTTCTACTGTGTTAAACAGTAAAATATTCTAGGTCTGACTTACACCTTTCCCTCTTGAACCTTTCTGGCACATAAAAGATTTTCTAGGTAAAGGAGCCAGGAGGGATGAAGTTCAAATCAGGCCCTAGAAATTAATTTCCAAGACAAATAAGTCCATATGAAATTTAGACAAACAATCTAGAATCCAGTAATGTTAGCGTGTGTATTTAATACATCTGTTGATTAGCCCAGTTTTCAAATGAAATCCATATGTTAACATGTGTTAATAACCGTGTCTAGAATATAAAGAATTCTGTCTGCCCTCACCCTGAATATCATCTTTCCTCCTGTCATTTTCAACCATTCCTCTTCTTACTTACATGCACCGCCAATACACTTACATCTCTAGGCTTCATCGGATGATATTTTAGAATAGGAGAGAATCAAATCAGGTTTACTTATATCTCCCATAAGGCCATTACACATCGCTGAAGCATTAAGCCAAGACCTGGGTTTAGTTTTTATTGCAGGGTTTCACATGGATCTGATAAATGAAACCTAAATGAAATTAAAGTTAAATAAATAAAAATTCAAACTGCCTATGAACTCTGAATTTCACAATGTACACAAATAGAAGCAACTCTTTCTACAGGGACTTACGGCCGTTCTATAAAATAACAAAGAAAATACTCCTTCAAGCTTGACAATTTTAAAATAAAATTAACTGAATATATCTGCTTAACTTTGGTACTGTAAGTAGTTAAGCATTCCATGTAAGAAAAGTTGTACATTTCTGTATTAATATTTAATTTCTCTGAAGGTCTGCTCTTTGTGCTATTCTGCTAAAAGATACTTGACAAGGGATGTTTACCATTACACCTCTCCCCTGGGCATAGTTACCTAGTCTGTAATGATTTGAAATGTTAAGTAAATACTTTTACATGACCTGAATATCGGGCAACACTGTATTCAAAACAGTCTAGCTGGGTGTGTAAAGAAAAATGACAACTCCCAGTTTTATCAGTGAATTTGCACTCCCACCTAATTCTAGTTCAGCAATCTATCAGGAACTGCAAACAAAAGATTTACCGAATCTGTACCTCTGACTTTCTTCTTTCTTTCTCTCTTTTTTTCAGACTTTGTTCTGTTTTTATTTTTATATTATTTATATACATATATCTATCTATATATTATATTATACTAGGAAAAAATGCCCGTTTCTGAGCGCAATGAAACGGGCGCTAGCAAGGGGCTCCCTCCCTCCGTCCCTCCGAGCTACTTGCCTTGTTGGGGGCCGTGTGTGGGGAGGGTTTTTTTTTTTTTTTGCTGCGCCTCTGTGGCCGTGCCTGTGGCGTTTCCGTTTCGGCCCTCGAGTGTCATAGCTCCGCCCTCGACGTCATGACGTTTTGACGCGAAGGCGGTGCAGACACTCCAGGGCACACCGGATATCTCGGGCGCCTCAACTTCCTTGGAAGCTTCAGAACGTTGGGGTTGCCTTTTATATAGAGAGATTATATTTAAATTTGCTATTCCACCTTTGCTAACTTGTAAACCGCCTTGATCTGCAATCTAAAATCATAAGATAATAGGAAAAGAATCACAAAATTTGAAAAGAAGTGCGTTTCATTCACTCAGGGGGTCTTTTACAAAGGAGCGCTAGCGTTTTTAGCGCATGCTAATGATTAGCAAACGCTAAACACTACAGACACCCATAGGCAGTGCATGGTTTCTAGTGAAAAAGGTGCTGGTACTCAAATGCCAGGCCATGCTTCAGGGGTGGGGTGATCACTGAGAGACCCACCCCATAACAACCAGGCCCCCTGCAACCAGACACAGAATCTATGACATGGCAGAATTAGTGTGTAGAGCCTGAGCTCTTTCGTTAAAACTTGGGGTCCATGGGTCAATTTTAGCAGACAATGGAAAAGGTGCCGGTACTCAGTACCCCCAAGTACCCCCTCAAAAAAAGCCCTGCCCATAGGAATATATGAGCTTCTCTAGCGTTTAGCACACACTTATTTTTACGATGCACTATAAATGCTAGTATACCTTTGTAAAAGGACCCCTCCAAGTCATTCAAGCCCAAGAAAAAAAAAAGGAGGCACAACAGGAAGATAAGTAGTTATTAAGAACGAGTAGATGAAGTAGGGTTTAAGCAGGAGGATAAGGTTGTTCATGGGGGAGAAATAAATACATTTGGTAGAAGAGCCAGATTTTTAAGGCAGGCAAATTTTTTAAAGGGATAATTCAGATCAAATAGGAAGGGGCAAAGAGCTCCACAAGATAAGGGCAAGAAAAAGAGAAGGCAAGATGTCTGGTTGATCCTAGCTGGGCACGCTTAGGACCAGGTAAGAGTGAAGTGAACGAACTGGGAAATACGGAATCGTGAGAGATGATAAATAAAGAGAGAGGCCTATCTTGAGTAACTGTTAGTGTAGCTGGGTTTTAAAAAGTTTGGACAAGTTCCTGGAGGAAGCTAATCCCTGGAATAAGCAGTGTAGATTCTACATACAGTGGGGGAAATAAGTATTTGATCCCTTGCTGATTTTGTAAGTTTGCCCACTGACAAAGACATGAGCAGCCCATAATTGAAGGGTAGGTTATTGGTAACAGTGAGAGATAGCACATCACAAATTAAATCCGGAAAATCACATTGTGGAAAGTATATGAATTTATTTGCATTCTGCAGAGGGAAATAAGTATTTGATCCCCCACCAACCAGTAAGAGATCTGGCCCCTACAGACCAGGTAGATGCTCCAAATCAACTCGTTACCTGCATGACAGACAGCTGTCGGCAATGGTCACCTGTATGAAAGACACCTGTCCACAGACTCAGTGAATCAGTCAGACTCTAACCTCTACAAAATGGCCAAGAGCAAGGAGCTGTCTAAGGATGTCAGGGACAAGATCATACACCTGCACAAGGCTGGAATGGGCTACAAAACCATCAGTAAGACGCTGGGCGAGAAGGAGACAACTGTTGGTGCCATAGTAAGAAAATGGAAGAAGTACAAAATGACTGTCAATCGACAAAGATCTGGGGCTCCACGCAAAATCTCACCTCGTGGGGTATCCTTGATCATGAGGAAGATTAGAAATCAGCCTACAACTACAAGGGGGGAACTTGTCAATGATCTCAAGGCAGCTGGGACCACTGTCACCACGAAAACCATTGGTAACACATTACGACATAACGGATTGCAATCCTGCAGTGCCCGCAAGGTCCCCTTGCTCCGGAAGGCACATGTGACGGCCCGTCTGAAGTTTGCCAGTGAACACCTGGATGATGCCGAGAGTGATTGGGAGAAGGTGCTGTGGTCAGATGAGACAAAAATTGAGCTCTTTGGCATGAACTCAACTCGCCGTGTTTGGAGGAAGAGAAATGCTGCCTATGACCCAAAGAACACCGTCCCCACTGTCAAGCATGGAGGTGGAAATGTTATGTTTTGGGGGTGTTTCTCTGCTAAGGGCACAGGACTACTTCACCGCATCAATGGGAGAATGGATGGGGCCATGTACCGTACAATTCTGAGTGACAACCTCCTTCCCTCCGCCAGGGCCTTAAAAATGGGTCGTGGCTGGGTCTTCCAGCACGACAATGACCCAAAACATACAGCCAAGGCAACAAAGGAGTGGCTCAGGAAGAAGCACATTAGGGTCATGGAGTGGCCTAGCCAGTCACCAGACCTTAATCCCATTGAAAACTTA
Organism: Microcaecilia unicolor; assembly: GCF_901765095.1. Classification (NCBI taxonomy): domain Eukaryota; kingdom Metazoa; phylum Chordata; class Amphibia; order Gymnophiona; family Siphonopidae; genus Microcaecilia; species Microcaecilia unicolor. The sequence goes on along the minus strand of NC_044036.1, from coordinate 149,881,122 downwards.
TGGAGGGAGCTGAAGCTGCGAGTTGCCAAGCGACAGCCCAGAACTCTTAATGATTTAGAGATGATCTGCAAAGAGGAGTGGACCAAAATTCCTCCTGACATGTGTGCAAACCTCATCATCAACTACAGAAGACGTCTGACCGCTGTGCTTGCCAACAAGGGTTTTGCCACCAAGTATTAGGTCTTGTTTGCCAGAGGGATCAAATACTTATTTCCCTCTGCAGAATGCAAATAAATTCATATACTTTCCACAATGTGATTTTCCGGATTTAATTTGTGATGTGCTATCTCTCACTGTTACCAATAACCTACCCTTCAATTATGGGCTGCTCATGTCTTTGTCAGTGGGCAAACTTACAAAATCAGCAAGGGATCAAATACTTATTTCCCCCACTGTACTCCTACCAGGTACTCATGATCTCGATTGACCACTGTTGGAAACAAGTTACTGGGCTTCATGGTCCTTTAGTCTATCCCAATATGGCAGTTTCGTATGCTCTTAAATTTGTTTAGTTAAGGATATGGTTGCATCTAAGATATTTCAACTAGGCTGTCTGCCAGATTCTGTATAGGTCGCCCAAAGTTGGGTGTGCAAATTTGGATACTGATCACAGATCCATGTGCAAACTAATTAGCCAACCAGGTGCTAATAACTGGTGTTAACAGGCACTTAATTGGCATTAGGAATTACATATAAATCTGCTCTGTGACCTAACGTATGCCTAAATTTCATAGCCTGCAACTCCAAAGTGGCATGGCCACAGGAAGGGCATGGGTAGGTCAGGGGCATTGCCAAGATTTAGGCTCGATCATATAATATGTCATATTTGTGCCTAACTGCCATTAATTGGGTGCCTCAGACAGATATTCAATATGCTCAGCTTCACATTACTAGATTCTCAATTAATATATAATATATGAAAATCTAATCAGGCAATTTTCTTATTATGGGATCGTCAGATCAGCAAGTGTGCTTCCGTTTTGGCTAGACTGAGCCATGCAGTTTTCCAGGGGCATCACCGCAATCCTCATTGATCCTCATATTAATCTTTTAAAATATTTTTTTCAAATTCAATTTTTTTCTAAATTTCAATTTCCCGATGTTATAATAAATTAGTAATTTTTCTTTAAAAGTACTTAACTTTCTCAGCTTTACTCAACTTTAGTACAGCTCATCCTGGAGACCCGTTTCCACCAGCATTTACATCAGCTTTTGGCAGGCGTAAGTGCTCACGTTCAAAGTTACGCACAAGCCCCCGGATTCTATATAGCACGCCTAGCGTTCTGTGCCAAAACCCAAGCGTATTCTATAACAACATGCTTAACAGGCCAATCAGGATTATTAACAGCACTTAACAAGCAATAATGAGCACTAATTGGCAACAATTAGAATTTACACACAGAACTCCCTAAGCGTATTCTGTAACACAGCACCCAAATTTTAATGAGTGCAGCATAAATGGGGTGGGGAAATGAGCATTTGGAATGCATGCGGTTTGTTATAGAATATGGCCCTCTGCGCCTAAATCCAAGTGCCAGGATTTACGTCGTGCTTTCATTGGTGTAAATGGATGTACATAGCTTTAGGCATTATGATATCGACTAAGCGTAATCTATATACTGTGCCTAAATCTAGGCGCTGCTTATAGAATACGCTTAGGTGGAAATATTTATAAAATCTGGACCAAGACGTATGCTAAGCTAATCTTCTGTAAAGGTTATTCCACGCAGAGTGCCATTTGCAGATTACTAGCTGAGGGGCCCAAAAGTGGCCTGTTCTGGTGTAGGCACGTGTTTCGGAAGCACGCTAGTCCATTTCCTGAGTGTGCCTGGCAAAAAGGGGATTTTTTTTTAATGGACATCCGGCAAAATGAAAACCAGCGCGCATCCATTTTCGGCCTGAGATCTTAACACCACCCATTGACTTAGCGGTGAGGTCTCACGTGCTAACTGGGCGCTAAGTATGCAGCATGCGCTAGCTGCCAATTACCGCCGGGTAAGGGCTCTGTGGTAGAAAATAGAAAATATTTTCTACCACTTGTTTTAGGTGTGCGCCAAAAATGGAATTACCGCCCGGGGCAAGCGATAGCCAGGTGGCACTGCCAATCTGACGTGTGTTGGATGCACATAAGCGTTTACAAGCCTTTGTAAAAGGGTACCTCAGAGCAGATGGACACAAAAGATGGACACATGCGACCCAATGCAACCAAAGAACATAAAGGACATTACCTGACCCTTCCTCCCCCCCTCCCTTTCTAAGCTCCCCCAATCTACACCTACCTTACATGTACCTTATCTATCACAACATCACTTGTATTCATTCGTACCATGTATTTGTTGAGACCCGAATCGGCTAACGCCGTTAACAGCAATATGTAAGCCACATTGAGCCTGCAAAAAGGTGGGAAAATGTGGAATACAAATGCAACAAATAAATAAAAATAAATAAAAAAAAGTCAGCCCAGTGTTTAACTTTGGATGACATAATAGATGTCATTGACATTTTCAATATCATTTCAAATACACATATATTCCTACTAGAAAGGTCTTCCCTCACAAACTCAACTGTTCAATATGTTGAGGTCAAATATTGCTTTATTGAAAATATCATGAAAAAGATTATTAAAAACATATTTCTCAATTATAATAAAATAATCCCCTCCGGATCCAATTGGTGTCAAAAGGTCAATAAATTCATCTCGGGCCTTTTACTACATCAAAGAGAATGATTCTTGTTTTTACTGGCAGTTATTTCCTCAACAGCTGTGCGAAGTACAGGAAAAAGTATTTTAAAGCTTTAGCAAGTTCAAGAAATATTAATGTCTGCTATTACTTATGCAAAACTTAATAATGGCTTAAATCAACTTATAAAATTAGAGAAGTATCAAAAATATATCAGATGATGACAGATAGGGATACAACGAGGCCCTCTTAATCTGCCTGTTTCTAATGCAATTCCACAGAGCTTACTCGAGCCTTGGCCTCTGATACTTGCATGCTTATCCTGGTCTTTCTTGAATTATGTTATTGCTTTTTTCCTCAAATACAAAATAATCCAGAGGACAGAAATGACCTACATCTGATAAACTCACTTTTCTGAAAAACTGACGATTGTCAACGTATCAAAATGATAGCAAAATCTGCAAGGAGTGTGGCAGCACAAGGGAAGGAAAAAGCCTCAGACCCCCAGCTTCACTTTGATATCGTGATAGGATTTAACAGGTAGTGACCTTGTTGGCAAAAAATTCCTCCCTTTAAAATGCTGTTCAGGCTCTGTGCAATACTATTATTACTGGTAACCCTTATTTAAAAATGTGACATCTTCCCGCATTCAGTAACAAACTGTAGTTCTCACCGACTATGTCCAGAGTTTCGCCTATGGCTGCTTCAAGGTGTATCAGGATCATGTTTCAATAAGAAATACATGCCATCACATTTCAGTGTCACAGGGTTCTTCACCAATTGCACTGTACAACTGATCTATGTATCCACCACCCTTTCTGTGAAATAATATTCCCTTATGCTACTTATTTATTGCACTTGTATCCCACATTTTCCCACCTGTTTGCAGGCTCAGTGTGGCTTACAGAGCTCTGTTATGGCATCACCATACCAGGATGAAGAATACAATTGGTGTTACAGAGAAGTCAAGGAAGATAAGAGGATTTGGTCAAGCAGTAGTAGAGAGATACATTCTGAATAGGTTGGATTAGTGTTGTGTTATAATTAGTTATGGGATCTCGTGGTCAGGGCCATGCCAACATGGTAAGCGGGGTAAGCACTGCTGGGGGGCGCCTGCCTTCAAGGGCACCGCTGCGGTGCTGCCCCGCCAAACCGCTCCCGCTGCTCCGCCTCCCACCTACCTTTAAAAAAAATTTTGTGAAGCCAAGTTGCAGGCAGCGCCTCGCGTCTGCCCTGCTTGTAAAACAAGTAAATCTGTTCTTCTCGTCATCGTCGGGCCTCACTGTGTCCAGCCCTCTTCTGAGGTAAACTTCCTATTTCCGCAAGGGCGGGACACAGTGAGGCCCGACGATGACAAGGAAAACAGATTTACTTGTTTTACAAGCAGGGCAGATGCGAGGCGCTGCCTGCAACTCGGCTTCACAAAATTTTTAGCATCATATTTTAGCAGACAATGAAAACAAAACTCCTTGATGATTTCCCGGATCTCCCTTGAAAAAGCCTGGAGGGAGAAACGGGTCCCCGTAGGGAGTTACAGGACCGGGAGTTGAGCAGCCGGATCAGATAAGAAGATAAGTGCTACATGTATACAGATATACTCTTGTTGGCATTTGAGTAATTTGGATTGCAGTATGATGAGTTCTTGCACTAAAGAAGATAAAAAGAAAAAATGAAATAAGAAAAATATAAAATGCAACAAGACAGATTTTATGGAGATTTTTGGCCAATGATGACATAATAACCTGTTGAGTGCTGCGAAGATGTCAGTGATAAGTTTGCTGTAGCACTGAGGTTGATTGAGGTCTTTTCCTCCATGTGTTATTGGTATGATTTTTATTTTTATCTTCATTTTTGCTCAGCCCTTTTAGGAAGATCCTTGAGCAATTAACAATTTAGATTCTAAAGTATTTTGTTGAAAGGAATTTGAGTCACGTTTTGGAAGGCATCCAACAGATTAGACACAGTTGATTGTAGAGTATGTGATGGTTGGTAGAGATACAAAGTAGATGATACTACTGGAGAAATCTTAATAAGACTTTAAATACAAGCAATAAAACCATATAGCGGATCCAATATTCAATCGGTAACCAATGTAATGCAATCAAAGTAGGAATAATATGTTCATTTCTAGAGTGGCCTAGTGGTTAGGGTGGTGGACTTTGGTCCTGGGGAACTGAGGACCTGAGTTCGATTCCCACTTCAGGCACAGGCAGCTCCTTGTGACTCTGGGCAAGTCACTTAACCCTCCATTGCCCCATGTAAGCCGCATTGAGCCTGCCATGTGTGGGAAAAAAAACGCAGGGTACAAATGTAACAAAAAAAAAATGTCCTGCAATCAGATATGCAGCAGCATTCTGTGCACTCTGCAAGGAGTTTAGTGATTGTTTAGGGACACCCATCAATAGACTATTACAATAGTCAAAGTGAGGAACAACAACCTTCTGAATTACCATTTTCAAATTATAATTAGTTAAAAGATTTTTCAAATCTCTGACAATCTTCAGTTTAGAAAAAATCATTCTAATAGTGTTACATGCATGTTATTGCACTGATAGAGTCAAATTAAGAATAATACCTAAAGAGATGATTTTCTCAATTATGGGTATTTCAACTCCATGTAATCATGCAAGTCTTAGGAAAAGATGGAATTGGATAACCAGATAGCAACATAATCTGCGTCTCATATTTAAAGACAATTAGGGCCCTATTTACTAAGGAGCGCTAGCATTTTAGCACGTGGTAAAGCTAGAGACACCCATATATTCCTATGGGTGTCTCTAGCATTAGCGTGCGCTAATTTTTAGCACACGCTAAAAATGCTAGTGTGTCTATACTGCGGGTTAGTATACAGGGCCCAGAGGCATATTTTCAAAGCACTTTGGGAGGCTAAGTTCCATATGTTTCTATGGAACTTTGGGAGGCTAAGTGCTTTGAAAATAAGCCTCAGTCTTCTTCCATTGCCTAATTATATTTAAAGACAGATTGAGAAAGTCTAAAGTCTTAGTAAAAGGTACAAATTATATCGTAGTGATAGGGTGAATCGGATTGGTGGAGGGGTAGCATTGTATATTAACGAGAGCCTTGAATCAAATAGATTGAAAATTCTGCAGGAAACAAAACACTCCTTGGAATCACTGTGGATTGAAATTCCATGTGCAAAGGGGAAAAGGATAGTGATAGGAGTGTACTACCGTCCGCCTGGCCAGGACGAACAGACGGATGCGGAAATGTTAAAGGAAATCAGGGACGCAAACAAACTGGGCAACACAAAATTTTTCTTCACCCAACGTGTAATTAGACTCTGGAATTCGTTGCCGGAGAACGTGGTACGGGCGGTTAGCTTGACGGAGTTTAAAAAGGGGTTAGATAGATTCCTAAAGGACAAGTCCATAGACCGCTATTAAATGGACTTGGAAAAATTCCGCATTTTTAGGTATAACTTGTCTGGAATGTTTTTACGTTTGGGGAGCGTGCCAGGTGCCCTTGACCTGGATTGGCCACTGTCGGTGACAGGATGCTGGGCTAGATGGACCTTTGGTCTTTCCCAGTATGGCACTACTTATGTACTTATGTAAGGTTCTTCTACCCTTAGAAGAAACTGAATATCATTACAAAACAGCATTGGAAAATACTAACAACAATGCTACCATTTACAGATAAGAAAGTGCAGATTGCACACTGCAGATGGTGAAATTTAAGGGAATGACTGAGTCCGGCAATGCTATTTCAGAATACACTGCAAAATGAATGAGTCAGTCAATGGTCATCGTAAATGACTAAATGTCAAATGTGTGATATTACGCTTCAGTTATCTTAATTTGTTAATCCTCTTGATCAGAAAACAATATGTATTACAATATTCAACTACCTCTTTGTTAATTTGTAAAGTGGTGATTGGTACTTGTTAGTTTTTTCAAATTTCCATCTGCTGTCTTTATATTTTGCACAGTATGGTATTTTGGTATTTATGGTATTTTATGCTAGACGGGGGGGGGGGGGGGCGCCAACTGATAATCTGCAGGGGGGCACCAGAGACCCTAGGCACGGCCCTGCGCGTGGTAGACTTTGTCAAAGAGGTAAGAGGTACAGCCCCTTTAAACCTCTCTTCATCTCTTGTTCTTCATAAACTTGTATTTAGGTAGAAAGAGGGGACATAATTTTTATGGATTTTAGACAACTTATTAAAATACATCAACAAGTACAGAAATCTTCAAACAGTGAAAGCTGCCTACAACATCATTCAGAGGGAAACAGAATGACGTTTTAAACTTGGAAGCTTAATTATCATGTTTAGTGAGCACTGCAAGGATTAAAAGACAAAAAGCCTCCAGTTTCACATGATTTACTTTATACAATGTTGCTATTCCATTCATAAGCAGTTAAAGTTTTCTTAGTGCATGACAAACTACACCAACAGAGCCTTTATTGTATCTGCACTTTAGTCTCAATCAAATATTTCTTAAATTATTTGCTATATACTCAAAACATACATACAGCCTTATGTACTCATTGCCTTGCGGGTGATTTTTTTAAATGTCAAAACTAGATTTGTTTCATTTGGTTATACTGCAGATTTTCTTTAAGAGTTCGCACTACATTGTTTCATGACTAGAATTAGGGAATAGAGAGCAGCACGGGAACGGGGGATAGCAGGATTGCCGAAGGGGTCCAGGTCCGCAGGAATCCTGTGGGCATGAACCTAGATCCAGTGGGATCCCCGTGGAAGTGCCTTCCCTCTCCTGAGCGCAGGGTGCCCTCCGGTCACATACCTCAAGGTACCCTGGTGGTCGGTCTAGTGGCTTCTTTGGGGCAGAAAAGATTCCTACTTTTTCCTGCCCGCTGCCACGGCATTGATCCTCTCCTCTGGGCTCTTTTAACATGGCTGCCGAGACTTATTTGGAAAGCTTATATTTAAGCACAGAAAACAGGTGTCAATGAGTGTTTTCACTTTTGGATTTGCGTGGACTCATGCACATTTCTCTCTCAGTACCGGCACATACAGGTTTGCACTGGCTCTTTTCCCCCCACTTCCAAAAGAAATAAAAACTGGCAGATTTTTTAAACTGGAAATCCAAACTTCCACTGCCAGCTTTGAGCTGGCGTTTTTTTCAGTGACAGCAGCAGGGTTGGTCTGTGCACTGTTCTCTTGAGCATTGGGAAGGCATAGCCAACATCATCATTAGCATACTTTTGACTGAATTTAAACACAATTTGCAGCCATCTCTGCCACACACATTGTTTCTCCCATCCCCCCCTAAAGCCCTCTAAGTATTCCATGCAGATTTAAATGCTAACTATTCCCAGGCTAACTGGCTTACCACTGGCAGTAGGTTTTGAGAATCAGCCTGTAGGAGGGAGTAAAGTAGCTACCTGTTGATTCAAGGGCTTCCCTGCCCAGGCAGCCTGCTGCATTACCAGATGTAATGGAGGTAGACCGAAGAGATAAGATCCCTGAAACTTGGAGGATGACCAAGGGACGGAACGCTCTGATGCTGTTAGTTGTTTCGTGTATTTGTTCTGTGCATGGTAAAAGAGGGAAAGGCATGTTGAGAAGTTGGCAATTAAAGTATGCTTCGGAAGAGAGTGGAGGTGGGTGGGTGACTCCCCACTTTGCTCCTTATTTTTTTTCTTTTGACTCCTCCACAGAGGGAGGGTGTCTTGTTTGAAAATGAGCAAGTTTTGGTTTTGATTTGGGCCAACACATGTGAATGAAGAGAGAGTGAGAGTAAGAGTGTGAGTAAGAGTGTGAGTGTGAGTAAGAGTGTGAGAGTGTGAGTGTGAGTAAGAGTGTGAGTGTAAGTAAGAGTATGAGTAAGAGTGTGAGTGTGAGTAAGAGTGTGAGTGTGAGTAAGAGTATGAGTAAGAGTGTGAGTAAGAGTGTGAGTGTGAGTAAGAGTATGAGTGTGAGTGTGAGTGAGTGTGAGTGTGAGTAAGAGTGTGAGTAAGAGTGTGAGTGTGAGTAAGAGTGTGAGTGTGAGTAAGAGTGTGAGTGAGAGTGTGAGTAAGAGTGTGAGTGTGGAGGATGACCAAGGGACGGAACGCTCTGATGATGTTAGTTGTTTCGTGTATTTGTTCTGTGCATGGTAAAAGAGGGAAAGGCATGTTGAGAAGTTGGCAATTAAAGTATGTTTCGGAAGAGAGTGGAGGTGGGTGGGTGACTCCCCACTTTGCTCCTTATTTTTTTTTCTTTTGACTCCTCCACAGAGGGAGGGTGTCTTGTTTGAAAATGAGCAAGTTTTGGTTTTGATTTGGGACAACACATGTGAATGAAGAGAGAGTGTGAGTAAGAGTGTGAGTGTGAGTAAGAGTGTGAGTGTGAGTAAGAGTGCGAGAGTGTGAGTGTGAGTAAGAGTGTGAGTGTAAGTAAGAGTATGAGTAAGAGTGTGAGTGTGAGTAAGAGTGTGAGTGTGAGTAAGAGTGTGAGTGTGAATAAGAGTATGAGTAAGAGTATGAGTAAGAGTGTGAGTGTGAGTAAGAGTGTGAGTGTGTGTGTTTCTTGATCTAAGTAAATTCTGCATTAGAAGCTGAAAATGGGAGGAGGTGGAGTAAACTTCTCTGCCCTCAGGGGACAGGTTCAGCACAGGGCTGCCAGAGCAAATTTTCTATGGAGGAGGAGAAGCAGAAACTACCACAGAGGTTACAGCCCAGCTCAAAGAAAAGTTACCTTTTCTGGAAAAGTTGAAGAAAGGGCTGAGTTTTAAGCACCATAACTGATTGTTATAAGCTAGAAACCAATTTCTCTTTTGAAGTGAGCTGTGGGCTTTATTGACTTAAGGACTTGTGCAAGTGTCCGTGCTGGCTTAGAACTGGAACAGCCAAGAAGACTTTCAAGGCTGCACTAGTACTGCATAAACTAAAATGGATATAGCTAAAAGTGTATTCAGAACAGCTGGACATTATTTTCTTTTAAGCCTATAACCGTTCCCTAGGAAAAAAGTATTTTTCTTTGTGGACCTTCTGAGCTAGGTGACAGCTGTAGTGATTAGCTTTGCCTAAGGAGACCCCGAAATTTAGAAAAGCCAAACATTGCAGCACAGGGAACACCATGACACACCCAGAACTAGATGCAAAGTTTCCTGTCTGAAACAATATCTCTATATCTACAGTTATAATTTTAGGATGTGTCATGTAACTATTGAAATTTAATTTAAAATGACAGTGGGATGTGGGAGAAAAGGAGAAATTAGACCTTACCTGCTAATTAGCTTTCCTTTAGTCCCTCCGGACCGGCCCAGGAGACAGGGGCGTAGCCAGACACCCAATTTTGGGTGGGCCTGGGCCCAAGATGGGTGGGCAGAAGACCTCTGCCTTGTCCCACAAGTGATTTGGTCTCTCCCTCTCTTGCCCGCATGCCATATGGTCTCTCAAACATCCTCCCTCCCCCGCATACCTTTTAAATAGCAGATTTTCACTGGCAGCGAGCAACAACTAATAAACACTGCACATGTTGGCCCCACAACCTTCTCTCTGATGCAACTTCCTGTTTCCGCATAGGCGGGAATACATCAGAGGGAAGGCTATGGGGTTGGCGTGAGCAGTATGTATCAGTTGCTGCTCACTGCAGGCAAAGATCTGCTATTTAAAAGGTATGCAGGAGGGACAGTTGTTGGGAGGTTTTGGCTGGTAAATTGGGGATCCTCTGCCAGCCACATCATAGGTGTGCTGCTACTGGGTGGGCCTGAGCCCAAAGTGGATGGGCCCGGGCCCTCCCTTGGCTACACCACTGCCAGGAGAGACTAATAGGCTCACCTCCTACCTGCTGGAGACTGAGAAAATACCCAGGCTAGGGTCACATGGCCAGGGCTCTTATTGGCTCTCTAAAGTCAGAAGTTTCTCAGTCACCACCTGCTGGAAGGTGTGCACAACCCATCAGTTCAACACTGGGCCGGTCCGGAGGAACGCTAAGGAACAAATATAAGTTCAAGTAATATTTGTTCATTTACTTTGTAAGCAGAATTTACTTTATTCAACACATATATTACCTATAGGCACAGAATCAGGGAAAGCGTTTTTGAATACTATATAAAGACTTCTCATAACAGCTCTCCATTTAATCCTCTTCATAAAGAGCAGAATGTAAGAATCCAGCTTTTAAGGTAGAAAATTCTGATATTTGTCAAAATTTGCTTATTTCTGAAGAAGGGTTACCTTTGAAAGCTAATCAAAAAATGTATTTAGTCCAATAAAATAAAGTATCATCTTATGTTTCTTTTCTATGTTTTCTTTTATTTCTTATTACCTTTACAAGCAGACTAGCACGGCTACCACATCACTTTACTCAAGGTAGATATTGAATTCTAGGGTAATTCTGCACTAACATTTATTTGTGTAGAACGGTGAACAGCAGCCAAAAGCATGTTATTGCTTTTGTAAATAAATGCTTTCTTAAAAGTATCATATGGTGGTAAGTGGCACTGGAGTTACGATAAAGCAGTGTGGAGAATGGAGAAGGGAACCAACGGAAGACAATAAGGTAAAGCATAAGGAATGTCAAGCCAAATGCAAAAAGGAGATAAGGAGGGCTAAGGAGGACTTTGAAAAAAAAGTTAGCGATAGAAGCAAAAACACATAGCAAAATTTTTTTTTGGTATATTAAAAGCAGAAAGCCGGCTAAAGAATCGGTAGGGCCACTGGACGATGGTGGTGTTAAAGGGGCGATCAGGGAAGACAAAGCTGTAGCGGAGAAATTAAATGAATTCTTTGCTTCGGTCTTCACAGAGGAGGATTTGGGAGGGATACCGGTGCCGGAAAAGATATTTGAAGCGGACGAGTCAGAAAGACTAAATGATTTCTCTGTAAACTTGGATGATGTAATGGGGCAGTTCTGCAAACTAAAAAGTAGTAAATCGCCGGGTCCGGATGGTATTCATCCCAGAGTATTAATAGAGCTGAAAAATGAACTTGTGGAGCTGCTGTTAGTAATATGCAATTTATCCCTAAAATCAGGTGTGGTACCGGAAGATTGGAGGGTGGCCAATGTAACGCAGATTTTTAAAAAGGGTTCCAGAGGAGATCCGGGAAATTATAGACCGGTGAGTCTGATGTCGGTGCCGGGAAAAATGGTGGAGGCTATTATTAAGAATAAAATTACGGAGCATGTACAAAAGCATGGGCTGCTGAGACAAAGTCAGCACGGATTTAGTGAAGGGAAGTCTTGCCTCACAAATCGACCTCGTGAGACTGGGGGATTGGGCTTCCAAATGGCAGATGAAGTTCAACGTTAACAAGTGCAAAGTGATGCATGTGGGAAGGAGGAACCCGAATTACGGCTATGTCATGCAAGGTTCTGCTTTAGGAGTTACGGACCGAGAAAGGGATCTGGGAGTCATCATGGATAGAACGTTGAAATCTTCCGCTCAATGTGCTGCAGCGGCTAAGAAGGCGAACAGAATGTTGAGTATTATTAGAAAAGGGATGGAAAACAAAACCATGAAGCCGTTATATCGCTCCATGGTGCGACTGCACCTGGAGTATTGTGTTCAGTTCTGGTCGCCTCATCTCAAAAAAGATATAAAGGAATTGGAGAAGGTGCAGAGAAGGGCGACGAAAACGATTAAAGGGATGGGACGACTACCTTATGAGGAGAGGTTAAGACGGCTAGGACTCTTTAGCCTGGAGAAAAGGCGGCTGAGGGGTGATATGATAGAGGTCTACAAAATAATGAGTGGGGTAGAGCGGACAGATATGAAGCATTTGTTTACGCTTTCTAACAATAATAAAACTAGGGGACACAAGATGAAATTAGAATGTGGTAGGTTTAAAACAAATTGGAGAAAGGTTTTCTTTACTCAGCGTGTGGTTAGACTCTGGAACTCATTGCTGGAGAAGGTAGAGACGGCAGCTGGCCTTGCTGAGTTTAAAGGGGGTCTGGACAGATTCCTGAAGGAAAAGTCCATTGATCGTTATTAAATTCTGGGTTTTTGCCAGGTTCTTGGGGCCTGGATTGGCCGCTGTCAGAGACAGAGTGCTGGGCTTGATGGACCTTTGGTCTTTTCTCAGCGTGGCAGTGCTTATGTACTTATGTGGTATGCATTTAATTAAAGCTACTGCGAAGCTCATCACCACTATGAGAAAAATGTTTAAAATGTATGTTCCTTTTTCTGATATTAGTATTTGGTTTAATTCATCCATTAAATTAAGTAATTCTACTTTAAACTGGCCACTGTGGCAGGAAAAAGGTATATGGTCACGATCTCAAATTACTGTATGTAATGATGTGACTTCTGCCGAATCTGCTTGTCTACAATGTAATTTAACTACAGTTGATGCTGATTCTTGGCTTTGCCTCTCTAATGTCTATCAAACTTTGCTGCAATCCACGGGTGGTCAGTCAGATGCTGCTAATCTTACTACCTTTTGTCGTATTATGCTAATGGGTAATAGGAAAGCATCGAGAATATACAAATATATACATGACTCTTTCACAAACCCCTGTCTTGAGCTCCAACATAGATGGGAGTTGGCATTGTTCCCTCATGATGAAATTGATTGGCTAACCTTTTGGTCTAAATCCAATAGACCCACTTTCTCTGCTGGTATAACACAATCATCATTTTTTGTTCTTCATAGAGCTTATTGGACTCCTTTCAAAGTGTCTAGACTAACCAGACCAACATCTCCTCCAAAATGTTGGTCTTGTTCTGCTCCTGTTGGCCACCTGAAGCATCTACTCTTTGAATGTTTCCATGTGTCCACCTACTGAAAATTAACATGGCAAAGAATATCTCTCTATATAAAACGCACCTCCAATGTTCTAATGAAGCCGGAAGTTGTAGTTGTGTAGATCGCTTTTGCCCATGAGTGTGTGCCCCACCCTCGCGTTGCAACATGACGACGTCGAGGGCGGAGCACTCACACTCACCAAATCACCATGGGAGGGAGAGGAGGAGGGAGGGTGGGGGATTACCTTGCTAGCACCCAATCGTCATGACGTCGAATCGCATCGCTCACACGCATAACGGACCTATCCACCACCCGAACATCAATCGCTGGCGCACAGAAGAAGAGAAATGTGGCTGTCATCAGCACAGGTATGCGACGGCGAAGGGGGAGGGTTTTCTGCGGGAAGGGGGGCGACAGGGTCGCGGCACGGGGGTCAAGGGGTCAGTAACGCCAGGGGGGTGTTGAAATTGGAGGGAGGGGGAATCTGGAACTCGGTGGGAGGGGCGTGAGGGGGCCTTGAACTGGTAGGGAGGGAGGGGGTCTGCAACTCAGAAGCAAGGAAGGAAGAGAGGAAGAGAGGGAGGGAGGGGGGTCTGGAACTCAGAAGGAAAGAAAGGAAGGAAGGAAGGAAGGATGGGAGGGAGGGAGGGGAGGAGTCTGGAAACAGGGAGGGAGGGAGGAGGGGGAAATACCGTGCTAGCGCCCGTTTCATTGCCTACCGAAACGGGCCTTTTATACTAGTGTTGATTAATTCCCTTCTGCTCGCCTGTTGGTTAGACATACGATGTGATAATACTTTATTCTTCAACCCTTAAACTTACACTTGAAGATCAATATCAAAACCTTTTTGATATAATGATGGCTCTAGTCACTCATCTTATAGTATTTCATTGGAAAAATAATTTGCATGTGAACTTTTGTGAATGGTGGAGTCATCTTTGTACTATTAGAAACTATGAAGAATCTGCAGCTTTTTAATTTCATCAATTGCCTACTTTTAAGAAGCATTGGGCTCCTTTTGATCATTACATCAAAACATCAGCCTCTCCTAGAGATTAGATTTTTATATTTATACTTAAATTGTCACATTTTTCTATATGTAATGCATTTGGTTTTGTTGTTGTATGTTACATTGGTATAAATTTTCTTGAAAACTCAAAAATGATTAAAAAAAAAACAACAGTGTTCTCCCCAAGACCTTTTGAATGAGAATGCCACCCAGCTGATTTTACAGACTGCCCAGATAACTTAACAGAAAATTGTATAATACTGCGCAGTAGTCCCTAGTCCCCACTCGGATACTCCTCTATGCCACCCGGCTGGCAAAAATTTCCTGGAAGAACTCCGACAGAAATAATTTATCTGAATTGTCAGCAGTCATGGTTCTGTAGGCATATTTACATTTTTGTGCTACATTTTCCTCTGTGTTAGACAACACTGTCACTTACAGGGTACTACAAACAGCTAAGGAGCTGATGATCGGAAGCCTAGTGCTGTTAGTGCTCTAAAAATAGCGCTGGTACAGTGTGGGACTATAATACCCATATGATCAGAGCTAATATCATGCAAACTTAGGTATGCTATTAGCTCTGATCAGATCATAGGGGTAAAGTGAAAGAGAATTGTACCTGAGTGGGACCTACACCATCCCTTTGTCCCTGGCAGCCTAGTGCCACCCGAAGCCCCCCCCCCCCTCAACAGCACAGCTCCAGTCCCTCTGACCACTCCTCCCCAACACAAGGACATGGGGGGGGGGCTAAAGATCCAATGGATCTCCAACACCTCTAACCCCTCCTCACATCCAAAAAAAACAAAAAAGCCCTGGTGGTCCAGTGGGCCACAAACCCAAATTCCCTCCCCCCCCCCCAACTGGTGGTCTAGTGGCCCCTTTCCACCCGTACCTCCGCAATGGAGGGGGGAGTAGCAGACTCTTTCCTCTTCCAGCGCCGCCTTCAAAATGGTGACACCCTGCCCCACCCAGTGCATCCAGTGCTCATGAAATCAATCATCGCAGCTATGCTAAACTCTGCAGTCTGTGTCCATAAAGAAGATCTAGCCACATGGCCCCATGGCCCATTCCCTTAAGAACAGGGATGCTAACAAAAAACAAAAAGAAAGGGTGGGGAGGAGGAAAAGAACTTCACAAACATGAGGCAGTAGCATTACCAGAACAATGTTTGGGGGAGGGGGGGGGCTAAAGTGTATTAAGTACCCTAGTCCTCTACCCTTTCCTCTTCCCTCCTGAATCCCCCATCCCCCACCAAATTACAATTACCTTAGCTAGTGGGGATTTCCAAGCCTGCCGACTGTCGAAATCCGGAGCCCACCCGGATCACCAAAAGTGCAGCTTTCAGCAGCTCAAAGCACCATCAGCATTGCAAGCTCGTTCAGGATGCAGGTGATAGTGGTGGCACACAGTGCAGCTAACAGCAGCAGTTTAGGTGATCTGGGCGGGCTCCAGATTTCTACAGCTGTCAAGGTTGGGGGGGGGGGAGGGGATCCCTACCAGCTACAGAAGGGTGCATCCAGATGCTGGGTGGATCTGAGGCAAAAGTGAATGGGATGACAGGCCAGCCCAGGCCCACCTGTGGCTACGTCCTTGACAAAGTTGAGAGGGAAAGGGAATGGAAATGGGACTTGATATACCGCCTTTCTGTGGTATTTTGCAACTACATTCAAAGCGGTTTACATATATTCAGGTACTTACTTATACCTGGGGCAATGGAGGGTTAAGTGACTTGCCCACAGTCACAAGGAGCTGCAGTGGGAATCGAACCCAGTTCCCCAGGATCAAAGTCCGCTGCACTAACCACTAGGCTACTCCTCCACCAGGGGGTGATTTTCCTTACTGAAATGCGCTATATCAAGCATTTGAACACTCAGCAAACATAAATACTACCAGCTGGAACAGTCGACAGCAGCAGCAGTGGTACCAGGGGCAAATTAATGGTAACAGCTAGAAAGGCTTGCAGAAGCAGCTCAGGAAAAAGGTAGACAATAACACAGCAGCCATTTCTCAGTATTTTTAAGCGCTCACCTGTTGCTCCTCCTGCCCGACTTCTGTGATGGCGTCTGACCTATTAAGCTCCCAGCATCACACAAAATTTATCTCTAGTAACTCCCAATGCACATGAGAAGTGACACTGCCAGATCAAGCAAGTATATATTCCAGGCATGTCAGGCACTGATGAGCATCCCTGTTGCTGCAACAAGCAGAACACGATTCACCTCCTGTCAAGGCTACTGAATAAATCCTGCAAACCAAAAAGCTTCTTCTCTTTAATTCATGTGTTGCCTGGCCCCAAGATCCCTAATAGTCAAATGTGGCCATGTCAGTATTCCCCGGTGACTACCTCCAGTTATATATTTATTTTTTGCCAACCTCCAGTGCCTACTTGACCCCTCTCCCTAAACTTTATGGCCAACATGTTTTAATCCTATTACCCAGGCTTTCTTCCATCCCCAATCCTTCTTCCTGGAGCCTCAGGACTGTCCCTGCCCTATCTGTAAATCTATGGGGCGGGAGCAATCTCCTGTTGCTCTTGGTCTTTTTTGCAAACTGGCATCAACTGAGCTTAGGCCAATATCATTTTGAAAAATGCTATTAATGGAGCAGGAGTGATAGGGGTTTCTGCCAGGTACTTGTGACCCAGATTGACCACTGTTGGAAGCAGAATAGTGGGCTAGGTGGACCATTGGTCTGACCCAGTATGGCTATTCTTATGTTCTATCAGCCAGAGGCTCAAAACTAATAGTATGCAAATCATCTGTGCACTGTTAGCATTGAGCACTAAGAAATTAAGGGGGGGGGGGGGGTTGTGCCTGGGGCATGTGCACAAGAGCTGTGCAGTAGGCAAAGCTTTTGTGCTCATGCACAGTCAAACTGCGGAACAGGGAGCCCTGCATGGCTGGGCGGAAAAGGCAGTGTGGCAGAGGTTCATACAAAGGAACGAAATTGAGAACCTCAGTATTATTGATGAAAAACCCTAATTAAGAGTTATGGAAAAAAATTGCCTTGCATCTTCTTAATTGGGCAACCGTAGTGGGGGTGGCCAGGTAGAAGCTGGGGAGGGAGGGAATCAAACATAATGGCAGGCTTAAAAATAAAGCTGTATTTTAGATTTTAAAGCTGGTTCAAGCCTAAAAATGCTTCTCCGCCTCTTCAGACATCCTAATGCCAGCTCCAAGCCAGCATAAGGTTTCCAGCGGTAAGGGTGCCCTTGTTCAGTGAGCTGTTCTCTGAGCATTGGAGGGAATAGGGAACAACCTTATTTACATCCTTTTGACTATATTAGCATGCTATTTGCATTGATTTTTGCCGAGCTTGTTGTATCCCATGGTAGAATCTCTGAGCATTGTGTGCTGGTTAATGCGGGAGCCAGTTCAGCACTAATGGACTTTAGCACCCTGAGTATCGAGGCCCATGTTCTTAGAAGACCTGCAGGTGGGATTAAAGGAGAGTCCAGGAAGTGACAGGTGTTCAGAGGAGGACAGGCACCAAGAATGGAAGGTAGGGATGACTTTTATTCTTTTCAACTCAGATGGTGAGGGAAGGGGGCTACAACATAACATTTTTTTCATTTTTTTCCTTTATGTTTTCTTTTTTATTATTTGTTTCTTTAAATATCAAAGAAAAAACACCATCTACATCACTTATTTTCCATCTAGTCCAGTCACTGATTGAATGTTACAGATCTTTCGTAATAAAACACAAAACAAGTGCAGCTTTCAGCCAGCCAGTAGATGTCACTGTTCTATGATCACTAGCAATCCCTCTCACCAATGACTATGAACATTGCAGGAATCACAGCCATTATCTTACACAATACAGCGCAAAATCCAGCCTTTTTAAAATCTCATCTGCTTAGGCCTTCAAACCACTGATCCTTATCACAATCCCATTCAGGCATTGCATTGAAATAAGCATAAAACTGAATATAAAACAAACTGAAGAGGGAGTATGATTTTAACTTGCTCACTCTCCTATATAAAAATCTAAGAAAGAAAATTAATTAGGAGAGAGAAAAAAAAACCAATAGGAGACAAAAAGCAACAAAAAACACTCAAAGTGAATAACTGACATTTGATAAATCCACCTCATACTAGTGCTTTATATTACTAGACATGCTAAAAATTAAACCACATGGTATTTTGTTCTACTTTCCTTTCTTCTCCTTAGCATAAACAGCTCTGAAGAAAGCTGACAATACCATAAATGGATAAGACAGATGAAGAATAAGAAGTCAGCACAAGACGCAGCAGTGCAGTGTAAGGCTACACAGTCAATAAAGCTCTGATAAGGCTCTTAGGCATTCTTGACACGTCTTCACTGACACAGTTGTTAAACGTTTTTTCTGATTAAAGCAGCACAAATGTCAAAAAGTTACAATTCTTCAGATAAATATTCAGTGCATGTAGCTTTCCATGAAATATTAAACATTCTCGAACAACAGACTAGAATAATTCCTTGCACAGACGGCAACATAAAAAAAAGAAGTCATTTACCACAAATACTATAATTTTATAATTCCAAGTTTTTACATGTGCTGTGTTTAAAATTTTCCATTCATAAATGCTAATAATGATTGGATAGAAAGAAATGTATCAGCATGTATAGAAATTTTATAAACCCTTTACATCATGTACATATTAACATAAAAGCTAATGCAGTAAAACTTCTGTTTTCGTTGACATCGGTTATCGTCGTTTTCGGTTTTCGTCGGCGTGCACACTGTACTTGTGCTCTGAAGACAGGGAAAACCCTTCTCTTTTTCTCGCCTAACCTCTACTTCTGTAGCACACAACAGTACGACGCTTCCTGCCTTTACATCTCTCCCCCTGTGAAAGACGTCCAAAGTGAAAGGTGAAAAAAAAACCCCTATAAAATACTTTTCAAAATTATTGCCTCGGTTTTTGTTGGTTTCGGATTTCACCGATTGTTTTCAGACGGATTACCGACAAAAACCAAGGTATCACTGTATTACCATACAAATAGAAAAAAATAGATACATCTGACAATCTCTTACATACTTATAGGGATCTGGATATAGTTTACACCTTTCTCAATAAAATTTAAGATGAGCTACATTCAGGTAGAGGAGTTTTTTTTCCATCAATTAGGGCTCCTTTTACAAAGCCGTGCTAGCGATTCTGGCGGAGCAAATGCAAGGAAGCCCATTTAATTCCTATAGGCTTTATTGTATTTGCCACAAGAGAATTGCCAGCACAGCTTTGTAAAAGACACCCCGAGTCGTTTGGGAATGGAATTCCAGAGCACAGATCCAAATATTGTTGCATTTACTGTTGTCATATTTGTAATCCTTGGTATGCGCGACTTTCTTGTCCATAATTTAGTTCCCTTTTCATTCTTTAATCTAAATTTTTGTTTTATTCTCTTATTTATACACAAAAAGTAGCACATATGAGTTATCTTGTTGGGCAGACTGGATGGACCGTGCAGGTCTTTTTCTGCCGTCATCTACTATGTATATGTATATTTGTAAACTGCTTGGGCCTATCCATTCAGAAAAGGTGGTATATCAAGTTGTATTAAACATTATTAAATGTTATTTCCCTATCTCTGGAGGGCTTACAATCTAAGGGACCCTTTTACTAAACTGTGATAAGCACTAAAGCATGCTTACTGCAGCTTAAAATGGTTTACCAGAGAACACACTCAGGCAGTAAGTTCTAAATCTGCATGCACTAACCATGTGCTAAAACTATTTTAAAATTTTTGTTGGAGGGTATGTGTCGGGGAGCAGAGAGTGGGCATTCCTGCGTTCCTAACTGGTTAGCACACGATTACTACTACTACTTATCATTTCTAAAGCGCTACTAGACGTACGCAGCGCTGTAAACTTGAACATGAAGAGACAGTCCCTGCTCGACAGAGCTTACAATCTAATTAGGACAGACAAACAGGACAAACAAGAGATAAGGGAATATTAAAGTGAGGATGATAAAATAAGGGTTCTGAACAAGTGAATAAGGGTTAGGAGTTAAAAGCAGCATAAAAAAGGTGGGCTTCTAGCTTAGATTTGAAGACGGCCAGAGATGGAGCTTGACGTACCAGCTCAGGAACTCTATTCCAGGCATATGGTGCAGCAAGATAAAAGGAACAGAGTCTGGAGTTAGCAGTGGAGGAGAAGGGTGCAGATAAGAGAGATTTACCCAGTGAACAGAGTTCCCGGGGAGGAATGTAGGGAGAGATGAGAGTGGAGAGGTACTGAGGAGCTGCAGAGTGAATGCACTTATAGGTCAATAAGAGGAGTTTGAACTGTATGCGGGAACGGATAGGAAGCCAGTGAAGTGACTTGAGGAGAGAGCTAATATGAGCATAACGACACTGGCAGAATATTAGTCGTGCAGCAGAACTTTGAACAGATTGAAGAGGAGAGAGATGGCTAAGTGGGAGACCTGTGAGAAGCAAGTTGCAATAGTGTAAGCGAGATATGATATAAGAGTGTGGATGAGGGTTCTGGTAGTGTGCTCAGGAAGAAGAGGGCAAATTTTGCTGATATTATAGAGAAAGAAACAACAGGTTTTAGCAGTCTGTTGAATATGTGCAGAGAAGGAGAGGGAGGAGTTGAAGATGACCCCAAGGTTACGAGCTGATGAGACAGGAAGGATGAGAGTGTTATCCACAGAAATAGAGAATGGGGGAGGAGGAGAGGTTGGTTTAGGGGGAAAGATGAGAAGCTCAGTCTTGGACATGTTTAGTTTCAGATGGCGCCAAGACATCCAGGAAGCAATGTCAGACAGGCAGGCTGATACTTTGGCCTGGATTTCGGCTGTGATTTCTGGTGTGGAGAGGTAGATCTGGGAGTCATCAGCGTAAAGATGATACTGAAAACCATGGGATGAAATCAGAGTACTAAGGGAAGAAGTATAGATGGAGAAAAGAAGAGGTCCCAGGACAGATCCCTGAGGTACACCAACTGGCAGTGGGATAGAAGTAGAGGAAGATCCAGTAGAGTATACACTAAAGGTACGCTGGGTGAGATAAGAAGAAAACCAGGAAAGAACAAAGCCCTGAAATCCAAGTGAGGACAGCGTATCAAGGAGTAGGCTGTGATCAACAGTGTCAGTTTCAAAAGCAGCAGATAGATTGAGAAGGATTACCTTCTAAGCCCTTACCGCCTAAAAAATAGGAGTCATTAAGGGCCCCTTTTACAAAGCGGTGGTAAGCCCAACCCAGGCTTACCACTTGCTAAAAAGGAAATACCGCCAGGCTACCACAGCAACATGGCGGTAGTTCCCATCTCCAGCACGCCATCATATCTGGCGCTACAAAAATATTTTTATTTTTGTAGTGCTGGTATGTACTCAGCGGCTACCGTCGGGTTAGCGTAGAGCCCTTACCGCCACCTCAATGGTTGCAGGTAGGGCTCCCTCTCAAAATGGCTAGGGGAAGTGCATTTCCTGAAAAAAAAAAGAAAGACCTGCCTTTTATCAGCTGAGGTAAAAGGTGGCCTCAGCATACGCCAATGCCAGCGCAGGCCCCCTTTTGCCGCAGCTCGGTAAAAGGGGCCGTAAGTGCTCATGCGGTAATTGGCAACATGGCCATTAATTTAAAAAATGGAAAAAAAATCAGTCATTTTCCATCTGCGGTAAAAATGGCTTTTGCACATGGGAAAGAAATTTGTACAAGGGCGTGCTAAGGCCACTTTTTACTGCAGCTTAATGAAAAACCCTTATGTTTGTACCTGAAGCCATGAGAGGTTAAGTAACTTGCCCAAGGTTACAAGAAGCAGCAGTGGATTTGAACCATGGTTTCCCTGGTTCTCAGTTCACTGCTCTGAACATTAGGCTACTCCTCTATGTGTCTCAAACTTCTCATCCTTGGAATTTTTTTTTAAGGTATACTTTAACTTGATGAAGTAACTTTGCAGAAATAAAAACATTTGCTTTGTGAAAGGTTGCATTCCTGAGGCTGGGTGTACTGCAGGTAATACCCATTAAGTTCTCTGGTTAACATCACCTATACTGCAAAATAACATTTGGCATTACCAGGCAGAAGGAGCTTAATTTTCAAATGTTTATTACCTGATGATATTCATGCACCTAATGCACGTTTCCCCTCCACAGCTGCATTTCTCTTCTACATGCAGCACAATTTAAGAGGAAGCAAGCAGGCGGGCGCTGGACCAGAATGCACCTGTGCTGCTGCCACTCAGAGCCGGGGCTAGACATGATGGGGCTCAGAGCAGACGCTAGGGAGGGGGCCCCAAAGCTTGCTTGCAGGCTGTCAACTCTTTCAGCTTCGGGCAGATTTGGGGGCCCCCATTAACATAGGGGCCCAGGGCAATTGCCCTGTTTGCCCACCCATAACGCCAGCCCTGCTGCCACTGGCTAGAGGTCTCCTCCTGAAGCTTCAGCACGTTTCCTTCTTCTGAGACCACCCAGGATGCAACAAGCCATTTCCTTTCTAGTCTTATCGCACACAGAGGAGCGGGACCAGCTTAACCTATGGACCAGGCGAGTCTCTGGCCAGGGAGCTGGACATAAAGGGCACCAAACGCCTGAGCCTATGATGTCACTGGCGCTATAGCTTAAGCTGACCCAGAGATTACCTGGTGGCGTTGCATGTGCAGGAAAAAAGAAGAGCTGGCAACTCCCTTCCTCTTTCTGTCTCAGGTCACCTTCTACACTGAAAGGCAATTTTCCCCTCCCAAACATAGAGAGCAATTCACCTAATGCTACCCACCATCTGTGCCCTGGTGTCTTCCTTCTGCCCTGCCCTGGCCCCTCCTTTGATACAACTTTCTGTTTCCACAGGGGCACGGCAGAGGGAGGACACGCAGGAGCTGATGCAGATAGCAGAATTTAGGAGGGGGAAACTGCCTTGAAGGGTAGGCCGGCCTAAGGGTGAAGCATGCCAGTGGGAGGGCACCAAACCAAAAGCTGGCTGAGAGCGCTATGGTCCCTTGAGCCGGCCCTGCAGGGGAGAACAGAATACTTTTTAGAATATGAGAATTAGCAAAAAACTTTTCAGAGCCTAGGGAAAATGGTTCCCCCTATAACTGAATTTTATTTTCTATAAGCTTGGTTTTATTTGTCTTTATACTTGTCCTATTTCTTCCCCACTCACCTTCTTTCTTATATAAGGTAAGGGGCAAATGTGCACAGTCCGGATTTTTCTTCCCCTCTTAGTTTACTTAGCTTTCTCCTACCCACCCTGTACCCTTCCCCCTCCCCAGTCTTTCCCCCCCAACAGGCAGTTTATCTCTCACTTTTTCTGGCACAGGTTGCATGAACAGCAGCGAGGGGACCTTCTCTGGACTGTGTTGTCCAACAGCAAGCACCAACAACAAAATTTCTGTCATTTTTCTACCCCTATAAATATATTTATATTAATTTTCCTTTTCCGGAATGGGAAGGTGGTAGAAGAAGAGGACATGAATTGAGGTAGAAGAATGGTCTAAGGTTTGGCAATTAAAATTCAATGTGAAGAAATGCAAAGTGATGCACTTAGGGAATAGAAATCCACAGGAGACGTATGTGTTAGGCGGGCAAAGTCTGATAGGTAGGGGCGGAGAGAGGGATCTTGGGGTGATAGTATCTGAGGATTTCAAGGCGACGAAACAGTGTGACAAGGTGGTGGCCGTAGCTAGAAGGTTGTTAGGCTGTATAGAGAGAGGTGTGACCAGCAGAAGAAAGGGGGTGTTGATGCCCCTGTATAAGTCATTGGTGAGGCCCCACCTGGAGTATTGTGTTCAGTTTTGGAGGCCGTATCTTGCTAAGGATGTAAAAAGAATTGAAGCGGTGCAAAGAAAAGCTACGAGAATGGTATGGGATTTGCGTTACAAGATGTATGAGGAGAGACTTGCTGAACTAAACATGTATACCCTGGAGGAAAGGAGAAACAGGGGTGATATGTTACAGACATTCAAATATTTGAAAGGTATTAATCCGCAAACGAACCTTTTCTGGAGATGGGAAGATGGTAGAACGAGAGGACATGAAATGAGATTGAACGGAGGCAGACTCAAGAAAAATGTCAGGAAGTATTTTTTCACGGAGAGAGTAGTGGATGCTTGGAATGTCCTCCCACGGGAGGTGGTGGAAATGAAAATGGTAACGGAATTCAAACATGCGTTGGATAAGCATAAAGGAATCCTGTGCCGAAGGAATGGATCCTCAGGAGCTTAGTCAAGATCGGGAGGTAGGGCTGGTGGTAGGGAGGCGGGGATAGTGCTGGGCAGACTTGTACGGTCTGTGCCAGAGCCAGTGGTTGGGAGGCGGGGCTGGTGATTGGGAGGCGGGGATAGTGCTGGGCAGACTTATACGGTCTGTGCCCTGAAGAGCACAGGTACAAATCAAAGTAGGGTATACACAAAAAGTAGCACATATGAGTTATCTTGTTGGGCAGACTGGATGGACCGTGCAGGTCTTTTTCTGCCGTCATCTACTATGAGGTTGAAGGGGGCAGACTCAAGAGTAATGTCAGGAAGTATTTTTTTCACGGAAAGGGTGGTAGATATGTTGAATGCCCTCCCGCGGGAGGTGGTGGAGATGAAAACAGTAACGGAATTCAAACACGCTTGGGATAAACACAAAGGAATCCTGTTTAGGAGGAATGGATCTTGGGTGGCAACACCAATAATTGGACAGTAGAACCAATGATGGGCGGACTTCTACGGTCTGCGCCCTGATCATAACTGAATAGATAAGGATGGGCTGGAGTGCAAATTTTAAGGGGCTTCGACGTTAGCTTCAGAACTTTTAGTACAAGAAGAGTGCTGATCTGTGCCCTGAGAAAGACAGGGACAAATCAAACTCGGGTAAAAGTATCGCATACCATGTAAAATGAGTTTGTCTTGTTGGGTAGACTGGATAGACCATTCAAGGTCTTTATCTGCCGTCATTTACTATGTTACTATATGTTAATCTCTGACCTCCACTACCAGACTGGGGACTTTTAAGGCAGAGTCCTAAAATTTCCTGTATGTTCCAGGAAACGCTCTGTCCAAAACACAGACACATTAGGCCCTTACAGCTTTCTGATCAGAGTTTCAAAGGAATCCAAAGAACTCTGAGAAACAAGTAGGCTAGAAGCAACCAGTGGGAAAAAATAAGTTGAACTTGACTTTTGGTCATTCTTGTTTGGCAGTGAAATGCTCATTTCCCTGGAGTTTTAGCTGGCCTGTGAAGAGGCATTATTTAAAATGTCTGGATAGAAAAGTTTCTCAGTGCCAGAAGTTAGATTATTTTTTTTGAAGGGGTTAATAAAGGAGTAGATAAAAGTGAGAAGGTTGAAATAGTATGTTTAGGTTTTCAGAGGGTATTTGATAAAGGTCCCTCATGAGAGGCTCCTGAGGTAATTAAAAAATCATGGGATAAAAGCCAATGTGTTTCTGTGGCTTGTTAACCGGTTACAAGATAGAAAACAGAGTAGGGCTACATGGTCAAAAGCTCTCAATGAAGATAGATTGGAGTGCCCTAGGGGTATGTACTCTGACCATTGCTTTTTAGCATATTTATAAATGATATGGAAAAAGAACAAGGGAATAAATCAAAGTGAAGGCGAGACAAAATTATTAAAAACTGTTTATCATGAGCAGATCTGAGAAAGCACGGGATGTTGTAATAAGTGGCATAGCCAAGAATTTTCAACAGGGGTGTGATTGTAGCCTAGCCCGCAAAGCTCTCACGATTCCCTTCCTCCCCCCCACCCCCCATTTACAGTCCAGTACCTTGACTCCCCCCTTCTCTTCCTAGCCCGCAAAGCTCTCACGATTCCCTCCCTCCCCCCCCATTTACAGTCCAGTACCTTGACTCCCCCCCTTCTCTTCCTAGCCCACAAAGCTCTCATGATTCCCTCCCTCCCTCCCCCCCCCCCCCCCCCCCCCCCCCATTTACAGTCCAGTACCTTGACTCCCCCTTCTCTTCCCAGCCCACAAAGCTCTCAATTTCCTCCCTCCCATTTACAGTCCAGCATCTCTCCCTTCCCGGCCTACAAAGCTCTCACAATTTTCTCCCTCCTATACCTTAAAATCACCTCCAGTCTTAAGCCTGGGTAGTTCCACCAACATTCAGAGACTGACTGTGGCCTGCACCAGGGCCTTCTCTCTGAACCATCCCAACCTTCAGAAAACGGGAAGTTGCATCAGAAGGGGCGGATAGTTTAGAGAGAAAGCCCCGGTGCAGGCTGCAAGCGGTATCTGAGTGCTGTTGCTACTGGCTCTGCCCAGATGAAGACTAGAGGTGATTTTAAGGCACAGGGGGAGGGGGGATTGAGAGAGCTTTGTGGGGCCAGGAAGGGAGAGATACCAAATTGTGCAAGGACAGCGAGAGGAATATGGCAGGGAAATGTAGCGTGGCACCATGAATAGTAATCGACTGACAGGGGGTGCGGTGCGTAAGCAACATAAACACCTTGAAAGGCTACCCACTGCTTGCAGTACTGGCAAACTGGGCACTGACTGGACTGAAACCATCAAAGCTCCATAAATAAAGAATTATCAGATGATGATTGTTTTGCAACTTATGATCTGGGTCCAATTTCAATTTTTCAGCTTGAAGGTATATGACCAACTTTTTCTGATTGTTATGAAAACTTAAGAAGGCAGCATTTGTACAAGACACTTCTCTCTCTGAACAGCAATCACCCTTAAAAAAAATTTAATAATAAATACCAGATGAATCTTGAAATAAATGATATCTCCATCCCTTCAGCCTCAGCTTGTTATTACCAAAGGAATTACTTAATCACTGCAGCTGTAACTGCCAAGTATTTAAACTTACAGCTGAAATCAAAGGAAGTAATTTAAATAGCAATGTCTCATCACAACGTTTGGCAAATTATTCCATATGTAAATGAGGAATAGATATATTACTGAGCTGCATTATGCCATCAATACATTATGTTCTAAATACGTTTATCGCAAGAAGCAGTTACGTATAATAAAATAGTAACTTGACTTATAGTCAAAATAATTTCCACCAGTAATAATAAACAGCTCACTGAAATCTAGTAATTCTTTCATTTTGATGGCAATGTAGCAATGAAGAAGTTGCTTTATTATACTCTTTCTAAATGGCAGACACACATCTCTTTGGCGGATGAGAATTCAAAGTAATTATAATGTAGATATTAAAGAATCTAGAAGGCTCAGGGGAAGGTTTGAAGAGTTTAGTCAGAAAGAACAGGAACATAAAGTTGGAAGTTGATTTGGAGCAGCAGTTATAATAACACATAAAATAAATAACAAAACATTAAAACAAATATCATATACAATCCAGACATATATAATAAATCAGCAATCTCATTTTAATCAGATGTTACCAGGATTAAATAAATGCTTGCTGAAACAAATATGCCTTCAATATTTTCCTAAAAGAAACAATATGTTAGTTCCAATGGGAGCTTATTCCAGAGAGGAGGACCAGAAATACAAGACAATGAACTACATACATAAGTACATAAGTATTGCCATACTGGGACAGACCAAAGGTCCATCAAGCTCAGCATCCTGTTTCCAACAGTGGACAAATCCAGGTCCCTAGTACCTGGCAGAAACCCAAAGAGTAGCAACATTCCATGTAGAACCCCAAAGAGTAGTAACATTCCATATAGAACCCCAACGAGTAGCGACATTCCATTTAGAATCTCAAAGAGTAGCAAGATTCCATTCAGAATCCCAAGTACATAAGTTCATAAGTATTGCCACACTGGGAAAGACCAAATGTCCATCAAGCTCATCAGCATCCTGTTTCCAACAGTGGCCAATCCAGGTCACAAATACCTGGCAAGATCCAAAAACAAGTACAAAACATTTTATGCTGCTTATCCCAAAAATAGTGGATTTTCCCCAATTTAATAATGGTCTATGGACTTTTCCTTTAGGAAGCCGTCCAAACCTTTTAAAAACTCTGCTAAGCTAACCGCCTTTACCACATTTTCTGGCAACGAATTCCAGAGTTGAATTACACGTTGAGTAAAGAAAATTTTTCTTTGATTCATTTTAAATTTACTATAGTTACTATGTAACTATGCCTGATCTTCTTCAAAATGGATCTGATAGTAGGAGAGGACATCCAGTAAACATTTCCCCTGAGATCTCAAAGTTTTAGCGAGACAGTAGATCCTTCAGACAAGGGGCATTAGCCAAGGATGCACTATTAGTTAAAGCTTTGAACACGAATGTCAATTTTTTTTTAATTGAATGTGCAAAGCAATCGGTAGCCAATTTTGCTCTTATAAAACAGGAGTAATATGGCACAAATTGAGATATACCCTTAATCAATAGAGAAGTAGCATTCTGAGCTATCTGAAGAACCTGAAAGTAGGTTTAAGATAATCCACAATATAAAGCACGGCATCTTACTGGGAAGACTAGACAGGCCATTTCAGTATTTGTCTTTATCTTCCATATTATTTTATATGATTAAAAGTGAGACTCTTTCATAGAGTTTAGTGCAAAACCTTACAACTACTTCAAGTCCTGGGCAACTCACCCACTGGCACCCACCTCTGCCCTGCACACTTCACCACCACCACCAAGGAGAGGGGACAGTGGGTTGAAAGAAATTTTTGTGCCCCTCCATAACTGCGCCCTGAGTGGCCACAAAGCTTGCGCAGCCCTTAATATGACACAGACAAGTCTGAAACACAGTAAGTAGATTACTGGAGGAATGCATGGCCAACTAATCCCACCCCTGCCACCATCACACACAATATAGAATCAAAGCCTAGAAATTGCTTGATCCAGAGGAAGTATAAGGCCACAGCTTTACTAATGACCTGACAAAGGAGTCTAGGCTAGGTACCCAGGTCCTCCTCTTTACCTATATAATACCCAGTCTCCCTCCCTTACCAATGGAGGGGGAATAAGTGGACCACATTGTTTACTAAGTGTTTGTCCCTGACTGGGTGCTATTCGGCAGCCTGCCCTATTTAAGGAAAGTCACTAGAAACTCTGGTCATGCATTACCACACCGAGGATTTTCAATCTGATGCTGCCCAAAGACAAGCAGGCCAAGATGGCAGACAGACCTTGGCCCATGCTAAAGTCCACAGTCTCTGCCCTTTCAATGATCGGAGCCCTCCCCAAAAGGGAGTGTCCTTCCCCACATACAACCCTCACCTTGACCTATGACAAACAATGCAACCACCAAATAACAAATACATTATCCATCCCCCATTCTTTCTGATCCTGCTGCCCTGCCTCCCAATCTTGGCACACCCATGCATTCTTGCAGCCCAACCACATCTACTCAGGTCAGGTAGCCCAACCATGAGGAAAAACAATACAGAAAGGCCACCAGAGAAGCACTGCATACTGGTTCTGTTCTACCTTATAAACCCAGAAGGCTCTTCCCCACCAGGCTAGAGCTTTTCAGCTTGGAGAAGAGACGGCTGAGGGGCTACATGATAGAGGTATATAAAATGAGTGGAGTGGAACAGGTGGATGTGAAGCATCTGTTCACGCTTTCCAAAAATACTAGGACTATGGGGCATGCGATGAAACTACAGTATAGTAAATTTAAAACAAATCAGAGAAACATTTTCTTCACCCAACGCATAATTAAACTCTGGAATTCGTTGCCGGAGAACGTGGTGAAGACGGTTAGCTTGGCAGAGTTTAAAAAGGGGTTAGACGGTTTCCTAAAGGACAAGTCCATAAACCACTACTTAACGGACTTGGGGAAAATCCACAATTCCAGGAATAACATGCATAGAATGTTTGTACGTTTGGGAAGCTCGCCAGGTGACCTTGGCCTGGATTGGCCGCTGTCGTGGACAGGATGCTGGGCTCGATGGACCCTTGATGTTTTCCCAGTGTGGCATTACTTATGTACCCCCATCCATATGACCATCTATGTAACCATGCAGACCAGAAAGCTTCACATACGTCCAACTCCACAGACTAGTAAACCCATAGACTGCTCACACATGGACATCCTGGTTACCAGCAGCATTCATACACAAGACAATGACCATTTACTACAAAATATGCTGTAGAAAGAAAGGCCCAGAAGCAAAGGATTATGTTTGATTCCACAGTTGAAATGAAGCACATAAGCTGGTTTTCTATTTTCATTAAGTAGTATTCGCAACAGTGACTTCATTACACTAGAGTATACAAAGTCACAGGTTACTGTGTGAACTTTCATGTTAATGAAGGCAAACTCTATACGAGCTAAACATAAATTTGGATTGTACTTAATTATAAGCTCTTTCAACAGAAATGAAGTGCAGAAAAAAAGTAGGAAATCTCCCTCCTCCTACTTCTGCAAAATGGACTACAATATCTTGAAGAGCCATGAACTCAACGGCTGAAGGAAAAACAGAAGTCAAACATGTTTAGGTCTACAAAAGAAGAGGAATGTATGAAAAAAAAAAAATAAAACAAAATAAATTGGGGCAATACAAAGTCACTTGTAGGGGATGAGAGGGCTACAAATACTAGGTGCATTTGGAAGAATAGAAAAAAAAGACGGACACATCTCTGCAGGTGGGCAACATGAGGGAAGGGGCACTCATGCTCAGTCTTCTTCCTGGGAGTTTCTGAGCTCAGAGAACTACCTCATCCTGATGGCCTCAAATGACATCATCAGTTATTCATTCTGTTTGCTGACTGAAAAACAATTCAGCATAATTCCGGCAGCTTTCCGAGTGTTTGGTGGCGCCCCACAATGAGAACTCTTTTTCAGGGAGTACCCGAGCAAACATTTTGCACAGCTATGGATGTCTCCTGAAGATGCCAAAGTAGGTGAAATATGATATATATTGTCCTCTATAAGCTCACAGACTGGTCAAAATCATTTGTCCATCTTTTTTTGTTTTTTACACTTAGAAATGCGGATAGTCTGAACTCTATTACTATATTTCTATAGCTATTAATTAGTTTAGTGTAGTGCTAATTAATTCATACTGATTACATTGTCTGTTTTCTAATGGGGGATATTATTCATGTTGTGCCTATAGCAGAACGTATTTGATGACGAAAAGCATCATAGAACTGTCCTTCCTTAAAAGGAATGGGCAAGGAATAATATAAAAGGCAGGATTTGAGCATTATAACAAATTCTACATTCAGATTTTAGGACCCCAGGGTTCAGGTTTTCTCTAAGTAAAAGCCGCCACTGTAATGTCTTGTATCCATGAGATATTATTTTTATATTAGCTCATTAGCCTTTAAGTCAGTGGTTCCCAAACCTGGTCCTGCATGCAGATCTCTCTCATGAATATTCATTGCGGATATCCTGAAAACCTGACTGGCTGGGGGATGCCTCCAAGATCAGGTTTAAGAACCACCGCTTTAAGCCAGTGGCGATCCTAGGTCGGCTGCCACCCGGGGCAGATTGCCGCTGCGTGCATCCCCCCCCCCCCCCCGGGTGCAGCGGCGTCCGTCCGTCCCCCAGGGTGCAGCACGACCCCCCCTCCCCCCGGGTGGATTCTTAGCTGCTGGGAGCAGCCGCGTGACTGTCGACTCCACTGGCTCCCTGCTCCCTCTGCCCCGGAACAGGAAGTAACCTGTCCCGGCGCAGAGGGAGCAGGGAACCAGCTGAGCCGACAGGCGCGCAGCTGCTCTCTGCACCCTCCAGCAGCGTGCACCCGGGGCGGACCGCCCCGCCGTTGCTACGCCACTGCTTTAAGCCAATTCTTGTTTTTGAAACCTGATACAAAGGCTCTATGGACAACGGTGTTTTTAAATAACAGAGTTAATGGTCCATTTCCCTGAGGTTCTTGAAGATTACAGCACAAACCACAGCAAGAAGCCACACAAACAGCACCCAGGTTTTCATTAACTACAGGCATCGGGATAGAAACAGCCAGGTTTTTTAGCATCCAGGAAGGAACACTATTGTCCTAGATCCCTAAATTCAACTAGAAGAGATACTAAGGGGCCCTTTTACTAAGCCGCCTAAGCATCTACATGCGCCAAAATGGAGTTACTGACCGACTACTGCGTGGCTCTTGCAGTAATTTCATTTTTGGAATGCGTCAGATACGCGCGTCGGAAAAATATTTTGGGGCGCGCGTAACAGATGCGCGCCAAGTGGCATTTGGCGCACATAGGTCATTAACGCCCGGTTACCATGTAAGTCTTTACCGCTAGGTCAATGGCTGGCGGTAAGGTCTCAGACCCAAAATGGATGTGCTGCAATTTTCATTTTGCCGCACATCCATTTTCAGAAAAAATTTTAAAAAGACCTTTTTTTTTACAGGCGCACTAAAAAATGGATCGGCGTGCACCCAAAACCCGTGCCTACGCTACCGCAAGCCATTTTTCAGCGTGCCTTTGTAAAAGGACCCCTAAAATTGCATTTAAAAAAATCAACAGTCAGTGTTGATGAATTATTCGTGACGTCCAACTGACTAATCTATTTGAGAAGCATACTTGAATGATCCATAGGAGGTTTTTTTTTCCTCAGTAAATCACTATCAGTTTCCATAGAGATAAATACTAAAGGTAGCACTTTTCAAATTAATTTTCATTCAATGCAGTGTACTGATGAAAACTGCAGCAGAATTCAAGGGAGGTCAGGAAACTCTTCAGTGTGACTGACAGATAATACATCAACTTCAGTAATTACATGTTCAGTGTATTTACAATGTTTACAAAATGAAAAGCACACATATTAGTGGAAAAATTCTTATTTATCCATTTTTCCAGCTTTTAATTGTCAATGTGATCGAACGAGAAAAAAGGGTATCTAGACACTGCAGTCCATTAAGGTAGCAGTATTACCCAACTATTCCTTTTCAGCAATTCATTTGGGGGGGAGCAAAGTTTTAATAACATTAGTATTGATATAGTTTTTGATGTCCAAAAAGCATATGCAGTGCTCTTGGGTACATTCTTGTACTGGTGAATAACATAAACTTACCTGACAGTAGGAAAGTGTTAACAGAGGTACCCCATTTGGGCACAAACAATTACATTACCTATAAGATCTATCCAGATAGGCACCATATATAAGACTAGATTCTAAAAAATTGGCGTCTTCATGTTCTATCTTGCCCGTCTCCTGCCCCAGGAAGGTGGCTGGAGCCCACAGGTCTTCAAGTTGTGAGAGACCTCTTTAGAGACCTGATGGAGACTGCCGAATGGTGGAAGAACCAAAGAAGGGAAGACTAGTGACGGGAGTACCCTCCATGCTGCTGGGTGCCACTGAAGAATTCCTTTAATGCCAGTATTAGAGAACTTTCCATTGTTGCTTCCTCTAAACGTGGCGTTTCACGATTTCTTTGGAGTTCCACTGCTATGTCTGCACTCAGTGTTGTCATGTACCTACAAAGGGACAAGAAAGGGTCCCATTCCTCATAACAGAACCTCATAAACCAGAGGGAGAAAAAGGAAGAACCCTCTAGTTTATATCTGCGGTGTTTCTTCTGGAAAGTTTTGAATTAGATTTATCTATTTTAATGTCTAAACAGTGAATCCTGTTTGTATGAAATTTTGTTTTTTAACAATCCCAACCTGGTATATTTATTTATTTGTTAGCACATAAGCACCGCCATGCTGGGAAAAGACCAAAGGTCCATCAAGTCCAGCACTCTGTCTCCACCAGTGGCCAATTCAGGCCCCAAGAACCTGGCAAAAAACCCAAAATTTTATAACGATCAATGGACTTTTCCTTCAGGAATCTGTCCACACCCCTTTGAACTCAGCAAGGCCAGCTTCCGTCACTACCTTCTGGGCAGACTTATACGGTCTGTGCCCTGAAGAGCATAGGTACAAATCAAAGTAGGGTATACACAAAAAGTAGCACACATGAGTTCTCTTGTTGGGCAGACTGGATGGATCGTGCAGGTCTTTTTCTGCCGCCATCTACCATGTTACTACGTCACTACCTTCTCTGGCAATGAGTTCCAGAGTCTAACTATGCGCTGAGTAAAGAAAAACTTTCTCCGATTTGTTTTAAACCTACCAGTCCTAGCCGTCTTAACCTCTCCTTATAGGGTAGTAGTCCCATCCCTTTTATCATTTTTGTCGCCCTTCTCTGCACCTTCTCCAATTCCTTTATATCTTTTTTGAGATGTGGCAACCAGAACTGAACACAATACTCCAGATGCACGCCCTCCTCTGACGTTTCCTACATCAGAGGAGGGCATGCACAGGAAGAAGGAGAGAGACGTCGGTGGAGGCAGAAGGGAGCGACGATCCGTTGTTTCATCTCGTGCAGCGCCTTCACACAAAGGTGAGAGGCACTGCACGGCCAGTAAGGCGGAGGGGGGTCCTTTGGAGGGGGGGAACGGCGGCGATGAACTCGGGGGGGGGGGAGCAAGGGGCGGAGGATGGCAGGAGGCGGAGCAGTGTTGGGAAAAGAAGAAGATGAACACAGGAAGGGAGGGGGGCCCAGTGCTGCTAAAGTTTAACTTTTTATTTTCAGTTTTTAATTTAGTGAAGGGCGGAAGCGTGGAACAGGGGCGATCTGGGGGGGAGGGCAAGGCCGTCCATACAGGACTCTTCTGAAGAGCGCCTTTGCCCCCTCCCGATCCTTTTTTAAGGTATGTTTATTTTTCAGGGATGCAGCGGGGAGCGGGGAGCCACTTGTTTGTGGGGGTTTTGTTGTTGTTGTTGTTCTGACGGTTCTGGCATGCGCAGAGCAGCCAGCATAACGCTTGGCTGCTCTGCGCATGATTTAAGGGCCGATTACCGAACAGCATTGATACATTGTACTTTTTAAATCCGCACCGAACTTGTGCAAATTGTTTTTTTTGAGCATTGTTCGTTTTTTTAAAATTCAGTTCGGACTTTAACATTTGTAATTTTTTTTACGTATGTTTGATGCATCTGGGCCTCAGTCTTTACAAGGAGAAGAAAAGAAACCTATAGATGGATTTTAAACTATTGGCTGTAGTTTGATGCAGAATTAATAAAGCCTCCTTTCTGGAACATAGGAGTTAACAACTCACCTCCATGCACATTTGACATGTACTAAAAATTTAGCGAAGAAAGGATTTACACACAAAAGCACTATTCAAATCCATTTCCATAGGTATAACAGAATTTTAGCAAAAATGGAGTTTGAAAATTTTCCCCTCCTTTTTTTCATTAGAACATTAACATAGCCATTCGGGGTCAGACCAACGGTCCATCCAGCCCAGTATCCTGTTTCCAACAGTGGTCAATTCAGGTGACAAGTACCTGGCAGAAAAACAAATAGTAGCAACATTCCATTCTACCAATCCCAGGGCCAGCAGTGGCTTCCCCATCCTTATCTCAATAGCAGACTATGGACATTTCCTCCAATAACTTGTCCAACCCTTTTCTGAATCTATATACACTAACCGATGTTACCATATCCTTTAGCAATGAGTTCCAGAGAGAGTGAAAAAATATTTCTTCCTATTTGTTTTAAAAGTATTTCCATGTAATTCAATTGTGTGTTCCCTACTCTTTGTACTTTTTGGAAGGGTAAAAAATCAATTCACTTTTACCTATTCTACAACGCACAGGATTTTGCAGACCTCAATCATATCTTCCCTCATCCATCTCTTTTCCAAGCTAAAGAGCCCTAACCTCTTTAGCCTTTTCTCATATCAGAGGAGTTCCATCTCCTTTATCATTTTGGTTGCTCTTCTTTGAACCTTTTCTAATTCCATTCTCTTTCTTGAGATACGGCAACCAGAATTGAACACAAAGGTAAGGTCGCAGTATAGAGTGATACTGAGGCATTATAGCATTCTTGGTCTTATTTACCATCCTTTTCCTAGTAATTCCTTGCATCCTGTTGCTTTTTTGGCCAACACCCCCACACACTGCGCATAAGATTTCAGCTTATTACCTACAATGGCACCTAGATCTTTTTCTTGAGTGCTGTCGCCCAAGGTGGACCCTAGCATCAGGTAACTGTGCTTCAGATTATTCTTCCAAAAGTGCATTGCTTTGCATTTGTCCACATTAAATGTCATCTGCCATTTGGATGCCCAGCCCTCCAATTTCCTAAAGTCCTCCAGCAATTTTTCACAGTTTGCATGTGTTTTAACAGCTTTGAACAAATTTGCTGATGACACAGAACTAGTCACCTCACTTGTTCCAATTTCCTAACAGAGTTTTCCCTTATATGGTGGTGAAGCATTAGGCAGGGTGGGCACCGCCATTTTCAAGGTGACGATGGAAGAGGAGGGAGTTTACTACTCCGTCTTCTGCCACTCAGGTACAGGGGGGGCAGGGAAGGGGAGCAACTAGACCACCAGGTTGGGGGGGGGGCTTGTTTTCATGGCCCACTGGGCCACCAGGCTTTTTTGGGGGTGTAAGGGGGATTAGGAGGCTGGAGATCCAGCTGGCGTGGGGTTCAGGGTTCCTGTGGAGGGCTTGGGGGCTGCTGCTGCAGGGGGGGATTTATATTGGGAGTATGGGGGGGCCTGCCAGCATGCAAATGCATGCTGGACAGAGTTCACTATTCCTCCCCAATGTTCTTCAAACCCTAAATGCCAGCTCCAAGCTGGCATAGGGTTTGCCACAGGTTGTTCGCCAATGTTTGGCTTGCTGCCCTCTGATCATTGGGGAGGAATAATAAAATACACGTTTAGCATGCTTTTGCATGCTACTTTCGGTCAGAGCCTGCGAGCGTGTTGTTTCACACGCTCGGGGACTCTGATCATGGGGGTGGTAACAACCACAGACACTAGTACTGCACTAACATCCTCTAGCGCCCGCATTTGCTTCTGATCATAGATCCATAGGTCTATCAAGCATAATGTTGTTGCGATACAACTGCATGAGCACCTTTTTTCTCTAATTAACATTTTCAGCCAAAAAAAAAAAAAAGCTGCCTTTCCTAGAGAGTGGGATTACAGTTCTGCCAAAGGCAGGAGCTCTGTCTCAGCTGGCTTCCACAGTGGGAAAGGAAGTCAGAACTATAGTGCCTCCAGCCCATGTCATCTTCTATGAGGACAGACCCTACTGGGCCACTGCCATTACACCATAATCCTTACTGCACCAGCTATGTCTCCCTTTGCAAGAGAGAGACAATACCAACCTCTTTCGTGGCTGCAGGACGGAGGACAAAATTACCCCAACTCATCTAGACTGGTCTGGCAAGGACATTAAAGAAACTTTGTAAAGCTTTCCATCTTTGTGAGCACATTATGTCAGCATCCAAGTGCTTATTCATTTTCAGTCCTTACTGAAGTATTCAAACTAATTAGGATGCTACTTTAATTGGCACAGCATTCATATAGAAAACTGATTTAGTTAATCTGACTTTTCAAAGTGCTCAATACATCCCCTCCATGGGCAGCATGAATTAAATCTGAATTATTCCCTTGGTATTATAAATAGAACAAATGTAGAGACAGACATCGCCACCCTATCGGTTCACATTTTCTTAAAGAAATACCAGTATTTCCTTTGCCCCAAAATGCTTCATAACATCTGCTTTTCACTATATCCTTCACTATTAACTTTTCCAATGGCATCATTCCCTTAGTTCTACGTCCTTTCTTGGAATTCTGGTCTACAGGGAATATGTGAGAGTTCAAAAAAACGTTACCACAATCGTTATGCATAGCTTTTGAACTGGAAGCTACAACGGGAAACAAATCAGTTACATCATGTCTGCATTGATTTACTTACAATTTTGAAGTGTACCAAAACTTCAACACTGCTTACAAAAAAAAAAAAAAAAAACAATCCATGAACTATGCTGAACTTCTAAATGTGTAACCCCCCATTCAATGAATACTAAATAGAACAGCACACTTTTTAAAATAATTTTTACAAGTCTTTTAAAGAAATTCCAAGTAATAGCATACCAAAAGTTTTAAACAAAAAAAAAAAAGCACTTCAGGCTTTCCAAATGCAAATAGTTTCTACATTGTCCTTAGAGATCAAAAAAAAAGAACTTCAAACAGCAGAACGCATTACCCTTAAAATATTTATAATGTGTAAAACAGAACTTGGACCATTTCCATAGAGACTTTACACTACTGAAACATCTAGACCATTTTCAAACACCATGGGGCTCATTTTCAAAGCACTTATACTTACAAAGTCTCATAGGTTACTATGCAACTTTGTAAATCTAAGTGCTTTGAAAATACGCCTCCACATATCTTTCCACTGGTTTTAGCTTGCACACCACATTGGTCTCATTCCATTAAATCTCTGGAGTGTTATTTTGCCCCAGAGAGAAACAGGCATTCTGCCTCGATCCCTTAGGTATAATTTCTTTCCAACATTGCACTGGGTTGGAAAGAATTAAAATGCACAGGCTGGTTCAGTGTACATGGCAGAGTTGCTTAGATAATTACAATACAACAATCAAATGACTTTAATCAGCTCAGCAAAGCACATAAAAAATATAGTTTGTTTTGAGGGGGGAGGGAAACCTCTATTCAAATAGCCTATTTAGACAACATAAAATGCAAACTCTGGTTCACTGAAATGTTACCATACTATCTAACTTCTATACTTGATGTTCAGTTTTAAAGTAACCAAATGTTCCCATACACCATTTAAGATAAATATTTAATAATATTATCATCAGACACAGATACATCATCAACTTTCAAAGGTGCTTCCCTATTAGGGGCCACAAAGCAAATACATAGGCAGGTCCCCCACCTCTGACCAAGGCTGAAGAAAGGCATCAATGATATGCCCAAAACAATTCTGCTTTCAAAGTTTGCGAAACACTCATAAGTACATAAGAATCACCATGCTGGGACAGACCAAGGGTCCATCGAGCCCAGCACCCTGTCACCGACAGTGGCCAAAAGAACAAGCAATTTGTCCCACCTATCCTAGAAATACTGTATTCCCTCGTCCATTCAATAACATTCTATGGCTTTTTCCTCCAGGAAGCCGTCCAACCTTTTTGAAGTCCGCTAAGTTAACCGCCTTAACCACCTTTTCCGGCAGCGAATTCCAGAGTTTAACTACGCGTTGAGTGAAGAAACATTTTCTCCGATTTGTTTTAAATTTACCACACTGCAGCTTCATCGCATGCCCCCTTGTCCTAGTATTTTTGGAAAGCGTAAACAGATGTTCCACATCGACCTGTTCCATTCCACTCATTATCTTATAGACCTCTATCATATCTCCCTCAGTCGCCTTTTCTCCAAGCTGAAGAGCCCCAGCCTCTTCAGCCTAACCTGATAGGGAAATCGTCCCATCCCCTGTATCATCTTTGTTGCCCTTCTCTGCACCTTTTCCAATTCCACTATATCTTTTTTGAGGTGCGGCGACCAGAATTGAACACAATACTCAAGGTGCGGTAGCACCATGGAGCGATACAATGGCTGAGGGGAGTCATAATAGAGGTATATGAAATATTGAGTGGAGTGGAACAGGTGGAAGTGAAGCGTCTGTTCACGCTTTCCAAAAATACTAGGACTAGGGGGGCATGCGATGAAGCTACAGTATAGTAAATTTAAAACAAATCGGAGAAAATGTTTCTTCACCCAACGCATAATTGAACTCTGGAATTCGTTGCCGGAGAATGTGGTGAAGGCGGTTAGCTTAGTAGAGTTTAAAAAGGGGTTAGACGGTTTCCTAAAGGACAAGTCCATAAACCACTACTAAATGGACTTGGGAAAAATCCACAATTCCAGGAATAACATGTATAGAATGTTTGTACGTTTGGGAAGCTCACCAGGTGCCCTTGGCCTGGATTGGCCGCTGTCGTGGACAGGATGCTGGGCTCGATGGACCTTTGGTCTTTTCCCAGTGTGGCGTTATGTACATGTACTTAATGATACCCAACATTCTATTAACTCAATACCTGCAAGAGGGTTTTCCCCTTCTGCATAATGTTACATGTTTGGGATGTGTATTTCTTTCACTTAGAAGGAAAAACATGAAATTGCATTGCCTGCCTGGTAATTTTGGACATTATTCTCTTAAGAATCACGTATAGCATGAAAAATGAACCTACTGGCATCATGGATGCTCCTTCTCAAGCCCGATCTGAAATTAAATATTTCTATTCAGCTCACACCACACAAAGACATGAAGAACAATTTCTGGTGCCAAAAAAGCAAGCTGGAAATGATTTCTCTAGCTTCTGCTCTGCTGTACAGTGTACACCAATCAACCCCAATACTGTAGTATTATTGCTAAAACCAGTCACTTTGCAGCCACCAAATCATCACAAATACTGTTTGAGAACACCCTTATGTTTCCATTTTATCAAATTAAGGGAGTCTTTTATTAAGGTGTGCTAGCATTTTCAGCTCATGCTAAAAAATCAACTAGTGCTAAATGCTGAGACACTCATTTTATTCCTATGGGCGTCT
The DNA here is from genome assembly GCF_901765095.1 of Microcaecilia unicolor. NCBI lineage: Eukaryota > Metazoa > Chordata > Amphibia > Gymnophiona > Siphonopidae > Microcaecilia > Microcaecilia unicolor. The sequence continues at coordinate 149,840,577 of NC_044036.1, read as the reverse complement.
CAGCGTTTAGCACCAGCTGATTTTTAGCATGAGCTAAAAACACTAGCACACTTTAGTAAAAGGTCCGCTTATTTATTTATTTATTTATTGCATTTTGTATCCCACATTTTCCCACCTATTTGCAGGCTCAATGTGGCTTACATTGTTCCGTAACGGCGATCGCCATTTCCGGAAGGAGAAATACAGAGTTATATTGCATTAAGGTTCGTAGATGACAGAGTAGATCAGGCAATCAAGTAAAAAGAATTCATTTTCATAATGAGAAATAAAATGGTAATGCATTAAGGTTCAATCGTGACACAGTAACTTAGGCATTCAAGAATAGAGAGTTCCGTTTAGTCCAGTTCTGGTATGAATTTTGTTGTCTAGTATTTAGGACGGATCATTATTGTTCAGATTCTAATAAATGAAAACTCACGTAGGGTTATTTGATGCAAACCAGAGAAAAATATCAATGTCCTACTAAAATACATATGAAAACCTAGTTTTAGGGGAAAAGAGCAGAAAATGATAATATAATATTAGCAAGAAAAAGGAAATTTCTCATAAAGCAGGTGATGCTTGAAACTTTTTCATTTTTGATCGGTTCAGATATCTTAGAATAAGAGTTTTGTGATGTAAGGCTTCTGATGAAATACTATCCCGATGATGGCTATATTACAGTTCAATTTATTCCCACCCACCTCTAAAATTCTGTTCTATTCTACAGATTTCTAGTCCACCCGGTTCCATAAGAACTCTAGGTGAATTACAATTAAGAAGTCAACTACCACAAACAATTAAACATTCTAATCAAACTTTCAAAAATGTTGAGAAGATAAACCAAGAGAGGCAGACAATCAGCCAGTGGCAGTCAGCATTTTTTTTAAACACTGATCGTCATCAGCTAAATTACTCCTGGATATTCAGTGCCAGGCCATGTGCGGGAACTGGCACTGAATATTCAGGACTAATTTGGATTGCTCTGGCTTCCAGAGCTTCTGCAGGTCCCAGCCAATATTCAGCTGGGACCCACATTATCTAGAAAATTACTCCCAGGCCCTCCAAGTTTCCTTGTCACCCCCCCCCCCCCATGCAAAAATAGTAGAATAGGCCCTTCTGAACCCGCTCCTCCTAAAAAGAGTCCCTACAGCAGAAATCCCCTCCACCTCATCCCCCAGCCTGGCATCAACCTACCTGTATCCCAGCTCATCCAATGGGGACATTGGGATCAGGAGCAAAGACCACTCGCTTCTGCCCCTAGCAGTGGCTCCTCAAAATGGCTGCCACGATTTCTTGTGGTACTACTAAGTATTGAAGCTGGGGACCTCCCAGGTGGTCCAGGTGCTTGAGCACCTCAGCTGGGTAGTGAACTATACCAGGAGTCAGTTAGTACCTTCTCAGAGGCCAGAGTACTTCACAGTTCTTTTTGACACCAATAAGATACAGTATTTCTAACACAGGAGTGCATACTCAAGCTCCAGGCACAGGAAAGGTCCTTCTGTGTATAGCAGGTACTCTGGATTTGTGACAATCTTTGGCTCCTAGGGCTTCATGGGAGTGATGCTCAAAGTAGTGAACTGGATGAAAAAGCACATGAGACCTCTTCAGTGGACACTGTTGTCATGCTAGATTCCCAAGTCCCAATAATTTGATATTTGAGCCCTGGTCAGCAGAAACTTGAAGCCACATCTAGCCTGGTGGGACTCTCCAGATCATATTCCTAAGGGGGCTCTCCCTGGGACCACACAGACTGGTTGGTGCTTACCATGGACTTGAATCTTATGGGCTAGGTTGCCCATTGTTTGGGCCACAGGGTACAGGGGTCTTGGTCTCCACAAGAAGAATCCTGAAAAATCAATCATCTGGAGTCCAGGCCATTCACTTGGAACTCAAGCATTCCATCCACTCCAACAAGAAAGGTGGTGAGGGTGCTGTTGGAAAATTAAATGGCAGTGGTGTACCTCAACATGCAAGATGAGACCAGGAATGCATCAGTGCTTCTGGAAATATGATGGATTTGTTCCTGAGTGGAATGCCATCTGACAGCAATCTCAGCTGCACACATAATGAGAGTTGGCAATGTCCAAGCAGAGTTTCTGAGCAGGCACTTCCTGCATCTGGGGAAGTGAGAGTTTGAGTCCTTTGGCTTTGAGATCCTAGTAGATCACTGAGGCATTCCTCATTCAAACTCATGGTACTGAGTTGAACATAAAAGTATGCATACTTTTTCAGCTGCAAGAAAGAGTAGAGTTTGGTGGGAACCGATGCCCTTCTTCAGACTTAGCCAGAGGTGGGGGTCTGCCTATGTATTTCCTTTGTGACCCCTAATAGGGAAGGACCTCTGAAAATTGGCAAAGCATCTGTGTCTGGGTGATAATGGTAGCAGTTGGTTTAGCCCTATCAAATGTGGTGTAACAAACTTGTTTGGCTACTTGTGGGATTTACAGTTCTACTTCCAAGGGGACCCAGACTCCTGTAGCAGGGGCCTGTCCTCATGGATGATATAGATGTCTTCTGACTCCTCAGGAGCAGCCATAGGTGCCTGCTGTTGACCTCTAAGCGTCCCAATGCATCGGGGGCACGCACTGAAGAATCTGCTTCCCCCATCACAAACTGAGCATCAGAAGGTCAGCCATGTTAGTAATGCACTGGCTCCCACATGCCCCGCAGCATCTGCCATCCCAGCATAAACAGTGCTTCAGCTGCCTAAAAAAGAACCCCGTTGAGGAGAAAATAAAGCAGCCAGGGAGCCTGGCACAGGCCTGCTCCAATCAGCCCCCTGCCTGCCTGTTCAATTAAATTAACAAGTGGCATCCAATTACCAGTACTCTGCTTTTTTTTTTTTTTTTACTTGAAACAGGCAGGCAAATCTGCCAGAAAAAAAAAGTATGCTCCGACTCAAAACTTTTTGTTTTTTTTAATTAAAGCCTGCAGGGAAAGGTCCTAGGGATCCCTTATTTCTTTTTTTTCCTTTTTTCTCCAGAAAGTTCAGTCTTCTTGCACATAGTGCCATCTTGTTTGCTTAAGGTGGTTTCTCAGTTCCACCTTAATCCGCTGGTTTGCCTCCTGGCATTCTCTAAGGAAAATCACAGTGGCTGCACTGTCTTCCATTCCTTGATGTGGCATTCTTGATTTCAATGCACTGCACATGTTGTATCATACACTTTGTTGGTTCCCAATTAGACTATTGCAATATTATTTATGCTGGTATCCCTAAAGTTCAAAGCAAGAGATTGCAGACTCTACAAAACACTGCAGCTCATATGCTGTGTTTTGCCGGACATCACAATCACTTACAGTGTTATTGTTAAAGCTACATTGGCTCCCTATACATTCACGTATTCAATTTAAAATTTTGACTTTGGGCCCGTAAAGCTATTCACACAGGACTTCCGGATATCTGGCAAAGTTGACTATTCCTTATACACCTGCTCGTTGCCTACGCTCTATGAACAATCATAGGCTGATCTTGCCAAGTCCAAGACAAGCCTGTTGGGAAGTGACATGGAAAAGTGCCTTTTATTTTATGTCTCCTTTTCTTTGAATAACCTCCCTCTGTCTGGACATTAGGTCTGAACCTTCTTTGAAAACCTTTAAGACTACATTAAAGACTCACCTTTTTAACAGATTGTTTTCTCAGTAGGTCACTGGGGTAGCAGCTGGCTGGTGCAGTTTGATATATAGTACATGTGATTGCTTTCTGGTTTGATTGTGCTCCTTTCCTATATTTGGTGTTCCTTTCCTATTTTTATTTTTTTATTTTATGTTAATCGTAAATCACTTTGACTTATGTGTTACAAAAGCAATCTATCAAATGTTAAATATATTCAATGTCAAAAATGCAGGGTCATGCACTTGGGTTGCAAAAATCCGAGGGAACGGTACAGTATAGGGGGCGTAGTGCTTCAGTGTGCAAGCGGGGACTTGGGGGTGATTTGTGTCTAACGACCTTAAAAGCTTTCAAACAGGTAGAAAAAGCGACAGCCAAAGCCAGAAGGCTGCTGGGGTGCATAAAGAGAGGCAAGACCAGCAGGAAAGAGGAGGTGAGTAATGCCGTTGTATAAGTCTCTGGTAAGGCCTCATTTGGAGTACTGCATGCAGTTCTGGAGACCGCACCTAAGGAAAGATATAAACAGGATGGAGTTGGTCCAGAGGGCAGTTACGAAATTAGTAAGAGGTCTTGAATGCAAAAATTGTAGGGACGGCTTATGAACCTCAACATGTATACGCTGGAAGAGAGGAGGGAGAGAGGAGACATGATAGAAACGTTTAATATCTCAAGGGCATTTATGTACAGGAAGAGAACCTTTTTCAAATGAAGAGCTCTGGAATGAAGGGGCATATGACAAAGTTAAGAGGGAATAGGCTTAGGAGTAACCTAAGGAAGTATTATTTCACAGAAAGGGTGGTGGAGACGTAGAATGGCCTCCCGGTGGAGGTGGTGGAGTTGAGGACTGTTCCAGAATTTAAAAAGGCATGGGATAAGCATGTGCGATCGCTTAGGAACAGGAAGAATTAGGGGTTAAGAGGAGGGCAGACTGGATGGGTCATATGCCTTTATCTGCCGTCATGTTTCTATGTTTCTATTAAAGGTCATAAATTCTTTTAGCAAACTGGATCATCTATTTGTCCTCCAATAGTGGCCCATGTAAGGATAAAGCAGAATCTAGGACTCATTATCTTTAAGGATTAAGGAGGCAACCGAGTTGGCCCTACTTTCTGAGCCACAAGGTGGTCTTACCTGATCTGCAAGCACACTCACAAGAATGTGGGCAACATCCTGAGCTGAAGCAAGGGCTGACACCCTTGAGAATATTTGCAGGGCAGTGATGGGGTTCATGCTGACAGAGTTTTGCAGCTGGACCCTGAGACCCTTGGGAGAGTTGGGTTTTGTTTCATTACTTTCTCTCTTTCGATTAGTTTGTGCGTTTGAGGTATGGTTACAAGTTCAGTTTCAGCCTTTGCGATGGTATACTGAAAAGTTCCAGGACCGTACCAATCCTAATCACTGAAAATCAGTGTCTACTGTGTCTATCTGCTGGTTGGGGTGCATCTCCTGGTTGGCGACCATCCCACCACGTCATCTGGGATGGTCTAGCAGGACTCAAGGAAAGGAATTAGCAAGTAAGCCCAAATTTTACCTTGCTTCAGGTACAAACTCAGGGGTCTTTACAAAGTCACAGTAGAGTTTTTAAGCTCACGGCGGAAACCAGCTGGTGGTAAATCCCAATTTGCCCATAGGAATACCACCAGCTGATTTCTATCATGAGCTAAAAACACTACCGAGGCTTAGTAACATAGTAAATGACGGCAGATAAAGACCTGAAAGACCTACTTACATTGTAAACTCCTTTGGGGCAGGAAAATACCTACTATACCTGAATATAACAGACCTTGGGCTACTACTGAAAAAGGCATTAGCTAAAGCCAAAAATTCCACTCAATAGGAATACACATTTTATGATTATTAGATTTTCTTTTCTACACCCACTCTGCTTCAGCTTGTTCCGGATACATAATTTTTTTGAAGGAAAGGGCAAGGCAATACACATCTTTTAATTATAATCACAACCTAACAGAATGCTTAAAAATTAGATTGTGATCATAGTTTAAAAGATCAGTACTGTTTAATCTAAAAAGGAAAAATATTTTTAAAACTCCAAAATATATTAAAATAAAAAATAAACAAAGCATATAATTAGAACTAAGAGGAAGAGTAATCTGACTAGCACTGCTGCTATAAGCCTTCCACCAGGACATATGGGGTTTATAAAAAAGAAATTACTACAAGCTTTCTGTCTGAAACTTTGTAAGACAAAATATATCATTTTCTTATGCTGATCTGGTAAAATAAAGCAGAAATGTGAGCAATTCCTGACAGCCTTCTGCAAACATTAGGCATTCCAGTGACTTATTTGCGGTTCCAATAAACACATCAGGGGCAGCCACAAAAAACTTTTTAATACTTCAAAAGTTTTCAGTAAAATTGTACGTTTTGCATATCACAGAACTGTAGATTCTCAAAAACTGGACTACAGAATTTTCTAACCCTTTCTACAGAATTACACAAAGTACTATGGAGAATCAGGGGCTGTGCTGCACAACATTATCAAATATTTGTTCCAGTATGGCAGACTCATTTTAACCTCTGCTATGGGTATTATTTTCCACAAGGCAATTCAAAAGTGAAAAGTTATGAAAGTAATTTTCTAAAACCCTCCAAGGAAACAAATATATTGCTTTTTATCAGTGTGTTTTTTTCTAGCAAAAAAGGTGCCGGTACTCAAATGCTAGGCCACCCTTCAGGGGTGGAGTGATCACTAAGGGACCCAACCCACAATAGCCAGGCCCCCAGCAACCAGTCACGGAATCTATTACAAAGCAGAATTGGTGTCTAGAGCCTGAGCTCTTTTATTAAAACTTGGGGTCTATGAGTCAATTTTAGAAGACAATGGAAAAGGTGCCGGAACTCAGTACCCCCTCAAAAAAAGCCCTGCTTTTTATAAAAGTAGATGTACCTTGGAAAGAAAAAAATATATAATGGATCCTATGTTTCTCCCCCCAATATATATATATATATATATATATATATATATATATATATATATATATATATATATATATATATGTTGTTTACTGAATTCAACTTATAAATAAATAAAAGAAAATCCTTTCTGAAGTAATACACAGCACCTGACATACCAATTAATACTTCACATTGATGTCCTTTTACTGAGGTGCAGCAAAGCCTGGCCATTTTTCACTGTAGCAGAACCTAGTGATTAATTTTCAATACAGTCTCTAAATAGTATTCTGCATGCCTCTTTTCCAATTTTCAAATCCAGCCTATATACAAATAAAAAGTACTCAAACTGTCTTTGAATACTGACTAGTTATGCAGCTAAAAGTACATTTATACCAACTAATATGATGGCATAAAATACACAAATGCACACTGTGTACCTTTTTGAACTTTCTCCTCCAACTAAGTTACATCCCCAGTAAAGCCTCTTATTTTTTAATGCAGTTAAAAATACACTTTACGTAACCATGCAAACTTTCAACCAGTTAAAAATCCAGTTAGGCACAGTCAATTCTTCTACCTAATTCCTAACAGGGGGCCCTGTTTACTAAGCCGCATTATTGACGTGTTAACGTCTTTAACGTGCGTTAACCATGTACGTGCCTACAATATCCCTATAGGCGCCTACATGGTTAAAGCGTGCGCTAATTGTAGATGCGTTAAAAATGCTAATGCACCTTAGTAGGCAAGGCACTGGACATTTTAAAGCTTACCATCACCACCTCCACCTGTAGGCACAATCCCCCTCCCCCAGGGCCTACCTTTTATGTATTGGTGGTCCAGTGATGTAGGCAGCGATCCCCACTTTCTCCTGCTCCTGCTGGCTCTACTGTCAAACTGACTGCTGCGACTTCCAAGACTGGCACTAAAAGTCATGGCAGCCATTTGAGATTGGAGCCAGCATGGGTAGGAACAAGTGTGGATCGTTCCTGCTCCAACTGCACCGGTGGACCACCAACACACTAGCAGTACAAAGACATTTTAATATACTGAATTTGGATGTTAGATTTAATTATTAATTTTTTTGTTCTTGTTCAGGCTTGAAAGTGTGTTTATCCAGATATCCTACCAATTGAGCATCCCATATAAATGGCAAACATACTGATTTGTAAAATCAGTGTTTGTCCAAAACAATCTCATTTAGATTGTTCAAAACAATCTCATTTACAAAAAGGGACCCTAATTTCTGAGGCTTTCTCCTACCCCAATCTTCTGGTTTTGGAGTCTTTCCGGACTTGTTAAAAATTGAAAAAAAGAAAAAAAAAAAGTCTGAAAAATTTTGGTTAAAATACTTTTTTCACACAGTGGATATATTTGTATATGGTGAAGTGAATTTTTACCACTGTCCTATTTATATTTGAGCATTTTATTGCATGTAATTCTATCATCATATTACAACCTGCCAAAACAGACCTGCTGCACTTCTGCTTGCATTTTTATGAGTCCTTACTGTACTTGTAGCATGCCAACCGATCCAGCCCGCTAGTTAACTGTACAAGTGACATCATTCCTGGCTAAGATCAGCAAAGGTCATTAGTCTAAATGAGACTGTTTTGAACAAGCACTGTTTTCTATTAATTCCTGTAGCTATGGTCCTTATCTTATCTTGACAGTAAGGATCCATCAAGAGAACATTTTAAATAAAGAAAATCTCTAAAAAGACCAAACTAGTGGAGAATGTATTTCCAACTAAACAAGCACTCTGCATAGCCACTAGTCAAAATGGATAAAGCCAACAAGCCATGACCTATTTTATTCCAATGGGAAAATCTTCACTGATTTACTATCTGCCAGTCTAATTCGGAAAAACGTAGCTGCATAGCCAGCTCCATCCTTCCTCCCTCCTCTCACTTCCTTATTACATCACTAGCTTCCTGTCTTTCATATTCCAATATCTTTGTGTCCTGTTTGTGATCGCATCCGTTTCAGGCCACTCTCCAAGTTTATATTATTTTACAGATCAGTATATTTGCCATTTATAGGGGATGCTCAGTTGGTAGGATATCTGGCTAACACACTTTCAAGCCTGAACAACAACAAAAACAACAAAAATAATGAATAATTAAATCTAACATCCAAATTCAGTATATTGAAATTCAAAGCACCATTTACGCCATCTAGAAAGTGTACTCTGGAAATATTTACAATACTCTACTAATAAGTATTATTTAAATAGCACAAATTGTACACTATTTTTCTGTCCAGCAACCCATTCCTTTTATTATTTTTTCCTAATGTTCCTATATTGTTAGGATGCAACAGTGCTCCATCCTAGTGCAGGGGTTATTAACCAGTGGAGCCCACACCCCCAAGAGGTGAAGAAAGAGATCAAATGAGGTGTGGAGAATTATTTTGAAATCTGAATTTATTGAACAGAGTGAAGGCAGTTATTAAGGACAGTTATAGGCAGGATAACAGTCTATTACTATAATTTTAGTGACATGCTAGCAGTTAGCACTGTTAGAGGCTAACAGTGACATAAGTAGGAGTCACCAGTGGACACGTTGGTCAGGAAAGAGTTTACTGATCCGTTAAAAGGGTAAATGAAACACACACAGTAAGAACCCTTGCTATAGAGTAAGTCAAGGGAGTTAAATATACAGCCATGTCTTATCTCACAGTCCATACTAGCTTTCTTGCAGCTGGCACTACTTACCGATTTCAGTAAGCAATAGTGACAAGTCTTATCCCATCCCATTCCATCCTTTTCAAGGTGGGGGGGGGGGGGCTCACAGGAAGGCAGCAATTGATTCCAAAGCTGCTGACCACAGACCCCCAATGTCTTTAATGGATGGACTCAGATAAGCATCAGGTGTTATATTGTCCAGCTTCCTGCATCAGGCAGTTCACTATACCAAGGCATCCTGGGGACCCACCATTAGACCAATCTGCTCTTGGCTGCATATTGTGTTAAGGAACCTATTCTGTAGCACATGGTCACTTGAAATAATAAACATGAATTCTATGATCAAGTATTTTTTCCCCGGTTCCAACTGCTTCTCTTTTATGGATGTTGTGAAACTACAAGCTATCAGGAATAAAGGAAGAAAAATGAAGTTTTATTTCACAATGTGTTTTCTAAATTTGTTATGCTGAAATGTATAACAAGTTTTTTCTACAGAAGGCAGATATTTTGATATTTTAACCTTTTACAATCATAGGCTAAAAAAAGCAGTTACCTTACTCTCGCAGCAAAATAAAATTCAGATAAAAGAGAAGGAAAAGGAATAAAAGAACCCCACTGTGTATTTTTAAGGATTATTTGGAATAACATAAAACTTCAATTTCCTTTGTTTCTTTCTACTGGAATACAAACCTCGGTGGCTCCCTTTTCACAGGTTAATAAAGCTTTATCAAACTGGTCACAGTTTCATTCTTCAACAAACAGCCATCGATGTTTTAATACATCAGCAGAACCTTTCAACAAAATAACTGTTTCTGTTCACTGGGGACTCAGTGTTACAGTCTGTGTACCATTCCCTTTAGGAACTATATTTGTATATTTGTGTTAAATCTGCTAATTTTATTAGTAGGTTATATTAACTTGCAACTTGAAAACCCTAGGGATAACAAGACAAAGAGCTTACTTGATTTTCTTGCCTCCTGGCAATTTCTTCTGCCACGTTTCCAGTCCCCCCCCCCCCCCCCCCCCCCACATTAAGGGTCATCTGTTGGTTTATAAAGCTACGCATATGGAGAATTTCTACTTGGGAAACTCATCCTGGTGTCATGTCCCTCAGTCAGACCATAAGACTGTGGAGCTCACTCTTTACTGGAAGGACGTTATTAGATCTTTTCAGTCCACTCTCACCTCTCCTTTTAAATCGATAGGCAGAACTAATCCTGTAAAATTCTGGTCTGGAATCTTTGATAGTCCACAATTTCCAGACACAGAAAGCAATGATTGCTTGTGTAAGTGGGATGAGTTATGCAGATCTACCCTGCATAGTACAGCTCTCATCAAAGTTTTGCCCAGCCACTTTCCCTCCAGGCCCGCCCACCCAACATCCCCTCGCCCAGGGTTTAAATCTTTTTTTACCTCCGTCAAAGCAGCCGTGTCATTGAAAGCCGTGCCCATCAAGCCTTCCCTTCGTGAGTTTGTTCCCTCAGTCCCGCCTTCTGACATCATTTCCTCTTTCCGCGAGGGCGGGACTCTGAGGGAACTTCAACGGAGATAAAAAAAGATTTAAACCAGAGGCTGGCCCCGGTGTAAGTGTTCTTTCTGCTAGAAGGAGATCTTCTGCTGACGGGGCTTGTGGATCCCCTGCCAGATCAAGTATTTCTTTTGGTTTTATTGGGGGGAGGAGAGAACCAGAGGGGGGCTGAGGAGAGCACCAGAGGGGGAGAAGGAGGGCAGGGAGAGCACTGGAGAGGGGCTGAGGAGGGCAGGGAAGAGATGAGTGTTCGGGCCCACCCTAAATTTGCCAGCTGGCTACGCACCTGGATAAGAATAAAATGCTTTGGAGGAAAGCAATCAGAAAAAGACTGTAGAAGCTAAAACCTCTACTATAAAGAGAAAATTGGTCACCACCACTTAAACACCCATAAGCTCTTTAACCTTATTAATAAGCTTGTATCAACTGAAAACTAAACATCATTAGCTGTAGCCATTCCCTCTGCTGATCCATCAGTCACGTATTTCGAACAAAAAGTAACATTAGGGGGGCTGTGATGCAACTTAAGGCCACTGATGTTCAATCTTGCTTCAAGCAGCCTAGTCCAAATGCTGGTATTGCGGCTGACTGACTGTGGTCCTCCTTTCTGTTACTCACTCAAGAGATTCTCAAATCCTCTCTCAAAGTATTCCTCCTCACATTGCCTTCTGGATGCTTGTCCAAGTTATCTATTAAAAACTGCATCAGCGGGATTCATTGACCTTCTTCAAGCTCATATCTCATTTATGCTGATTCAAGGGGCTTTTCCACCATAATACTTACCCCAATCCCTACGAGCACCTTGGCTTCATTAAAAGACATTACTAATTATAGGCCTGTCGCTTCTATCCCATTGTTGACCAAGGTAATGGAGGGAATAGTTGGTACTCAGTTTATAAAACACCTTTCCTATTTCTCCCTCTTGCATAAATCTCAATCAGGCTTTAGGCCTTGTTATAGTACTAAGACGGTCTTGAGCACCTTAGTATCTAATTTTAGGAAATCAGTCAGTCTAGGCTTTTACGTTTTTAGTGATGCAATTTGATAAGTCAATTGCCTTTGACCTTGTTGATCATGAGTTGCTTTGAGGCCTGTTGGATTGGTTTGGATTGTGTGGGAAGAACTACCAATGGTTCCGCGGCTTCCTAAAATCTAGATTGTATCGGTTGAAGTTGTCAGGTTCTCTCACACCTTCCTGGTCTCCTGACTGTGAGGTGCCACAGGGCTCGCTGCTTTTTCCAGTTCTATTCAATGTTATGATGGCTCCATTAGGTGAAAGGCTAGAGGCAAGTGGGGTTCTGCAATTTTATTTACACGGACAATGTCACAATCTATATCCCTTTCAAGATTAGTCATCCAGAAACTGTCCCTAAGATTAGACTTGGTCTGGATTTGTTGGAATCCTGGGCTTCTGAATTTAAGTTAAACAGAGCTAAGACTAAATTTCTTGTGGTAACCACCCTTTTGACCGTACCACATATAATAATTTTACTACTGAAGTGCTGTATGCCCTAGACTCTACGCTTAGGGTACTGGGTGTATTAATTGGCAGTCACCTCACGTTCAAGCCTCAGGTTTCCTCAGTAATATGCTGAAATTGTCTATTTCCTGATATTAAACAGAGCTTATTAATAATTCTTCATTTTAAAATACATAACTCCTATGTAAATAAGCTCATCAACGATCACTGAGTATATCAAGGCTCAGATAAAAAATGCTTAACAGTATTTTGCACATAAGATTATTTCATATAGAATACACGTTTCATGTGGTGCAGCTGTCTGTTGTCACATCGTACATAAAAGTGAACAGAACTGAAGGGAGCATAAACAGGTGAGCATCAGTACTTTGGCTATGGCCTGGAATTTACTGCTGTTTTGTGTGCAGAATGCATCATTTTACTTTATCTCTGGCAATTATGTTGGCTTCTTGCTTGTGAACTTTCCACTTTTCCCACACTACGTTGTTTGGGCAACTGTAGGAAAGAGGAGGCTACAGAGGGATTTAAAAGTGCAAAAAAAATGTTTTAATAAATTTGGAATTGCCAAAAGAAGGTTGATAGCCTGACAGAAATAAACTTGCAATTAAAAATGTAAACTACAATAAAAGATCAATTTTACATTAAATTTCAAGACTGCTGTTAATATAATTTATAAAGTTTTCTCAGAACCATAAATATTTTATATATTTTTTTCACAAAGCCATAAGTAGGGTTTGTGAATAGTGTGAGCAGCAGTTGTACTACCTAATGTAGATTATCACTGCTGACCAGCCCAGGGCCGGTCTTAGCAAGTGCAGGGCCCTGTGCAGACCAATTTGGTGGGGCCCCATCCTAGCCCCTCCCCACCATAGCTCCGCCCCACCCTAGCTCTATCCCATTGATAAGATTATTCCATTTTTAGAAAAAAATTTATTTATGAAATTTCAATAAAGACAAATGAAGCTAAACTTGTACAACTTGTACAAAAAACTGATTGAAATAATAAGCACAATGCTATCATAACCCCCCCCCCCCCCCACCCCAGAAATTCAGTTCAAGTTCACTACAATTAGTAGTTCCAATTCTCATAACAAAGGAGAATAAAGGAAAAATACTAAGAAAAGATCCAGTACTTTCAAATTCCCCTATTTTTTAATTTAAAAAGGTTCCTTGGAAATGGATTTTATATGTGCTCTTTTCCTCTCCTAAGCTGAACATGCTTAGAGAAATGCCCCTCTTTCTTGAGGCTACAATGCTATTTGCTTTGGAAACTCAAATTCTCCTAAATACACATGATCTGGCCAGCTTAGCAAGATAAGTACCTTTAGATGGACAATTTTTAGTCTGCCCACTTGGGATTCTTTAGGTTTTCAATAACTTTGGGCAAATTAACAGTAAAGTCTGACACTACTAGCCCTCTCCACTTGCCCCACCCCTCACATACACACACCACTTTAGCTAACCTCTTGATCTTTTCCTGTCACTGCCCTTCATAAAACACTGAATTTTGACTTAATCACTGATGGGAGAATAATAGACTACTGCAATAGTATTTACCTTTAAAATGGCACAAAAGGGGTTTGAAACTTCCTTCTTCCTTATAAGAAAAGTTATCATCATACCTGGCTTGCCTTTGAATGGCAGTGGCACAAACTTGCTCCAGCTCAAGCTCCATTTGACTGTCTTTATTTATTTTTAAGTCGCACTTACTCGCACACCGGCTCACCTCCGACCAGGCTCCAGGCAGCTTTCTCACTCAGTGACTCCCGCCCGCCAAACAGGAAATACCTCATCAGAAGGGGGGACATTGAGCGGGAAGTGAAACGCTGGGGTGTGCCATCGCTGCAACTCTCTGTCGGGAGCCGGGGCCGTCGCGCTGGCGCTGCAACTGTCTGTCGGGGCCGTTGGTGCAACTGTCGGGGTCCAGGGAGGCTGCTGATGGCGGGCTCAGCGGGGGGTGGGCACCGTGCCGCAACGTGGTGGCGGCCGAGCGGGATCATGATGCGGATGTCCGAGCGGGGGTCGGTCGGAGTGAGGCAGAGTTGAGGCGCGCCGCGCGGGGCCCTATGCAACCGCCTCTGTCACCTCTGCCTAAGACCGGCCCTGGACCAGCCTTCATGGCTGGTTTTAACAAGGGCAAATATGACAGTTACCTGGGACCCCAACATTACATGTGGCTCCCTTAACAAAGTTAAGTAATGTTACTGAAGTAGAGCTTCAGGGACATAGGCGCCCCGCAAATCGTGGACTTCCTGGGGTGCAAAGATGACCCCCCCCCCCCCCCCCGCCGTTGCCGCCGCTCTCACCCATCAGCGTTCTCCCTCACTCCGATGCCGGCGATTCAGAAAGAAGCCAGCCTTAACGTGCCTGTGTCGGAGCCTTTCCCTCAGACGCGTCCCGCCTCCTGTAATACAACTTCCTGTCTTACGCAGAATGGGTGGGATGCGTCTGAGGGAGAGGCTCCGACGCAGGCACGTTAAGGCTGGCTTCTATCTGAATCGCCGGCGTCGGAGTGAGGGAGAACGCGGATGGGTGGGCGGGCGGAAAAGACAGGTCCCGGGGGGGGGATCGAAGGATGGCTGGAGGGGGAGCAGGGGAGAGAAGAGTCGCTGGTGGTGGGCAGGGAGGGGGAATCGAAGGATGGCTGGAGGGGGAGCAGGGGAGAGAAGAGTCGCTGGTGGTGGGCAGGGGGGAGAGGAGAGCTGCTGGACATGGGTGGATGGAGGGGAGAGCAGGGTTGCTGGACATGGGTGGATGGAGGGGAGGGCAGGGGGGAGAGGAGGGCTCCTGGACATGGGTGGATGGAGGGGAGAGCAAAGTTGCTGGACATGGGTGGATGGAGGGGATGGTAGGGGGGAGAGGAGGGCTCGGGGGAGAGGAGGTCTGCTGGACATGGGTGGATGAAGGGGAAGCAGGGTTGCTGGACATGGGTGAATGGAGGGGAGGGTTGCTGGGTGGGTGGATGGGTGGATGATGGGGGAGGGCAGGGGAGAGAAGAGTTGCTGGACATGAGTGGGTGGATGGAGAGGAGGGTTGCATTACATGGATGGAGGAGAGGGAAGGGAGAAGAAGAAATGCTGGACATGGATGGAGGGGGAGGGAGGAGTGAGGAAGGAGAAGAGATGAGGGAAAAGGAAGAGAGTAGAAAAACTGCACACGGAGAAAGAAAATAGGCAGAAGCTGGATCCACTGGACAGTCAAGTCTGTGGAGGACCCAGCTTTTACTTACGGATGTAGGACAAGAAGAAAGGAGGAAAGTAAAGAAATAAATGGAAAGGAAGCCCTGGAAATGGAGTTAAGAGGACAGATAACAGCAGAATCGGATACTGGGCCAGCATGATCAGAAAAACAAAGTCACCAGACAACAAAGGTAGAAAAGATCATTTTATTTTCATTATAGTGTTTGGAATATGTCCACTTTGACAATCAGGTGCTCAACATTAAAAGTTTATATTTACTTATTTATGGCATTTTATCCCACATTAAATATGAATTAGGGTGCTTTGTGGCTCTACATGAGAATTGTGATATTATGATCCCTAGTTTCATATTGTTGATGGTCTGCGTTTTCCGTATGGGTGGTATATTGGTGTATTAGGTTCTGCCCAGTGTAATATTTATGTTACAGTAAGGTTCTGAGTGTGTTTTTGCACAAAGTTGTGCATAGTGTTTTGAAGTTGAGCGATTGTGGTTAGTATATGCTTTGAGCAACCACTTCATTCTTTGACATATGATATATATCTAATATCTAAATTTAATAAAAGGTATTGTGACTTTTATTTTTATTTATTTTTTCTGTGTGTTACACAATTATGGATTTAAGCTCCACCCCTGGCCCCACCCCTAACCCCGCCCCCTTTAGCCTCCCCAAACAGTTGGGTCACCGACCGCCTATGTTCAGGGAGTTAGCACTGGCCAGACTTGTTCCTTAGTTTCTATCCTGGGTCCAGCCTTGGATATTGTGTGTCAAAGCGTCCTGGTTGCCAGTATTTAAGCTAGCTGAGTCCAGATTCACACTCAGGCAGAACTGGGTGGAGGAGGAAGGGAAGATCAAAAGGATAAGAGAAACTCAAATCGGTTTGATAGATCTACATTCGCTCAGTTTCTGATTTATCATATTAAATAGCACTGTTAAAAGGAAGAGATTTTGGTTATAATCTATACATGTTAATGAAAACCAGTATTCTGTGATCATTGACTTTTCATTCCTGACAGCTGCAACCTTAGAAATGATAAATTTTTCAAATGCAGTCTAGTATCATTATAATATTGTATATATATAAAATATACAAAACATAAATATAAAATATAAAAAGCCACATCTAATATATAATTCTCAATCCCTCACCGCACAATCCCACACTTGCAACTGGCAAGGGATGAACCACACCAGATCTATTTAATCTTCCATTCACTCTCTATTCTTTTTTCACTGTTTTGTTCACCGGAGTTGGTAACAACCTCTCCGGATCCATGTAAGCCACATTGAGCCTACGATTAGGTGGGAAAAGGTGGGATGCAAATGTAACAAATAAATAAATAATATATATATATAAGAGAGAGAAATGTACACAGACACACACACCCCAACCTCAGTGTTTCAAGCCTTCCAGTGTTACACAGAATTGAACAGAGTTGTCTCCTATGCTAAATTGTTTGTTTATTGGGATTTATTAACCACCTTTATGAAGAGATTCACCCAAGGCGGTGTACAGCAGGTATAGTTTAACATAGAACTTACAATTTTGATAAAAGCATAACAATAGTAAAATAACCCAGAATAAACATAAATACAATAAATGAGGAAAAGTAGAAAACAGTAAATTGAAACCTAATAATACAACTACTGTGAAACAGTATAAAAAATACACACATTTAACAGCAGTGGAATTCAAATACCAGAGATATAATACAATGTTACCATACTTTTAAGAGAAAGCATACAGTGTTAGGCATTTTACAAGACCATTTTCCCTACTTAATGTATGCTCATATTTCTTTATTTATATATATATATATATATATATATCGGTGCTAAGCCCAATTCTAAGAAAGGCGCGTACCCTTTATTGAATCACACCTAGCACCGATCTTTTCCAGGGCCCATTTCTGAGTGCCATTCATAGAATCCAGCCCATAGTACCTCCACATGCATCTGGCAATGGATTTATAAATAAAAGCCTGCAACAGCTGTTATGCATCATGGATGGCACAGACTTGGATCCTTTATTTATTTTATTTTATTTGTTGCATTTGTATCCCACATTTTCCCACCTATTTGCAGGCTCAATGTGGCTTACATAGTACCGGAATGGCAATTGCTGTTTCCAGTGTGAACAAATACATTGTGCTGTAGTGGCAGGAAGAAGTTTATAATGCAAAGCCATAGAATAGTCCTGATGGGAAGAGTATTGTTGTGAATGCACGCGCTTTGGTTTTCATGTGTAGCCAAGGTCGGTCTTTTAGGTTGGTTCGGGATGGTATGCCTTTTTGAACAGGGTGGTTTTTAGCATGTTCCGGAAGTTGAGGTGGTTGTATATCGTTTCACCCATTTTCTCAACCTTCCTATTTACTTCTTCACTGCCTCGAGAGTTCCTTGCACACCCTCATTGTTCAGTCTAGCTCTGCGGCAGCCTCCTTTGCGCCCTCACTCCTCTAGCCCTATTATTCATTTTCTCATCCCCATCCTCCTGTTCACTCACCTGTCCCAATCATTCTTCTCTCTTTTGTTCTCTATATACCCCATTCTTTGCTTCTTCCTCCAAGAACCCCTCACCTATCATTTCCTCATCTCTGGGACTCATTAGTCACCCTCCCATAGTAGAAAGAAAGAAGCAGTACTTAGCTGTTACTTTCTTCTTCCTCTTCCATCGATTTGAGGAAGTTCGATACTATGCAAAGCCCTGTAGTCTCAAGGGACCTGCTAGACATGTACACAAAATGCAAAGTGCATACTCCCACCATCACTAGCCCGCAGCAGGCCAGCAGAGGCAATGGTCAAGGGTTGCTATGGCTTTGACCTCAGACAGCTCCCATTTCCTGGCAGTATATCCAGGCACCCCTCCCATTGCACTCCAAAAATTTGTTTGGATAGCTGGAGGTGGCAAAAATATATGGTGCACTGGACTCCCAATCCTTATGCAGGTTTCTTCTCATCTCTCTCAAAGGGAAACTAGGCGGCTAGATTTAGCACTCTCAGTGGTACTATTCTCACTCTAACTGAACTGTTTAGAGTTAGTCCAATAAAAAGGAAGTGCCTTATAATTTTTATTTGCTAACAAGTGTTTACAGTATAAATGAACGAAATAACAGTTGGTATGTGACCAGTAGCTGTAGTGGAACAGTAACACGGCTCTTTTAGCAGTCACTAGTTCACCAAGCCCTGCAGCATCTCCCTGCACTGGTTACCTTGGTAGCAAGATGGCCATGCTGGACGAGGGACCAGAGCTACCATGGGGAACTGCGCAATAGTGGGACTTCTTGGACTAAAACGCTAATCTCATGGACACTTTGCTGAGCCACTTTGATATCACCATTAGTATTTTGGCTATTCTCCTTTTGTTTTACTTGCGCCATTGACAGGACTCCTGAGGAAGGCTAACAGCTGAAACGCAGCCTGTGTTGGGTCAGAGTTGTCAATGCATTTTATGTTCTACTATTGGAGAATAAATCTTTTTTAAACAGCTATTGGACTTTTTGGTTTTTTATATTTGCATTTCTTGTGGACGTCTTGGGACTTCTCTCCTTGGAGTCTTCCACTCTTCGCTTATTTCTGTTTTTGTGGGAAGTGTTGTTCCCCCTTTTCTTTTGCTTTGCCAGGCTTAGCCAACCATTGACTATTTGGGTGACATTCTGCCCACAGCAATCAGCATTTTTAAAATCTGTGACCACCATGGGTTGAATATCCTACTAACTCTATAAACTTGGGCGCACAATTTTCTGACTAGTATGCAAAATAGCAGTATAGTGGAAGAACAGATTTTCTAGGACTGCTGGGCCAAATTGAGGGGCCCTTTTACTAAGCTGCATAAGCGTCTATGAACGCTCAACATGCACCAAAATGGAGTTACCACACGGCTACTGCGTGGCTCTTGGGGTAATTTCATTTTTGCCGTGCGTCTGATATGCACGGCTGAAAAATAATCATTTTCGGCCATGCGTATCAGACGCATGCCAAGTGGCATTTGGCATGCGTAGGTCTTTACCACCCGGTTGCCACGTGAGACTTTACCGCTAGGTCAATGGCTGGCGGTAAGACGTGCAGCAATTATGATTTTGCCGCATGTTCATTTTCGGCAAAAATTTTAAAAAGGCATTTTTTTTTTACAGGTGCGCTGAAAAATGATTCTGTCCACGCCCAAAACCCATGACTACACTATCGCAAGCCAATTCTCAGCGCACCTTAATAAAATGACCCCTCACTGTCCCTCCTAGAAGCATTGTCCAAACAGTACTGAAAGATAAATGTAGACTTGAAGACCATCACAGAGCCTGGCATATGTGTTCAATGGAAGCTGCTCTGAGATGAGCTACTGATGTTGCCTTAACTCTCATTTGATGCATTTCCACTTTGTTTGATAAATGTAGATCTGCTTGGGTATAGAAGAACATAATGCAGCTTGTTCTTTTTGATATTGAAATACACATTCTGTTAGGATCAAAGACGACAAAGAGCTGAACCGAATGGTAATGTTGCTGAGTTCTTTTCACGTCAAACAAAAACTCTATAAACCTAACTTGTGGAGAGCCTGTCCCCCTTTATATGTGCATGTAGTTTTAATTAACTGTTTTATCAACATTTTTTTCAAGTGAAAAGACTGACACTATTTTCAAAGGGAACATCAGAGGGGTTCTCAATATCACTTTGTTATGGAAAAGCTCTAAGTGCACTGCATACCTAACAAACACCTGACCAGCTCAGCGGTGACTATCACCCACTATCAAATCCACTCTTATAAAGCAAAGGAACTGAGAAGGTGATTCTCATGCACTTGGAAATATTTGTGAATGTTCTCAAGACAAAATGGCAAGTAAGAAATGCTGGTGGCATTATGCTCGATTTGATGGTGGTGGTGATGGATTCCGTGGATCATACAGTGTGTGTCAATAAATTGAAGCTATAGCGCTCAATTATACTCGAAACAGAGTCGAGCAGAGAAAATCGGAGCAGCGTCTCCGCTTGACTCCATTTCGAGTATAATTGAGCACTATAGCTTCAATTTATTGACACACACATTGTTTTCACATTTGGATAGAATTAATAATCAACATACGGCAGAGAAGACTCCTGACGCAGGCCAGTACGGCCGAAACACAGCTGTGTCGAGTCCCTTTCTCCCTGCTACCGTTTGGCTAATAAAGTTGATTCTTCATTTTTACATCCAAAGTGTCGTCTTTTTTATGTAATTTTTGATCTTGATGGATTTATTTTTAAATACATATTTTATGAGTAATTTTGACATTTTTAATACATATTTTTTATTTTTTGTTTTTGTTAGTCATCTTCGCTGTTTTGTTTCTTGTTGATTTCCTTACGAAGACTAGTTTCTTCTGGTTTTTGTACTACATATATAAGTGCCACTATTTAATGAGTAGAAGATTCTAAAATTACCTCCATTTTATGTTCAATAGCTGTTAAGACTGAATGCAATAAACAGTACCAACAGGTAAATGATTTATTCATACCCTTGGGAAAGATAGCAGTTAGACTCAAAATTGACTGACTTATCTTCAGTCATAATTTCAGCTACAGCTTTTGTCTGATTAATCTTAAAATCTTTTCAGCAACACAAAAGGATGTGTCGCTTTGTTTGCATGGGTTTAAAATGTCCTGTCACAGCACATGCCTGATCAGATCTAGAGAAGCTCAGATGTTCCCTACATGCAAACATACAAAAGACTTAAAACTGCTGCCTACAGACAGCTTGACACAAATGCAGATAAGATATAAACATACAACTTGATGTCTTGATGTGCCCATATTGACTGTAAAATTCTCTTTTGTGCTCTAAACTGAAATTGAACAGCAAAAATATATTTTTAAACCCACCTACAGAGTTTCTAACCGAATCTTCTTTACAACAGTATTCTGATAAGTATTAATCTCTAAGTTTTTTTGAATATTCCTATGTACTTCTTGATATAAAACGGTAAGGAAGAGTACCTCATAAATGTATCTTTTAGAAAACATTTAGGGGGTCCTTTTACTAAGCCACATAAGTGCCTACACATGCCAATTCTGAGTTACCACCTGGCTACCACGTGGCCCATGAGGTAATTTCATTTTTGACGCGTGTCCACTATGCGTGTCTGAAAAATGTTTTTTTATTTTCAGAAACACGTAGGCATTCAAAATCTGCACCCTGGCTCATAAAATCATCTACAGCGAAGCCCCAGGATAAAAGAGAGACCTCACAGACCTACCAACCAGAAACACATCAAGATCAATGCGAACATACCTAAATCTCCACTACCAAGCTGCAAAGGCCTCAAATACAAAATCAACCTATGCATCCAGCTTCTCCTATATAAGCACACAACTATGGAACGCATCACCAAGCGCTGTAAAAACAACATATAACCACCTAAACTCCCGGAAATTACTGAAAACTAACCTGTTCAAAAAGGCAACTTAAATGCCTTAACCCAGCAACACAACGAAACCAAAGCTCGTACTGGACATAACTTAACTCTTCCTCCTTGCGATTCCCAAGTGTGTCTGTCAAACATGAACTTTACCAAAACATTATGCGGTATCTGTTCATACCGGTATTGGCGATAGCCTTTACGGTACTATGTAAGCCACATTGAGCCTGCAAATAGGTGGGAAAATGTGGGATACAAATGTAACAAATAAATAAACAAAATTTGGCGCATGTAGGTCATTACCTCTAGAGGTCAATGGCTTGCGGTAAGGTCTCAGACCCAAAATGGATGCACGGCAATTTTGCCGCATTTCCATTTTAGGCAAAAAAATTTTAAAGGCCTTTTGTTACAGGTGCGCTGAAAAATGATTCTGGGAGCACTCAAAACCTGCGCCTACACTACCGCAGGCCATTTTTCAGCGCACTATAATAAAAGGATCCCTTAAATTTCTTTTCAAAAGTCCTGAAGAATTAACTTACTTTTGCCATAGGAGTCAACTTTTCAAAGTTATTGGAGGTGCTGAACCAAATTCAAATTACCCCTCCCTGGACAAAGCCACAAGGAGTTTGTTCAACATTAGGGGTGCTCAAACACCCACAGAGCTGGTTCCTATGTTACTTGCAAAACCATAAAACATTTAGGGCCGTGTTTGCTAAGCCACACTATAGGTGCGCTAGCATTATTTAGCTAGCTAGGATTATTTACGGCGAAGTTCCTGGATACATGCTAAATCTAATTGATCTACCACCCAGAAACAGCTCCAGTTTCTCTCCATCCTACTTAAATTTACATTCTCCAGTTTGCAATGGCCTTAAATACAAATCTACCTACGCATCCAGCTTCTCCTTCATAGGCGCACAGCTATGGAACGCATTAGCCAAAATCTTAAAATTAACTCAGAACCATCTAAATTTCAGAACACTACTGAAGACCACCCTGTTCAAGAAGGCTTACCCTCCAGACCCAACCTAACTTACTTCTTTGTTATTGCAAAATTCATGTACCTTACTATCTTTTTTTCTCTTATTATCTTTGTTGTTTTTACGATACCTATACGATTATTATCCTCCATTACATTGTCTAATTGTATTTTCTGAATTGTAACCTGCCCTACGGTTTTGTGTAAGCCACATTGAGCCTACAACTAGTGGGAAAATGTGGGGTATAAATGTGTTAAATAAATAAATTTTTAGCACACACTAAAAATTAGCAGGCGCTAAAGCAAGAGACACCCATAGGAATATATGGGTATCTCTAGCGTTTAGCACACACTAAAAAACGCTAGAACACTTTAGTAAACAGGGACCTTAGAGGTCTATTTTATTTTGTATGCCAAAAGAATCATGTACCAGTGTTTGAAAATTCTGAATGACTGGTAAGCAAACAGTGATTTGTATCTCACAAGTCGTTAAATCGCGAGAGGATTGTGAAAAATTACAAGAGGACCTTGGGAGACTAGGCGTCTAAATGGCAGATGACGTTTAATGTGAGCAAGTGCAAAGTGATGCATGTGGGAAAGAGGAACCCGAATTATAGCTACGTCATGCAAGGTTCCACATTAGAAGTCACCGACCAAGAAAGGGATCTAGGTGTCGTCATTGATGATACGTTGAAACCTTCTGCCCAGTGTGCTGCTGAGGATAAGAAAGCAAATACAATGTTAGGTATTATTAGGAAAGGAATGGAAAACAAAAATGAGGATGTTATAATGCCTTTGTATCGTTCCATGGTGTGATCGCACCTCGAATATTGTGTTCAATTCTGGTCACCGCATCTCAAAAAAGATATAGTGGAATTAGAAAAGGTGCGGAGAAGGGCAACAAAAATGATAAAGGGGATGGGACGACTTCCCTATGAGGAAAGGCTAAAACAGCTAGGGCTCTTCAGCTTGGAGAAAAGGCGGCTGAGGGGAGATATGATAGAGGTCTACATAAGTACATAAGTACATAAGTAGTGCCATACTGGGAAAGACCAAAGGTCCATCTAGCCCAGCATCCTGTCACCGACAGTGGCCAATCCAGGTCAAGGGCACCTGGCACGCTCCCCAAACGTAAAAACATTCCAGACAAGTTATACCTAAAAATGAGGAATTTTTCCAGTCCATTTAATAGCGGTCTATGGACTTGTCCTTTAGGAATCTATCTAACCCCTTTTTAAACTCCGTCAAGCTAACCGCCCGTACCACGTTCTCCGGCAATGAATTCCAGAGTCTAATTACACGTTGGGTGAAGAAAAATTTTCTCCGATTCGTTTTAAATTTACCACACTGTAGCTTCAACTCATGCCCTCTAGTCCTAGTATTTTTGGATAGCATGAACAGTCGCTTCACATCCACCCGATCCATTCCACTCATTATTTTATACACTTCTATCATATCTCCCCTCAGCCGTCTCTTCTCCAAGCTGAAAAGCCCTAGCCTTCTCAGCCTCTCTTCATAGGAAAGTCGTCCCATCCCCACTATCATTTTCGTCGCCCTTCGCTGTACCTTTTCCAATTCTACTATATCTTTTTTGAGATACGGAGACCAGTACTGAACACAATACTCCAGGTGCGGTCGCACCATGGAGCGATACAACGGCATTATAACATCCGCACACCTGGACTCCATACCCTTCTTAATAACACCCAACATTCTATTCGCTTTCCTAGCCGCAGCAGCACACTGAGCAGAAGGTTTCAGCGTATCATCGACGACGACACCCAGATCCCTTTCTTGATCCGTAACTCCTAACGCGGAACCTTGCAAGACGTAGCTATAATTCGGGTTCCTCTTACCCACATGCATCACTTTGCACTTGTCAACATTGAACTTCATCTGCCACTTGCACGCCCATTCTCCCAGTCTCGCAAGGTCCTCCTGTAATCGTTCACATTCCTCCTGCGACTTGACGACCCTGAATAATTTTGTGTCATCGGCGAATTTAATTACCTCACTAGTTATTCCCATCTCTAGGTCATTTATAAATACATTAAAAAGCAACGGACCCAGCACAGACCCCTGCGGGACCCCACTAACTACCCTCCTCCACTGAGAATACTGGCCACGCAATCCTACTCTCTGCTTCCTATCTTTCAACCAGTTCTTAATCCATAATAATACCCTACCTCCGATTCCATGACTCTGCAATTTCTTCAGGAGTCTTTCGTGCGGCACTTTGTCAAACGCCTTCTGAAAATCCAGATATACAATATCAACCGGCTCCCCATTGTCCACATGTTTGCTTACCCCCTCAAAAAAATGCATTAGATTGGTGAGGCAAGACTTCCCTTCACTAAATCCGTTGAACGGGTAGATAGAAGCATCTGTTTAAGCTTTCCAAAAATACTAGGGGGCATGCGATGAAGCTACAATGTAGTAAATTTAAAATGAATCGGAGAACATTTTTCTTCACTCAAAGTGTAACTAAACTCTGGAATTTGTTGCCAGAGAATACGGTAAAGGCGGTTAGCTTAGCGGAGTTTTAAAACGGTTTGGACGGCTTCCCAAAGGAAAAGTCCATAGACTATTATTAAATGGACTTGGGAAAATCCACTATTTCTGGGATAAGCAGTATAAAATGTTTTGTACTTTTTGGGGATCTTGCCAGGTATTTGAGAGCTGGATTGGCCACTGTTGGAAACAGGATGCTGGGCTTGATGGACCTTTGGTCTTTCCCCGTATGGCAATACTTACGTATTTTTTCTAACTGAAGGTTTCTATGCATTTTCAATACGGTTTCTCCAATTTTGGGTTATTCAATAACTTCAAGCAATGTTTTCCAGTTACCCGTGCAGCCGTTGCCAAAAATAAATGTGTAAATAACTGCAAGATATCTGCGCTTATCTTAGGAAACTGCCAGAAACACCCCCGTTTAGTTAATGCAGAAGACATGCCATTAACACAATGCAGTTAATCCTGTAGCTAAGGGATTAGTGCTTAGCTTTTGTGATTTATGGAATAGGATAGATAAATGAGATTGATGAACTCCAGTTTTGAGGTCCTTGAGTACTCAATTCTGAAGTACACAAAGATCACCATCACAGCATCTATTTTGTGAACTGTGAATTAAGTCTCATTTCTATGCCACAAGAAGAACTGCTGGTTTTACTGAAGTCTGTAGAGGGGGGAAAAAGGAAGGAGAATTAGGAACAGGATTCAAAACATTCAACAGCAAGACCTTGAGCTACGATGCACCTGCCAGGTCTGCACACAGGGTCACGTCTCACCTTGGGCAAATGTCACTGTGGTTTACACTATGGCTGATTATCTGCTAATCATGGAACGGAGCATGAATGCCAATCAAGAGATGGAAAAACATTTGCTGAAACTGCATTTGTGGTTTAAAGACTGTCTGCAGATGTATAAGTTCTTTCTGGAAAGCCATCTGTTCAGCAAGAAAAAAAATCAGCAGACAGCAAAAGAGTGTGACATTCAAGGGGCCTGAGGACGTGGTCCTGTGCAGAACAAAAAATCCAATGCCTTCTGCTCACGCTCCCTGCTCTCCACACAAGCCCTGGGCTCTGGAGTTCAATGACTGGCAAAGTGTTTCTGAACCAGATATTCAATTAGAGGATGAGTTTCCACTTAGGGCAATAGCAAATCAAATATAGGGAAAACTCAATTAATAGTAAGCAAACCCTGTAGAGGAGGGAAGTAGATTATACAAAAGGAGGAAAAAGCCTCAAGAAGCTCCTTTCCTTACACAGCTGTATTAAGGGAGCTGGAACTGCTTCATCATAGGCAAAAAAAACCTCCTGTATTGTGGTAAACAGATAAAAACAGCTTAGTAAATAGGCTCCTTTTTGTCTGTGGCTAACCACAATGGAAACATTATGCCCTCAACTTGTAAATGAAAAACTGCATACTGTAAAATAAAGAAAAATTCTGACTACTCAGCAAATAATACAGTTTTAACATTTAAGACTGATATTTTTATTGCTTTTTGCTATAACATATCATATGCTATTTCTGTCTATTCATGTATTGGATTTCTACAAGATGACATTCTTCAAAGTAGCACATTAAACTGAACATTGGTACACACCGACAGTGCTGATCATAGCAGACTATAGCACAACAATCCTTGACAATTTGCATACAGATGAAGCAATGACACTCTCTCCCATTTACTGTTTTGAAGTAAAAAAAATTGGTTTCTAGCTGAAAGAGTTGATGTGAGTCTTCATTCATTCTATAATTGTTTAAACGAACTTTCAATAGCATTGGATTCATCTATTTCCTGGACTCCACTGTTAAACTACCTAAAGTACTGTTTTGAAATAACAATAATTGCACTGTTCAACAAAATATAGACTATGACAACACACAGTTTGCTCCAGACATCGAAGTGGCATTTAAATTGTTCTGCACATTTAACCTAGACCATTTAAATTGAACTTCTGACAGCCCTTTTCCACAAAAAATTTACTTGCATTTGCTGTTCCTTTGGCCTCCGAGTAAAATCCATAAATTAACTCTAAACGATATGAATAATTTGTAACTATGATCAAATAATTACTATACCTGTGTGTGTATACTATCCTATATAATAATTTGCACCTCCAACGTTCCATCACTGTCTGGCTGCCTGGGTTCGTAACATCTCATGACATCAGCCAGCCTCCAGCGTTCCATTCCCCCTCACTACCCCACCCTCGCGTCAAAACGTAATGACATCAGAGGGCGGAACAGTGAGAGGGAAGGGAACGCTGGAGGCGAGCTGATGTCAGGATGTTACCAAAGGAAGGGAAGCCAGCCAGGCCAGCCAGAAAATGATGAGGTACAAAGGAAGAGAGAATCGAGGCACATCGAGGGGAGGGCAGGACAGAGCAGATGGACATGGATGGGATGGGAGGAGAGAAGAGAATCGCGGGACACGGATGGGAGGACAGGGAAGAGGAGAATCGCTGGACATGGAGGGGAGGGGAGGGCAGGAGAGAGACAAAAAATCACTTACAAGAGAGCCTTTCTAGGGCCCGTTTCATTGTTGAGGAAACGGGCTGGGTTCCACTAGTGTCCTTATAATTATAGCATTTCGAATTTGCACAATTCCAGTATATAATCCTGATGTACAAAGCCAATGCCAAAGTAAACAAGTTGAATATTGCACTTACACTGTGACACCTTGGCACATTTCCTCTTCTTCCAGTCCCAGGCACAGGTATGTCTGCAAGGAGGGCTTGGTGGCAAGAAATATGGCCATATATGTCTCGGAGTACCATAGGATATTGGCTGGTGAGGAGCATGGTGAAGATGGTGGTTGCTGCTTGTTTAAGGGAGGGGGGCTGTATGCAGGTGTGCTGGTACATTTCTAACAATGGGCTCTCTCTTTGGGCGTAGCCAACCCATCTATTTGGGGAGGGGGAGCAGGGGTGGAATGGCAGGGACAACACACGCCTCTCTCCTCCCCCCCCCCCCCCATGAAGACATGCTAAACATACCTTTGCTTGCAAGAATGCCTAAACCCACCAGCAAATAAATGGACTGCCACCGCTGCGTGCTGCTTGTTTCTGGCTCTGAGCAGCATGTTGAGTATTTGAAGTCCCAGCATGCTGCTCAAAGCTGAAACAAGGAGCAGGGAGCAACAGCAATCTATTTAAATGGCTGGTAGGGCTCAGCATCCCCGCCAGCAAAGTAAAAGAGAATTCAGGAGGGGGCCTGAGTCCACATTTTGGGAGTCAGTTGTTAAAGTAGCCATTGGGGAGGGGGGGACCCTATTTTAACAACCAGCTCTTGCGAGCCCATGACAGCCCGCTCCAGCACACCACTGGTTCTATGTCTAATGGAGGTGTCCTATGTGGTTTTGGGATGTATGGCTGAGGTTTTGATGGGTGTGTGGAGTAAAATGAAGAGGCCTGGATATGTTTTAAGGCAGTGGTTGTAGTTTGTTTTAATACACCAATACTAACAATCTTCCAAAAATCACTGAAAACCAACCTGTTCAAAAACGCATACCACAAAGATCCATCCTAAGCACTACCACTTATGAACTCTTACGCCGGAATGAATGAACTTTCTATATCTAAATGTCTAACCTACTCTATAATTTACTCTACCATTTATGAACTCCAACGTAATACCACTCTGTAATCTATTTTATCATTTATGAATCTTAATGCATTACCACTTTGTATTTCTCAATCCGGAAATGGCGATCGCCTTTACGGTACTATATAAGCCACATTGAGCCTGCAAATAGGTGTGAAAATGTGGGATACAAATACAACAAATAAATAAATACCGCCTTTCATGGAAACGGCAAAATGGTGTACGCACCTTTTTCAATAGTATCTCAAAGTGAGTTCCATTCAGGTACAGTAGGTATTTTCCTGTCCCTAGTGGACTTAGATAAGGGGTCCTTTAATTAAGCTGCAGCAAAAACTGGCCTTTGTGTGCCCTTACATGGGTCTCTCTCACATGCTAAGGCTGTTTTTACCACAGCCGTAAAAGGACAAGATTCTATATACCACACCTAATAAAATCGGCACAAAAAAAAAATACATCTAGGCATAATTCTATATAGTACGCATAAATTTAGGTGTACTTTATAGAATACACCTAAATTTCCGCATGGTTTATAGAACACGTCAAGCGCCCGTCTGTGCAACTAAATTTAGTCATGAGCAGTTGCGCTACGTAAAACGTTGTATAAATGCTGATGCCTAAATTAGGTATGGACCGGGTGTATTCTATAACAACACGCATAAATTTTAGAAATGCCCACAACCCGCCCATAATTACTACTACACTCCCAAACAGCAGGCCATTACTATATTGATTCAACTGTAAGGCAAAGTGGGTGTTTTGCAATACATATGTCAAAAATCCAGTGGGGGAGGGAGTAGTTTTCAAAAAGTCTGCCTAATACTAGCCCCGCCTCCTAACCACCAGCCCCGCCTCCCACCACTGGCTCTGCCATCCAATCTCCGCTAAACTCCTGAGGATCCCTTCCTTCTGAACAGGATTCCTTTATGTTTATCCCACGCATGTTTGAATTCCGTTACCGTTTTCATCTCCACCACCTCCTGCGGGAGGGCATTCCAAGCATCCACCACTCTCTCCGTGAAAAAATACTTCCTGACATTTTTCTTCAGTCTGCCCCCCTTCAATTTCATTTCATGTCCTCTAGTTCTACCATCTTCCCATCTTTATGCACAAAACAACATAAACATACACTTCAGGGTCAGCCCAAGGCAATCCACCGCCTAAGGCAAGGATGAGATGCCATCCCACCCCCACCAGGTTACCGTCTGGCATCTTCCCCCTCAAACCTCTTTTTCCCTTTTCTAAAAGAAGGTGGCAGCGGCAGCATTAGCTATTTCCCATAGACTGCCCTGCTGCCGGCACCGACCTCTTCATTCCACTGCATCCCACCTCTGAGGGAACAGGAAGTTACGTCGAGGCGGGCCGAAGTAGGAAGAACAGGTCTTTTGGAAAAGAAAAAAAAAAAGCAGAAGGTAAATGTGGGGAAGAGAATTGAAGAGGGAAGGGGGGAGATGATGCTCCATGGGGAGTGCCGCCTGAAGCCCCCGCCTCAGTTGTCCTAATGGTAGGGCCACCACTGATACATTCACTCAAAAGAAATCAAACAACAAGAAACAAAAATAAATATCACTTCATAGGTAGCCTACTAATTGGATGAGATCTAAGAAAGTAAATCCATAATGTATCCGGAGGGGTCTACCAAAAATTCAGAACTGGTTTGAAAAATTGTTCTGGGAGCTGGATAACTTTGCAGTACTGAGGAGGACACAACCCTACTTACTTATTTATAGTCCACAGTTCCTATTTTATCATTTTCACAATTTCTCCCTGTTATTTAAATTGGATGTGTTAAAATAACTAGGGGATGGAACTGAAAACCATCAAGTACTCTGAAACCATTAACTTCAAAGAGGCTGGTTTTAATCCCTGATTTTTCTTGGTTTACAAACAGAATGAATTTAAGAATATATATACAAATCACCTAACTATACCTTCCTATAGACAAAGGCTAGTGATTTCAAAGACAAGGCCAAAGAAAATTGATTATAAAAAAAGAAAAGACCGATATTATTTATATTGTTCCTGATGTTTTGTAATGGCTATAGCATGAAGTCAGAGCAACAGAGATTTCAGATTCTCTTAAGGGAAGAGCTCACATGCATTGCTATGACATCCTGCATCTCTAAAGAAGTTAATCACAGCTTCCTCCAGGTTGCTGGGTTACACTGCTTTGAAGAAAAACAGAAACTGCTTGGAGAAATAAGAAGCCTTAAAACCGTGAGTCCCATAGAGATTACAGCCAACTCCTATTCAAGGAAACAAAGTGAAACAATGAATGTATTTCTGATTAGATGAGCTTTATTAAATTAAATATCTTTATTTCTGTGAGATAGCTTATAACCAGTGGTTCCCAAACTTTTCTGGGTCATGGCTAGGGTTACCATATGACCGGATTTACCCGGACATGTCCTCTTTTTGAGGCCATGTCCAGGCAACCGGGCGGGTTTTGCCGATCTGCACTAGCCTGCCCGTTTGTCCAGAAATCCGGACAAACAGGTAGATTACTAGCCTCCCCTCCCCTTACTTACCAGGCCCTGGTGGTCTAGTGACCTCTTCCGCCTTCGGGGCAGGAAAGAGCCCCCTCTTTCCTGCCCAGAGTGCTGCCCTGCATGCATCCTTCCTGTTGGTGATCCTCGGCGCCAATTCAAAATGGCCGCCGAGATTTGAAGTGACCTAGCGAGACTTCAACTGTCAGCGGCCATTTTGAATCGGCGCCGAGATCAC
Source organism: Microcaecilia unicolor (assembly GCF_901765095.1). Classification (NCBI taxonomy): domain Eukaryota; kingdom Metazoa; phylum Chordata; class Amphibia; order Gymnophiona; family Siphonopidae; genus Microcaecilia; species Microcaecilia unicolor. The sequence goes on along the minus strand of NC_044036.1, from coordinate 149,808,985 downwards.
CAACAGGAAGGATGCATGCAGGGCAGCACTCTGGGCAGGAAAGAGGGGGCTCTTTCCTGCCCCAAAGAGGTCACTAGACCACCAGGGCAGTAGTAAGGTAAGGGGAGGGGGGTGATGGGGGGGAGGGGAAAATGTGACAGGGGGTGGGTGGGTGTGAAAGGGGGCGGGACATGTGTCCTCCTTTTGGGGGACAAAATATGGTAACCCTAGTCATGGCACCCATAGGCTACACATTTCCCTGTCAGGTCTCCCCCACCCCCCCTCCAAAAAGCATCGAGTTCTACCTTTGCTGGCAGAGATACCCAAGCCCTGTCAACGGAAGAGGTCCACTGCCAGAGGCCTGAACTCCATGCTGCTTGCCCAGCAAGCAAATCAGTGGCATACTTCAGGCAGCAACACCTATATTCCCATGCATATCCTCCTCTTCTTCCCCCCTTCTATCCAGCATCTACACTCCTTCCTTCCCCCCACTTCCATCCAGCCTCTGCCCTCCCTCTGTCCCCCCACTTCCAGACAGCTTCTATCCTCCCTCTGCTCCCCCACTTCCATCCAGCCTCTGCCCTCCCTCTCTCCCTCCACATCCATCCAGCCTCTGCCCCCTCTACCCCTTCCACCCAGCTTTTGCTTTCTCTCCCCTTCCATCCAGCCTAAGCCCCCTCTCTTTCTCCCCCAATCCAGCATCTGCTTCCTCTCTGTCCCCCTTCCCCCACACACCCCCATCCCTGCTGCTTCTCCAGACCAGCAGCTGCGGCAAAGCAAGCTACAGCCACCACATGGCTGCTGGCTATGACATAGAGCAGGAAGTGATGTCCAAGGGGGCAGGACCATCAGCTGCATGTACGGAGAGTCTGGCCCCGCGGAGGTTGCAGCTTCTTATGTCGCTGCTGCTTCTCATCTAGAGAAGCAACAGTAGCAGCTTAGGTGGGCGGGAAAATGTGCCATGGGGGTGCCACAGTTTGGGAATCACTAGCTTTACAGAATTGATAGTGCTGGAAAAATGTACTGAAAAAAAATCAACATATTCTTATTTTCAGAAAATTCTGAAGGTTTAAAGATTGTTCATGTATAGTTATTTGAGCCATTTTCATTTTCTAATCTATTATACACACTTCAGCTCATAAATATTGGCCTGTGAAAAATATTTTATTCCTCTATATTAGCAGTCTGGTATTTAACGGCAAACAGAGTAAGGGACCCTTTTACAAACCATAGTTAAGTACATTGAGCCAGATTCAGTAAATGGTGTCAGGAAAAATTCAAGGTCAGCGCTATTCTATAAAGGGCGTGCCAGGCTGCGCTATTTATAGAAGGGTTTAGCGGGTATTCCAATGCCCAACTTTGGGTGCGAGAACTTACACTGGTATAAATCTTGGTGTGCAGCCCCCAAATTCTATAACACCGTGTAATTCTTTGGAACGCTCCTGACCCACCCATACCCTTTTGGGGTTGCGCGGGAAAGGACTTGGGCATGGATCTTTATAGAATCCCACACAGCCAGATCTGTGCGCAAATCCAAATTACAACCGATTAACATTAATAATTGACAAACATAACTGGCTGTTAATGGCTCATTAACTAGTTTATTTGTGCACAGATCCCAGGATCGTACAAAATATTGGGCGCTCAAATTTGCACACCATTAATAGAATCTAGGGGATAATGTCTAATTTACACAGTTTTAAATTCCAGCCGAGAGCCACATTAAGTGGCTTTGCAGTATTTTTGCAGTTATCACGTGGTAAACTGGGTATTTTCTGTCAGCGGACATAGCATGGGCATGGAAGCTCTTTGGCAGTTATCACACTGCACTCACTGCATGCTCACTACTTAATCCAGATTAAACAATTAAAAATTAAAATTAAACAATTTTCCAACAATGAATCAGGCAAACCAAATTGAATCTCCTAAAGGGGCCACCTAACCTACTACTTCTAGAACAGACCCCCTAGATCCTCTCGCTATACCTATCGATTTGTGAACCCCGTCTGACAATTGTTAACCCCACTTCTTACCTTGTAACCAGTGGCGTAGCAAGGGCGGGGCAGTGGGGGCGGTCCGCCCCAGGTGCACGCTACTGGGGGGGGGGGTGCAGAGAGCAGCCACGCGCCTGTCACCTCCGCTGGTTCCCTGCTCCCTCTGCCCCGGAACAGGTTACTTCCTGTTCCGGGGCAGAGGGAGCCAGCAGAGCCGACAGCTGCGCGGCTGCTCCCAGCAGCTAGAAATGCACCCGGGGGGGGGGAGGTTGATGCGCCGGGGGGGTGTCGTGCTGCTCCCTGGGGGGGGGACAGACGCCACTGCTTGTAACCGTCCCCAATGTAACCTTCCCATCGTTCCATATAAGCCACATTGAACCTACCAATTGGTGGGAAAATGTGGGATACAAATAGAATAAATAAATAAATAAAACGCAGATCCACTTCAAGCCTTCTAACAGGCGGTGCCAAGTACTTCCGCATTAACCAAAACCAGGACCCACACACTGATCTGAATATAATGGGAACACTCTTAATGTGTTACATTTGCAGCTAACGTGAGGTAAAATCCCATTTTAAGCTGCAGTTAACTGCAAATTTTACTGTGGTTTAGTCAAAAGGCCCCTACCTGAAACAATAGAGGGCCTGGTAAATTTTAGCGTGGAAAGTTGAAAAAAAATATGTACAATGTATTTATTTTCCCATTTGTGGAAGTCAAAATGATTATTAAACTTCAGAGTAATATTCAGGTGTTTTTACTAAACTATGTTAGCATGAGTTAAGTGTCACATTAACAGATAACAGTTAACATGATTTATCTGTTACAGTAACAGCAAACATGAAACAGGGTGGAGAATGGGCAGGGTTAAAATGGAGATAATTAACACACATTAAGTGTTAACTATGCGGCACTGTCTGCTCTGTTACTACCACTTGCCTTTTAAAAAAAGGTTTCTCTGTGATAACTGAATAGGAAATCTCTGGGAACACCCCAACAGTTAATGCAGAGGTTTTTGCAGTTACTATGCATTCATATCAGCTATTAAAAAGGTCAAAATCATATCACACTTTAATAAATAAGGACCTTTATTCAGCGGCATACCAAGGGCGGGGTGGTGGTGGAGGTTACTTCCTGTTCCGGGGCAGAGGGAGCAGGGAGCCAGCGGAGCCGACAGGTGCGCGGCCGCTCTCTGCACCCCTCCAGCGGCGTGCACCCGGGGGGGGGGGGGATGTTTGATGCACCGGGAGGGGGTGCGCATCGGCGATCTGCACCGGGTGGCAGCCGACCTAGGATCGTCACTGCCTTTATTTTTCTAGTTTAAATACTTCCACCCTCTGAGACGGGGATGGGTTTCTAACAAACGAAAGCAGAGAATCTCTATGGATCAATACCTTGCCTTCCTTTAACAGGTAGCAAGGTAAACAATGAACTCTTACAATTACTACAGGAGTTGAACGCTCGGGGGTCATTTTACTAATGTGCGCTGAAAAATGGCCTGCGGTAGTGTAGAAGTGCGTTTTGGACGCACGCAGAATTATTTTTCAGCGCACCTACAAAATAATGCCTTTTTTCTTTTTGCTGAAAACGGACGTGCGGCAAAATCAAAATTTTATCGCCAGCCATAGACCTAACGGTAAAGAATTTGGGCGGTAATGACCTATGCGTGTCACATGCCAATTGGCACACGTCCGCTACGCGCACCAGAAAATAAAAAATATTTTTCAGACGCACGTATCGGACGCATGCCAAAAATGAAATTCGCACAAGAGCAACGCGACTTAGTAAAAGGGGCCTTTGGTTTCTAGTATCCACAAAATGTTTCCGTTAAGATATTTCAACTTCACTCGTATTCATAGTTCACACAAACTATATTTGAGAAATTTTATTTAAAAAAACCCTCAGTGATTCTACCATACCAAATTTACTTTAGCAAAGCACAGAAAAAAATAAAGGGAGGTTTATTTTGTCTTGGGACTGTTGTTATCACCTGTGCTCAGGAGCCACAAAGAGCTATTAATTTAAGAATATTCATAGCAAAATGTTATCAAATATATTAGCCTCCACCTAAGACCCCGATTCACTAAGTGTTATCCCCACCGAGAATGGCAGAAATACTAAAGTTCTGTTTCACTTAAGACCTAATGTTACTCTGAAAACTAAATTTATTTGAACATCTGCTGTCCAGCAATTCTGGCCCACGGATCAATTTTTTTTAAATTTTCATCCAAGGCATCTTTCAACACACCTAACTTAGGGGTCCTTTTACAAAGATGCGTTAAAAAGTGGCCTGCACTACTTTTAGCGTGATTTTCCGGTATGTTCAGGCCACCTCTTAGTACGTCTGCATAAATGCCAAAATTCTATTTACTCAGTCTCGCTATACTCAATTTCACATAAAGCACGTTATATCACGAAGGTCTAAATGATCAGAAGCCCTTTAATAGGATCATCAGATCAGCGTACCTGCCTCTATAGTGGCTAATGATTATTATGAGCCAAGCATATTTAAAGAGACAGTATCGCAATGGAGTGGAGGAGTGGCCTAGTGGTTAGGGTGGTGGACTTTGGTCCTGAGGAACTCAGTTCGATTCCCACTTCAGGCACAGGCAGCTCCTTGTGACTCTGGGCAAGTCACTTAACCCTCCATTGCCCCAGGTACAAATACCGTATTTTTCGGACTATAAGACGCACTTTTTTCCCCCAAAATTTGGGAGGAAAATGGGGGGTGCGTCTTATAGTCCGAAGGTAGCGTTTTCGGACCTCCGTTCCAGTACTTACATGATTCCATGTGCCCTGGTGGTCTAGTGACGTCGGGGCAGGAAAGAGCCCCCTCTTTCCTGCCCATCGCGCTGCTCTCCGTGCTCCTCAATGCTTTCTGACGGTCTCGGCGAGATTCAAAATGGCCGCCGATAATCTCGGCGGCCATTTTGAATCTCGCCGAGACCATCAGAAAGCATTGAGAAGCACGGAGAGCAGCGCGATGGGCAGGAAAGAGGGGGCTCTTTCCTGCCCCGACGTCACTAGACCACCAGGGCACATGGAATCATGTAAGTACTGGAACGGAGGTCCGAAACCCGGACAAGACGCACCGGAGCAGAGCACCTAGGTTTTAGAGGAGGGAAAGAGGAAAATTTTTTTTTTCCTCTTTCCCTCCTCTAAAACCTAGGTGCGTCTTATGGTCCGGTGCGTCTTATAGTCCGAAAAATACGGTAAGTACCTGTATAAAATATGTAAGACGCACTGAGCCTGCCATGAGTGGGAAAGCGCGGGGTATAAATGTAACAAAAAAAAAAATCCTCATCAATCCAAATTTTCGACTTTTTACTTATTTGTGCATTATAATATTCACTTATATCATGTATCTTATTTTTTCCACATTTATTGTTGTCTTTAAACTCCAAATTAGTGCCTAGCTTTTCAGCCACTGTAGACAATACATAATGGAGACCCCATGTCACCGACATAGATCCATGTTTCGCTAAAACGCTGTTTCAAGATAGTCTCCAAAAACTGTTTTCTTATAAGCGGTTTCTAAAATTCTATTTACGGCATTAATGGCCAGGCATTAAGTTCCAACACAACAAAACTAAAGCACGTAATGGACATAACACAACTCTTCCATTATACGATTCACTAATGTGGCTGTACCACATGAACTTTATCTTACCCACAATATCACTTTGTATTTGTTTACACCGGAGTCTGCAAACGCGTCTCCGGTACTATGTAAGCCACATTGAGCCTACAAATAGGTGGGAAAATGTGGGATACAAATGTAACAAATAAAATAAATAAATTAGCGCTTAGCCATTTACCAGGTGAGCCCTTGCTTCCTCCTATTTACTTGTCAGTAAGGGCTCGTGTAAGAACCCCGCAGTAATCGGCAGCGCACGGCAACGTGGCCACACTGCCGATTACCGCCGGAAACGCCCCCCCATGGAAGAAAAGAGAAAAGTTATTTTGGACCACAGGAAACTGTGCACACCCAGTGCTTTTTTTTGTGCCGGTACGCGCCGGTACGGTGTACCGGCACCTTTTTCCTGAGGTCCCGCTCTCATCCGTTCCTGCTCCAATGATTCTCCTCTCTCCCCTCCCCTGCCCTCCCTGTCCAGCGATTCTCTCTCTCCTCCCCTGCCCTCCCTGTCCAGCATGTCCCCTCTCTCCCCTGCCCTCCCCAAGTCGCGGCGAACCAGTCCGGAAGTGAAGGCAGCAGTGAGGCAGGCACGCAGCAGGTAGGTTCGTCTTCATCTCCTCTCGCATTGCTTCCCTCTCGGCGCGTCCGCCTGGCACCTTTTTTTTTGCCCCCCCCCCCCCCCCCCCCCGGCGAGTCCTGCATTTCCTCTCAGTCCCCTACTTACTTTTTTTTTTTTTAAGACTCTGCAGCATGACCGGTGCAGGCAGTGATTAAAAGAGGCTGTCAGCGTCGGAGCTTCCCTCTGTGAGTCCCGCCTATGTTGTTTCAACTTCCTGTTTCCGCATAGGCGGGACTCGCAGAAGGAAGCTCCGACGCTGACAGCCTCTTTCAATCACTGCCTGCACCGTTCGCGCTGATGAGTCCGACGTTGGCAGGCAGTGGAGAAGGAGGATGGGCTAGAAGAAGAATCGCTGGACATGGGAGAGGGGAGGGCAGGGGAGAGAGGAGAATTGCTGGACATGGATGGGAGGGCAGGGGAGAGAGGAGAATCACTGGGCATGGAAAAGAGGAGGATCACTGGGCATGGAAAAGAGGAGAATCGCTGGACATGGATGGGAGGGGAGGGCAGGGGAGAGATGAGAATCGCTGGACATGGATGGAGAGAAAAACAGGAGATAGAGGAGAATTGCTGGACATGGATGGATGGATGGAGGGGTTGGCAGGGAGAGAGGAGAAATGCTGGACTTGGGTGGAGGAGAGGGAAGAGAGAATTATTGCTTTATATGGATACAGGGGAGGGAAGAGAGGAGAAATGCTGGACATGGATGGAGGGATGGAAAGAAAAAAGAAGATGCACATGGATGGAGATGAGGGAAAGAGGAGAAAAACTGCACTTGGATGGAGAAAATAGACAAAAGCTGGATCCACGTTATACCTCCTCCAGTCAATTCCATGGAGGAGGACCCAGCTTTTACTTATGGATGTATGGAAAGAAATTAAAAAGAAATGAGGAAAGTAAAGAAATAAATGGAAAGGAAGCTCTGGAAATGGAGTTAAGGGAACAGACAGAGAGCAGCAGAATCAGAGACTGGGATGGATAGAAAAACAAAGTCACCAGACAACAAAGGTAGAAAAAATGTTTTTATTTTCATTTTAGTGTTTGAAATATGTCCAATTTGAGAATTTACATCTGCTGTCTTATTTTGCACTGGGTATACTGGGGCTGTAACAGCTTACAGAAATTATTTCTGATGAAAGAAATCACATTATTTTTTTCTCCTATACTAGTATAATATTTTCAATGAAGTCTGTTTATATGTGCCATAGCTGGCATAAGGGGTATGGCTAATGTGGGTGTGGCTATCATAGGGGTGGAGCCATGTGTGGTGACCCCGCCCATAACGAGTACCGGCACCTTTTTTTCTACAAAAAAAGCACTGTGCAAGGTGCACACTTTTGTGTAGTCACTTTGTACTTCTGTACATGAGGCCTTTTAAGAGTCAAATATCTGCACTGAAGTACAAATTTCTTTTTAGTTCCTTACAATGTATAGTTTGGACTGTTTTCTAAAGTACTTATTTAAATAGCCATACTGCTCCAATATGTAAATGATAATTGGTTAAAAACAAATCATTCAATAATAACTGAAATAAGGCAACCTATAACTTCTCATCTCAAAAGCTACCACAGGGAAAGGGAAATGGGACTTGATATATTGCCTGTTTGTGGTTTTTACAACTACATTTAAAGCAGTTTACATAATGAGGCATATTTTCAAAGCACTTAGCCTCCCAAAGTTCCATAGAAACCTATGGAACTTAGCCTCCCAAAGTGCTTTGAAAATAAGCCTTTATAGTATATAAAGGTACTTATTTGTACCTGGGGCAATGGAGGGTTAAGTGACTTACCCAGAGTCACAAGGCACTGCAGTGGGAACTGAACCAAGTTCCCCTGGATCAAAGTCCACTGCACTAACCACTAGGCAGCAAGCTGGAAACTAAACTAAAACCTGCTGCCATAATACTGCTACCTCAGTAACAGGAATGTACATAATGGAATTTATCCAATCCAAACACCACCCACATGTGTAACTCTTTAGTTAGACTGTGACCGAGTTCCCAAAACATTTTTCTCACACTACTCCAACAGTAAAATGTCCACTATCCACTGCAATGTCAAAATACAAAATACCTTATTTTTGACACCCCTGTTTACCACGTAGGAAAAGTAGACGAGAGGGTAACAGCAAACCAGGAACAAAGGAAGAGGAGATGCAAAGTCACGTCAAAAAATTTCACAGAAAAGCCATGTTTTGATTAGTCTTTTGAACTTAGGAAAATATGGTTCCTGCCCGTCTCTTAAATAGGAGGTATTAGAAGCATAGTAACATAGTAAATGACGGCAGATAAAGACCTGAACAATCCATCCAGTCTGCCCAACAAGATAAACTCATTTTACATGGTATGTAATACTTTATATGTATGTCCGAGTCTGATTTGTCCCTGCATTTCTCGGGGCACAGACCGTAGAAGTCCGCCCTGCACCAGTTTTATTCTCCGAATACCGGCGCCACCACCCAATGTCCGCTAAGATTCCATAGATCCATTCTTTCTAAACAGGATTCCTGTGTGTTTATCCCACGCATGTTTGAATTCCATTACCGTTTTCATCTCCACCACCTCCCACGGGAGGGCATTCCATGTATCCACCACCCTCTCCGTGAAAAAATACTTCTCGACATTACTCCTGAATCTGTCCCCCTTCAACCTCAATTCATGTCCTCTAGTTCTACCACCTTCCCGTCTCCAGAAACGAGCAGCGCACCAAACAAAGGTGCTCCTCTTGCTGCAAACCCTACGCAAGATCAGAGCTGGGGTTAGGGTTGTGCCAAGCCATGGAGAGAAATGAAGGGCCCCTTTTACCAAGCTATGGCAAAAGGGGGCTTGCGCTGGCATTGATGCGTGTTTTGATGCACACCGAGGCCCCCTTTTACTGCAGTGGGTAAGAGGTAGGTCTTCCTTTTAAAGAAATGGCTGTGCAGCAAGTGAAGCACTTGCCACATGGCCATTTCGGGGGGGGGGGGGGAGCCCTTACCGCCAACCACTGAGATGGCGGTAAGGGCTCCCGTGCTAACCTGGCAGCGAGCGGCACTGCCCAATTGCCACCAGGTACACATCGGATATGATGGCGTGCTGGGGGCGGGAAGTACCGCCGGGCTGCAGCGGTTGCCTGGTGGTACTTCCTTTTTAGCGAGTGGTAAGCCACGCTGGATTTACCGCTGCTTTGTAAAAGGGGCCCTAAGTGCTTAATCACGAACAGGCACATAAGCACCGCCATACTGGGAAAAGACCAAGGGTCCATCAAGCCCAGCATTCTGTCTCCGACAGTGGCCAAGTCAGGCTTCAACAACCCAGCAAACCCCCCCTCCCCCCCCCCCAAAAAAAAAAAATATATATATATATATAATTTTTTAATAATGTTCAATGGACTTTTCCTTCAGAAATCTCTCCAAATCCCCTTTAAACTCCGTAAGGCCAGCTGCTGTCACTACATTCTCCGGCAACGAGTTCCAGAGTCTAACTACACGCTGAGTAAAGAAAAACTTTCTCCTATTTGTTTTAAATCTACCATATTCTAGCTTCATCTTGTGTCCCCTGGTTTTGTTGTTGTTTGAAAGTGTAAACAAACGCTTCACATCTGTCCGCTCTACTCCACTCATTATCTTGTAGACTTCTATCATATCACCCCTCAGCTGCCTTTTCTCCAAGCTGAAGATCCCTAACCTTCTTAGCCTTTCCTTACAGGGAAGTCGTTCCATTCTTTTTATCACTTTCGTCGCCCTTCTCTGCACCTTCTCCAATTCCTTTATATCTTTTTTGAGATGTGGCGACCAGAATTGGACACAATATTTGAGGTGCGGTCGCACCATGGAGCGATACAACGGCATTATAACATCCTCGTGTTTTTTTCCATCCCTTTCCTAATAATACTCAACATTCTATGCGCTTTCATAGCCGCCGCAGCACACTGAGCAGACGTTTTCAATGTCTTATCAACGATGACTCCCAGATCCCTTTCTAGGTCTGTGATTCCGGAACCTTGCATGACATAGCTGTAATTCGGGTTCCTCTTACCCATATGCATCACTTTGCACTTGTCAACATTGAACTTCATCTGCCACTTGGCACCATGCATTAATATAAATGCCAGAAACGCCAAACACACTAAGGAGTGTTCCCTATGAAGGAAAATGCTGGCCAAGGAGTAGGGACCAAAAGCTGAGTCTTTATTGCCAATGACCAGATATAAAAGACTCAACACAGTTCCGTGTTTCGGCAAATGGTATGCCTGCCTCAAGAGTCAACTTATCTGTGTCAATTGTGGATATATTTTCTGTTGTGCAACCTTGTAGCTGGAAAGCTACTTTTGCTAAATCGTCCAGTAACAGCTCAAAACGCACAGCACCAAGAATATCGATTAAAGCAAAACCGTGTTGAGTCTGTTATATCTGGTCATTGGCAATAAAGATTTTACCTACTCAGCTTTTGGTGTCCCACCTGGATTAACAGAAATGTTAACACACAGCCTGCATTAGAAACACAGTGGGAACTCCCCCACTAGGGGACACGTTAAATTTGCAGCTACAATGTGGTAAATTTCCACCTTAAGCTGTATTAACTAGAAATTTTTATAATTTAGTAGAAGGGCCCCTCAGTTGCAGAAAGTTCCATGAGTGGGTACCTCAGCTAGGGTTACCATATTTTGTCCCCCAAAAAGGAGGACACATGCCCCGCCCCACCACACAAACCCACCCCCTTTCATGCTCTCGCTCTGCCCCCTTTCTCACCCTCACTCCGCCCCATCACATTTTCCCCTCCCCCCTGTCACACCCCCCGTCACCCCCTCCCCTTACCTTACTACTGCCCTGGTGGTCTAGTGACCTCTTCAGGGCAGGAAATAGCCCCCTCTTTCCTGCCCGGAGCGCTGCCCTGCATGCATCCTTCCTGTTGCTGATCTCGGCGCAGATTCAAAATGGCCGCCGAGAGTTGAAGTCTCGCGAGGTCACTTCAACTCTCGGTGGCCATTTTGAATCGGCGCCGAGATCAACAACAGAAAGGATGCATGAAGGGCAGCACTCCGGGCAGGAAAGAGGGGGCTATTTCCTGCCCCGAAGGCGGAAGAGGTCACTAGACCACCAGGGCAGTAGTAAGTAAGGGGAGGCTAGCAATCTGCCCGTTTGTCCAGAAATCCAGGCAAATGGGCAGATTGGCAAAACCTGCCCAGTTGCTCGGACATGTCCTCAAAAAGAGGACATGTCCGGGTAAATCCGGACATATGGTAATTCTAACCTCAGCCCTATAGTACTACATAAGAATTCGATAACTCGACAAGTAATACAGGTTGGAATTATGGCTCAGGTCTTCTACTTCCTGTGTCAACAAGGACTGGGGGCGCTGTGGAGGAAACATCTATAGCACCTGTGCAGGAAGTTAGTCATCAGGAAGCCAGTAGGTGATGTTTTTGGCTTATGTCTGTCCAGTTCTGGAAGCAGCCTTGGTGTGTGTGGATTTTCACTGCAACAACCGTATTAATATGATTTTGGAAAAGATTTCAAAGAATGCCTGAAAAGAAAGGCTCATGATACAAAAACTAAGCCTTAGTTCTGACTAAGCTGGAAACTCTAGCGAGCAGGAGGAAACAGTGGGTTCAAAAAAAAAAAAAAACATGCACAGCTGTAGAAGACTATTTTCAAAGCCATTTACAGAGACAAAAACAAAAAGTGATAATTAGCTATCTGAAAATCATGCTCCCTGTCTAAAATATGCACGTTATTCCACTGTGCACATACTTTTTGCAGCATTTAGAGAAATTGTTCCCATTACAGGTCAAGAAGGAAAACACCATATCTAGGCTGAATTTTCTAATCTATTTAAACAAGAACCCATGCAACACACATAGTAACATAGTAAATGACGGCAGATAAAGACCTGAATGGTCCATCCAGTCTGCCCAACAAGACAAACTCATTTTACATGGTATGTGATACTTTATATGTATACCTGAGTTTGATTTGTCCTTGCCATTTTCAGGGCACGGACCGTAGAAGTCTGCCCAGCACTCTTCTCATACTAAAAGTTCTGAAGCTAACATTGAAGCCCCTTAAAATTTACACTCCAGCCCACCCCTATCTATTCAGTCACAATCAGGGCATAGACCGTAGAAGTCTGCCCAGCTCCTATTTTGTTTCCCAATTACCAGCATCGCCACCCAATCTACGCTAAGATTCCGCGGAACCATGCCTTCTAAACAGGATTCCTTTGCGTTTATCCCATGCATATTTGAATTCCATTACTGTTTTCATCTCCATCACCTCCCGTGGGAGGGCATTCCATGTATCTACCACTGTTTCCATGAAAAAAAATCACATGCAAATGTCCACTTGACCTCTGTACCTATGTCAAGTTTCAGAGCAAAAGTAGGCACCATCTTTTGCTTTGAAAAGCAGCAATGACTTTGATCCAAAGGAGTTTAAAAACTGTCACATAAAAGTCACACAGTATGAGAAACAAGACCATAGTTTTATTATGGCTAGCCTTTATATAGCCTTGTTATAAAGATCACTGCAGTCTCCTTTGGACTTTTCATCCCCAGTGGCAGAGTCCTTAATGCAGAGAAAATGAAAGCTCTGGATTTTATTGTTTTTATTTTCCTTGTCAGAGACAAAAACAGGTGACGTTGGAAAATAAAGACCGCTCAGTTCCACCTACTTTGCCGATTAGATACCATTTCCTAAGCAGGCACAGGTTTCACGCTCTGTGGTCTTTTTCTTCCCTGCCACTAATACCCTCCCTAATTCTAGGATCTTTCTGTACTTTGCACACAAAATTACACAAATAGGGTTACAGAAAACTGGCAGTTACAGGTGTAACTGGTAAATTAGGTGCTAATTAGCACCAGCAATACTTGAAGTTAATTGATGCTAATTGGCAATAATTTGATGTTTTGTGTTTAGCTGCACTTAGTCATTTTATAAACTTAGTGCTAAAAATCAATGGCGTTTAACTTTAAGGGGGCATGTGCATGGGATGAGAGGGGTATGGGCAGGTAAGAGGTGTGCCAAATATTATGCAACTTCTAGAATGATGTCAGTTACACCAGCCATGGACATGGCTAGGGTTTCTATACGTCCGGATTTCCCAAGACATGTCCTCCTTTTCAGGGGACTGTCTGGGGTCCAGGTGTTTTTTTCCAGCCTGCCCGTTTGTCTGGGTTTCTGGGCGGGTGGGCTAATGAGCAGGCTTCAAGGTGCCCTCCCCAAAATGTAGCTTAACGCACCCTGGTGGTCTAGTGGTGGCCTCTGTTTGCCTTCTCCCTCCCTCGTGACCACAACATGACCACTCTGTGCCTGCCCCGCCATGGTACCACTCAAAGGCCCTCCCCAGGCCTACCTTTAGAAGCCCTGGTGATCGAGTAGCCTCTTCATAACAGGAACAATCCCCAGTCATCACAGCTGCTGTGATTTCCTGTGGCAGATTCTCGAGACTGCCGCAGGAGGTCATGGCAGCCATGTTGACTAAAGAGCAGGCATGGACTGGAGTGCCTGGGGATCATTCCTGCCCCGAAGAGACCACCAGAACACCAAGACTTCTAAAGGTAGGCCAACGGAGGGCCTATGGGTTTGTCAGGGGGTGAGGGGAGGGGTAACTGTAAATTCAAATTTCAGGTGCAGATTCAGTTTTGGCTGAATAATGGCAGAGTTGGCTTTGGTTAATAGTGGCAGAGTTGTGCGCCAAACTTTATTTTTCATTTATTTAACATTTATATTCTGCTGTTATCCAGATTGGAGCACAACATCAGCACACAACTGTGGAATGCACTACCAGAGGCCTTAAAAATAATGCACGACTTAACAGCCTTCCGGAAGTTACTAAAGACCAACCTGTTCAAGAAGACATACCATAATGAACCATCATAAACTACCTACATCAAAACTCTATCAGAACCAGATAAAGCCAAATTCTTTACACCTGACTGCATCAATTTGTCACCAATGAACATTAAGGCATTACCCCTTTATCTCTTATGTCTGAAATGAACTGTTTATCCAACTTATTTTATAATTTACCTTAACATTTATGAACTTTAATGTAACAATACTTCGTATTTCTCATTCCGGAAATGGCGATCGCCATTACGGCATAATGTAAGCCACATTGAGCCTGCAAAAAGGTGGGAAAATGTGGGATACAAATGCAAAAAATAAAATAAAATATACACACATAATAAAATCACATCAAATTTCAAACATACACACAAAAAATAAAATCAGACTTGTCACAACGCTGTGTCCACATTATACTGAAATCAGCTCCGAGCCTGCATGACAAAATGCTGTTTTAATAGTTTCTTAAACAGAACCAAGTTCTTCTGCCTCCTGAGGGTAACTGATAGTTTATTCCACTCCACTGGACCCGCTATAGAATAAATCCTCCTTCTTGTGTATTCCAGTCGAGCGAGCCAAAAACCAGGCACTTCCAATGTATAAGAGTTCTGAGAGAGAGAAGCCCGTTTTGGATGATTCCAATGAAGACAATCCAATAAGTATTGTGACGATTTCCGATATAGACTCTGATGCACCATCACTAAAAGTTTAAACCTCATCTGACCGCACCTTGAGTATTGTGTTCAATTCTGGTTGCCACATCTCAAGAAAGATATAGTAGAATTGGAAAAAGTGCAGCGAAGGGCGACTAAAATGATAGCGGGGATGGGACGACTTCCCTATGAAGAAAGACTAAGGAGGCTAGGGATTTTCAACTTGGAGAAGAGACGGCTGAGGGGAGACATGATAGAGATATATAAAATAATGAGTGGAGTGGAACAGGGGGATGTGAAGTGTCTGTTCACGCTTTCCAAAAATACTAGACCCGGGGGCATGCGATGAAACTACAGTGTACTAAATTTAAAACAAATCAGAGAAAATTTTTCTTCACCCAACGCATAATTAAACTCTGGAATTCGTTGCCGGAGAACGTGGTGAAGGTGGTTAGCTTAGCAGAGTTTAAAAAGGGGTTAGACGGTTTCCTAAAGGACAAGTCCATGAACCACTACTAAATGGACTTGGGAAAAATCCACAATTCCAGGAATAACATGTATAGAATGTTTGTACGTTTGGGAAACTTGCCAGGTGCCCGTGGCCTGGATTGGCCGCTGCCGTGGACAGGATGCTGGGCTCAATGGACCCTTGGTCTTTTCCCAGTGTGGCATTACTTATGTACTTATGGTACAGATAGCCATCGCAATTTCTGAAGGAAAGGAGAAACATGTTCATGTTTGGACAAACCACACAACAAGCGGTCTGTAGAATTCATCACAACCTGCAAAAAATGAATATGCACTGCAGGCAATCCAACATAACCAATATTACAATAATCCAGGCCCGACAAAATTAAACTCTGCAAGACTTGTTGAAAGTCACTTTGCGAGATCAATCAAACATAACTTAAAAAAGGACTTCTTAACCACAGATTGGACCTGGGTTGAAAAGGACACTGTGGAATCCAAAACCCCCAAATTTTTCACCACTGAAGAAATCTTAATAACAGTATTAGATAACACAATTTCAGTTGGAATTGAACAAGAGATTCATTTGTAACCAACAGTATTTCGGTTTTTGACACATTAAGAGTCAATTGACAGTTCTCAAAGCATCCCGGACCCACACATACCGAAGAAGCCAACAAGATGGCAGATCACCATACTGTGTATGAATCCACACAAAAGATCAACTTCACCAATAAGAATAGCAGTTAAACAACACAATGTCCGCCAGTGAAGACCAAAATATATGACTTCTCAAAAAATGGGGAAAATGTCTCATACATTCCTGTGGCAACACTCTCACTTTTCAGGTGCACACAGCGTAAAATGTAATCATAGACACAAATAAAAAAAACCCTTAGTGAAATACCACTACTCTTATGGGACTGCATGACAGTGTTTCTGGAAGCAAGGAAGTACCACCCTTCATTTGAACTGGACAGCAGGTTAAGATAAGTGATTTGAATTCTTGCTGTCAGTTTGGGCGTTCAAAAGTGAAGAATGTAATTACATATATATTTTTATACATTTTTTTGCATATTTAAAAAACAAAAAAAAGCATCTAAGGGTTTTTTTTATGTCTATGATTTATGTCTATGCAGACGATGTCACAATCTACATCCCATTCAAAGACGATCTAACTGAAATCACAAATGAAATCAAACACAGCGTCCAAATAATGAATTCATGGGCGGATGCATTCCAACTAAAGCTAAACGCAGAAAAAAACACAATGTCTCATTCTCTCCTCACAATATAACACGAACAAACCCACCACCATAAACACCCCAGACTATACACCCTTCCTGTTTCAGACAGTCTGAAAATTCTCCGAGTTACAATTGACCGAAATCTCACACTTGAAAGCCATGCAAAAAATACAGCAAAGAAAATGTTCCACTCAATGTGGAAACTCAAAAGAATAAAACCTTTCTTCCCAAGGGAAATATTCCGCAGCCTGGTACAATCAATGGTGCTAAGCAACCTAGACTACTGCAATGCTATCTATGCCGGATGCAAAGAACAAATCATTAAGAAACTCCAAGCTGCCCAAAACACAGCAGCTAGACTCATATTTGGAAAAACAAAATACGAAAGCACCAAACCCCTAAGAGAAAAACTACACTGGCTCCCACTAAAAGAACGAATTGCGTTCAAAGTTTGCACCCTGGTCCACAAAATAGTTTACGATGAAGCCCGGTCTATATGTCAGACCTCATAGACTTGCCAACTAGGAACACAAAAAGATCAGCACGCACATTCATGAATCTCCACTATCCCAGCTGCAAAGGACTTTAATATAAATCCACATATGCATCCAGCTTCTCCTACATAAGCGCGCAACTTTGGAATGCACTACCAAAGATCATAAAAACAATGCACTACCTAACAATCTTCCGAAAACTACTGAAAACCAAACTGTTCAAAAAGGCATATCATAATGATCCATCCTAAATACTAGACAACTAGACTCTACATGAACTAGACAAAAGCGAAATCTCCACACTAGACTGATAACCTATGTGCTACTAATGAAAATTACGCAATATGCACTACCACTTTATTTCACATACCGGAAATGAACTTTCTATAGTTGATTGTCTAACTTATTCTATAATTCACTTTATCATTTAGGAACTTCAATGCAATACCACTTTGTGTTCTACTTTACCATTTATGCACCTTAATGCAATACCACTTGTATTTCTCTATCCGGAAATAGCGATCGCCATTACGGCACAATGTAAGCCACATTGAGCCTGCAAATTGGTGGGAAATGTGGGATACAAATGCAACAAATAAAATACATAAATAAATGATTACTTTTTGCACTGTGTGCACCTGAAAAGTGAGAGTGTTGCCACAGGAGTGTATGAGACATTTTTCCCATTTTTTGAGAAGTCATATATTTTGGTCTTCACTGGCGGACATTGTGTTTAGATCACCATATCGCCCATTACCAGAAATTTTACAGTGGGAAAGCGCGGGGTACAAATGTAATAATAATAATAATAATAAATGCAACTATACTATAAAGTGCACGCAAGAACAGCAGGGAACACCTCCGACATGCTGATGCTTCTCCCACATTAAAATCCCCTTCGCATTTGTGTGCAAGATAAGTTAGGGAAGGGAAAGGGAAATGGGACTTGATATACCGCCTTTCTGAGGTTTTTTTTTTTTTTTGCAACTACATTCAAAGCAGTTTACATATATTCAGGTACTTATTTTGTACCAGGGGCAATGGAGGGTTAAGTGACTTGCCCAGAGTCACAAGGACCTGCAATGGGAATCGAACCCAGTTCCCCAGGATCAGTCCACTGCACTAATCACTAGGTAACTCCTCCACTAGCAACATTCCATGTAGAATCTCAAATAGGGAAAGGGGAAATGGGACTTGATATACCGCCTTTCCGAGGTTTTTGCAACTACATTCAAAGCGGTTTACACCAGGTACTTATTTTGTACCTGGGGCAATGGAGGGTTAAGTGACTTGCCCACAGTCACAAGGAGCTGCAGTGGGAATCGAACTCAGTTCCCCAGGATCAATGTCCACTGCACTAACCACTAGGCTACTCCTCCACTCCTAGGCCATGTTCCTAAATCTGTTACCTGCACAATGGCAAATTTGTGCCAATTAGTGCTTGCTAATGCCAATTATTGGTACCTATTGCCAATTAATTATGTTGCACTTGCAACTGATCTTATTCTGTAACTGCATGTCCAAACTGCATGCCTAACTCTGGGTGCCACATAGAATTTTGGGGGAACTCCTTTTAGGGTACTATTTGCTGAATATATTGACTACTTTCAAAATGAGTGACCTGGTACAGGACTTGTTTTATTAATTACTTTTATGTGTTTATTATGTATGTAATTATGTAAACTGCATCGCTCAGACTGGGTCTGTTTTGTGGCATATAACTATGGTTTTTAAAAGTTCTTAAATGTACAGAATTTACTGTCAACTTGATACATACGTTTATCAGCGAAGTATCATCGTATCTTATTTTCAGCCACAAACGTTTTGCTTAAGAAATCCAAAATGCCAAGACCTAACAGGTTATATTTGTTATCTGGAATTAATTTAAACCCTTTGCTGGGGAACCTAAGGGAAAGAAAGGTATGAATGTTTCATTATGCAACTCAACAGGTGTTCCAGTTTATTATTACAGTATATGCATTTCTGAACTCTCCCAATCATATTACCTTCACAACGTACAGCAACAATTTCCTGGCTCATTTTAAAATCCTGAAACTGAAAAGTGCATGCCATTTAAACAAGCCTGTTCTGGAAGCCTGCTAAATGTCTATACACAGATACAAAATGCCCTTTTCACTTAAAGGATATTTCTGTCATCTTGCAGAACTACAAAACCTGAAATATTATGGAGTTCCTTCCTCTCACCAGCACAGAAATTTCCTATTTAAAGAAAGAACAAAACACTAAAAGATATATCTATTGTGCAGTTTAACTTAATAAGGATTTTTTAAATGATAATTTATCTTTGTTTTGTACATAACGCCTACAATATACACGTCAGATCTCTTGTTCTATTCTTTTTGAAGACAGCTGGAAGATTTGGGAAAGTTGTTTAACATAAAATAAGCCTGCTACATTTTAAGTACTCCAACCCTGAATTTACCAGGAAATTCCACTGGGGTCACACTGAAATATTTATATTGCCTTCCCAAAAGCATCAGTTACCAGATCAAAGCGTTTTACTAAACAGCTCTGCTGTTAAACCTCAAAACTGTTGCAGGCTTAGAATTGCTTACAGAATTGCCTTTTCACCATCATCTTTATTGTGTTTAAAGCAAACTAAAAACTCATGGATGGTAAAAAATGTTAAAAGCGTTAAGTTCAATCACAACAGAGATCCACCCTACCCTCTGCTCGAATAAATCAATCAAAAACATCCTTACTGCATTTTTTGGGTTCATTACTTTAGCTCACCATAAACTGAAAAGGGTAAGTCATTTTTCTGGAAAATAATGATCTTTGCAAAAGCTTTTTTTTTTTTTTGTGACCGAGCTAAAAACAGCTTACTTCCCAAAAGCAGGTCTGTTAATCATTGCTGGACTATGTTCTCACCAGAAAAAATCCAACAGGAAACAGAAAACCAAGCACTAGTGAAAATTATAGAGACAGGACATCCCGGTGAAGCTGGCCTATTCGGTAGCTGATAGTTGTGAAGAGGAGAAGAGTATTTACGTGGTACAAAATTCTTATTCTCTTCCCTTAGCCTGTGACCCCCCCCCCCCCCCCCCAAAAAAAAAAAAAAAAAAAAACACCCTGGAGAAACAGAACTACTAACATCTGTATGAGAAAGAGCCAGGATCTTCCTCTGGATGTCCGGAGGGCTCAATTATTGGGTGACAGCTCTGGAGATGTGTTGTACCACCTACATAGCTCACTAGTTCAAGATTCCACTGGGGCACTGTGTATTTTCTTTCACAGTTACCACTATTTCATTTTCTTAAATTCTGTCTTCTGTGTGGATTACAGAGAGACTATAAGAATCAAATGCACACAAAAACAGTCACTTGGCGAACCAGTATCTCTAACTTAGATTGTGAGCCCTCCTGGGACAGAGAAATATCCAGCGTATCTGAATGTAACTCACCTTGACCTACTACTGAAAAAGGTGTGAGCAAAATCCAAATAAATAAATAAATCGTATCAACACTAGGTAGGATCTGTCATCCAGCCAAAATGTTCTGTACCATATGTTTGATAAATAAGTTGCACACGAGTGAACTTCGTGCCTTGTTTATACAGAACTGCCAGCAATTGCCAGATAACTAATCCTTCATTCCCACAGTCGTCCGCAGTTTTGCACGAGGAAACCCCCCTTGGCTTGCTTACCTTGTCTTACGGCTTTGATAGGGATGGGCTCCTTGCTGTTCTTGACGACTTCCAGAACGTCATAACGAGGTAAGCCTGACACCGGAGTCCCGGCCACCTCCAGGATCAGCTCTCCTCCAACTAATTTGCCATCGTTGAAATGCAGCGTTTCATCCTCCACCGGTCCCAGATATGGAAACTGGCCATGCTCTGCTCCACCCAGGACTGGCAAACTGAGCTCACCCTCGGAGCCCCTGCTCACCAAGCACTGATGCACTTTAGTCGTCCAGTGAGTTTTCTTTTGGATCACTTTAGCCATGCCGATTACAAAGGAATGCAAGTCATGGAGCAGCAGCAACAATCAGCTGTTTCATAGAAAATTATTTCAAAAGCCCGGATCAAATACAGAACAACAAAAAGTCTAACTTTCCTTTTGTAGCGCGCACTCAAGCCATCACAAAAGCAAAGTTCGGGGGAAGGGGCCCGATTCCCTTTGGTTTTTGTGGTTCTTTTTTGCAGCTCGTAGCTCTTTTAATTTCTATTCACCGCATTCTTTCGGGTCGTTTCGTTTGACTCGTATGCAACCAGAAAACTTCTCCTCCAGGTAAACCCAAGTTATCCGGCTGTATCACCCAGCGATGGCAAACAAAACCCTGGCAGCACTTCCCGAAGACGAAAGACAGGCACTGGTCGCCCTTTCCGGGTAGGCAAGAGAGTGAAAAAAAAGAAAAGAAAAAGGAACGGGAAAGTACTTTATCCACCTCGGACATCAGAGCTGCGATCCTGCCCGCGTACCGGGGCGGAGGGGGAGGGGCCCAGCCCCCGGCCAAGGCATTGCTTGTTCCGCTGTCCTTGCCCGAGGAGAGAGGGGAACTTGTTCTCGGCAGGGAGGCGCGAAGAAGAGCAAGCCGGCTTGGTAGCGCCCCCGTCACTCCTCACGTACCGGGGAGGGGCGAGAAAAGCGACTCTGTCGGTATTTGCAGCGGACGGCGCACAAAGACGGTCGGTAACGAACGGCTCCTCCACTTCCAGCCGCCGGTGCTTAGTCCCCGCCTCCCCTCCGGCCCGGCAACGCCCCCAGCCGGTCCGCCCCGCCCCTAGAACGTCTCCTAGCAACCCCCACAGGGGCCGTCGCCAAATTCCCAACCGGAGCCTGGGGGCGCGAGCCTGTGAGGGAGCGCGAGAGGGGGTGGGAAGGGTCTGTGAGAAGCTGCGGAGGGGGAGGGGCAGGCGCGCATTTGAGCTGAGGCCAGACGAGGAGGAGACGGCTACTGAAACTAAAGCATTAGCACTTCGGTCAGTGGGTCATTTGCTAAAAGCGTTTTGTAAGTGTAGTATACCGTAGTAACATAGTAGATGACAGCAGTCCTTGTTGGATTTTTTGTTGGATTATTTGTAGTAAATAATTAGCAGATTTTAGTACACACAGCTTCAGCTTTAGAAATGTTAATTTCTTTCTTCATCTCTCTCTCATTCACCCCTGAATAATTCACTGCTGAGTCACTTTAAAGTTGAAGTAACAAAACATCTGTTTACTCACAGTTTGTAGTTAGATTATAATCAGACAGGCTTATATATACATATTACTATACATTTGTATTATCAGCTCCTTCCATGTGCTTAGATGGTAATGGATGCTCACACCACCATAGATCCTCTCAGGTTAGGAGAGATCATGAGCTCCATGTGCTGCATCTGCTGCATCTACTGTGTGTAACCCCCACAGGAAGTTGCATAGCTGTGTGACCTCTCTAAGTAATTCACATCAGAGGTCACAGAGTAATCACAGAGAAATAATAGGTGACAGGCAATGCATGTAAAATACAATTACATTCCAACAAACCCCTTCTCATGCATAACTGTCATGCAATTATTTATTCATACAAAGTCCAAGCTTTATACGCAGATTCACAAAATGTTCTCTGGGTAACGGTTTGGTCATGATGTCAGCTGTCATCTCACTGGTGTGACAATAGTGTAGACTGATGACCCCTTCTTTCACCAACTCTCGCACGTTGTGGTATTTCGTTGCGATGTGCTTGGTGCGTGACTGAACCTTGTCATTCTGTGACAGTCGGATGCAGCTCTGATTATCTTCCATTATCTGGATTGGTCTCTGTTCAGCTATTCCAAAATCCAGCAAAAGTTTTTCAATCCACATCAGTTCTCTGCACGCTTCCGATACGGCCACATATTCAGCTTCTGTAGAAGACAAACTCACAATACTTTGTTTATGACTGGCCCATGAAATTTGTACATTTCCATACATAAACACATATCCACTTGTGGATTTATAATCAGAATGATCCCCTGCCCAATCTGAATCACAGTAACATATTAGTTTTGGATTACTATTGGCTGAAACCTTTAATTTACAATCAATGGTACCCTTTAAATACCTTACCATCCTTTTAACTGCAGTCCAATCTGATTTGGTAGGTGAGCTGACCCTTCTGCTCAAAATTCCTACTGCATTTGCTATATCAGCCCTGTATGTGGTAGTTAGATATAAAAGCTTACCTATGGCTGATCTATATTGGATGTTATCTGGTAAAGGTTCTCTTACTGTTTCATCCTTCAGAAAATCAGTGATCATGGGAGTGCTTACAACTTGGGCATCTTGCATACCTAAACTTTCAATAAGCTCATTTATTTTCTGCTTCTGGCTTAGAAGATAAGAACCATCATTTTGTTTCTCAATTTCTATACCAAGATAGTATGACACATTACCAAGTTCTTTTATCTCAACATTCTGGTTTAAACACTTTACAATGTCCTTGTACTCTTGCTCACTTTTGCTTGCAATGAGCAGATCATCAACAAAAGCTAAAATGTATGCATATTGTCCATTTGTGCACCTAGTGTACAAGCATTTATCTGCTTCACCTTGTTTAAATCCTAAATTTGTCAATATTTCATGCAATTTATCATTCCAACATTTTGCACTTTGCTTTAATCCATAAAGACCTTTGTTTAATTTACACACTAGCTGTCTTTGTTTTGTATTTATGAAACCTGTTGGCTGTTCCATGTACAAGTCTTCAGTTATATCTCCGTGAAGAAACGCTGTTTTCACATCAATGTGGTTGACTTGCATGCCTTTTGAGACTGCAATGCTCAGAAGTGTTCTTATTGTCGTGTGTTTCACTACAGGTGCAAACACTTCATCAAAATCTTCTCCATATTTTTGAAGATATCCCTTTGCCACTAATCTGGCTTTATACCTTTCCACTTTTCCTTGTGCATTCCTTTTTAACTTGAATACCCATTTGCATCCTATAGCTTTCTTGCCAGGAGGTAATTTTGTAAGAATCCAAGTATTATTTTTATCCAATGCATCAATTTCTTCTTGTGCAGCTTTATGCCATTCAGCAGCTTCTTCTGCTGGCATTTTCTCAATCTCATCCCATGTTAAGGGCTCTTGAGCTTCTGCTGACTTTGTTAGGTAAGACAGTCTTGGGGGTGGAACACCTTTGTTTTCCCTGGATGAGCGTCTGACAACAGGTTGGTCTGACCTTTCCGCATCCTCTAAATCTGAGAGTCCTTCTCCAATTGATTCCCCTTCTCCAACTGTACTGTCTTCTTCAATGATCCTTTCTGTGTCTGCTTCCTCTGCCTGTTCCTCGTTAGATACAGATGAGTTGCTTTCAGACATCTGCCTTGGTATGGCATTTATATACACTGGCATGTCTATTATGGTTCTAGTTTCATATTCTGGATGATAAGGCTCATCTGGGATAATCCAGCCTTTATCAACCCTTTTGTTTTCATCAAAATATGTAACATGTCTTATGCCAACAATGCCAGTTTTCAGATTCAAAATTCTATATCCTTTGTGTCCTGGAGCATAGCCAACTAAAATGCCCCTTTGTGTTGTGGAATCCAGCTTATGCCTTCTTTGCTTTGGTATATGAGCATATGCTGTACTTCCAAATGTCCTTATGTGTGACAGGTTTGGCTTCCTACCATGCCATGTCTCATGTGGTGTGCGCTCAGCGCCTTTAGTTGGCATTCTGTTTTGTAGGTACACTGCTGTGAGAATTGCTTCCCCCCATAGTCTTTTAGGGAGATTGCTATCTGACAGCATACATCTGGTCATTTCCACAATTGACCTAAATTTTCTCTCTGCAACAGAATTTTGCTCTGGTGTATAAGCTACTGTTGTGATATGTTGAATGCCTTCTTGTTCTAGAAATGTGCGCATGCTTTGTGAAGTGAACTCACCACCATTGTCGGTCTGAAGAACCTTTGGTTTTCTTTCAAATTTATTTCTCACCATGGCTACGTATTTCTTCAGCATGTCTGTGACTTGACTTTTTTCTTTCAGCAAATAGGCCACACAATATCTAGAGAAATCATCCAAGAATATTAGCACAAATCTGTTATTTCCCAATGATGGGATATTAAACGGTCCACATAAGTCACTGTGTATTAAGTCCAGCACTTTATTACTCCTATTTCCTGTGTATGCAGGAAATGAGGGTCTCACACCTTTTTGAGTAACACAGTCTATGCATTTCTCCATTTTACCAGCATTTGCACTTATCTGAATGCCTGTGGCTAGTTGCTTACTGTAAAGATCCTGGATCACCTTAGAATCACGATGTCCCAGGCGGCGATGCCAGATTTCCAGACTACATTTACCATCATTCTTCCTTACTTGCGCCATATGTGAGGCTTCACCTGAAATGTTCAGCTTATAAACATCATTATGCATAAAAGCTTCAGCATACACTTCATCATTTTTAGAGATTGTGCACTTACTGTTTTCAAAATGAATCGCAAATCCCTTCTTATCTAATGTAGATACACTAAGCATATTACAAACTGCTTGGGGAATATACAAGACATCACTTACAGGAATTTCTTTAACTTCATTAGACACTTTGCATTTTAAGAATCCAATACCTTTTGCTTGGATCTTAGCAGTCCCTGCGTTTGCAGTTTTAAGAATACCTTCCTCTGGACACATTTCCTGAAAGAAATCTTTACAATTGGTTAAATGGCATGTGCTCCCCGAATCCAAAATCCAAGTACTTTCATTTGAATTATTATTTACCATAGTCAAAGATTTTTCTGCCATTAGAAAGCCCTTGTGTTTATCTTTGTCCTTCATACATTTCCTGGTTTGAAAATTCTTTAGTTCCATTGGCTTAGGTGAGCTAGAGGGAGTGTTTTGTGTTTCCTTACACCATTTAGATACATGTCCCTCCTTTCCACATGAGTAGCAAATCAGCTTGCCCTTGGGTGGAGTTTTCCCATAGCTCCGCCTTCCTCTGTTCTTTGCCAAGAAATTTGTTTCATTTCTCTCTGACTGACTTTGAGAACACATCTCCTCAGAATCATTTATTATGCATTCCTGCCTTAGTTTTGATGTTGCCTGTTCAAAAGATTGCCCTTCAATGGCCTCATTTACAGACCTAAAAACATCAAACTTCTTTGATAGTGAGGTAAAAAGAAATGCTCTTTTCAATGCATCACACATGGGAATTCCAGAAAGTTCTAACTTTTGAAATGAAGACATAAGATGCATAATGTGATCATTACATTTACTTTTATCCCTTAATTTGGTTTCATTCAACTCTGCCAACCAAATTGGTTGCTGCTTTGCATATGTAGTTGCATACATAGTTCTCAGTTTATATAAAATGTCCTTTGGTGTATCTTTTCCCTCCACTAATATGGCTTGTTTCTCTGAGAGAGCTTCCAAAAGCATGCACTTCACATAATAGTTTGCATTGTCCCATTCAGCCATATTTTCAGCTGTTCTGTCTTGGTCTAAGCATATATTTAATCTTTTTGCTCGAAGGAGACATATGAATCTTAGTTCCCACTGCCGATAATTAAACTCAGTTAATTTAGGCACCTTGAGAGAATAGAAAAATGGTGAATTTCTTCCCTCAGCCATTTTCTTAGCCTTCTGTCTGCTGTGTGGGGGGAGAGAGAGACAGACTGAATCTTTCCTTTAAAACTTAAGAGAAAAATGTGGCTTTTTTTTACTGCCTGGTAATATTTCTCTTCTTTTTCAATTCCTGAGCCCTGGGCCCGTAACCCTTTTGTTGGATTATTTGTAGTAAATAATTAGCAGATTTTAGTACACACACAGCTTCAGCTTTAGAAATGTTAATTTCTTTCTTCATCTCTCTCTCATTCACCCCTGAATAATTCACTGCTGAGTCACTTTAAAGTTGAAGTAACAAAACATCTGTTTACTCACAGTTTGTAGTTAGATTATAATCAGACAGGCTTATATATACATATTACTATACATTTGTATTATCAGCTCCTTCCATGTGCTTAGATGGTAATGGATGCTCACACCACCATAGATCCTCTCAGGTTAGGAGAGATCATGAGCTCCATGTGCTCCATGTGCTGCATCTGCTGCATCTACTGTGTGTAACCCCCACAGGAAGTTGCATAGCTGTGTGACCTCTCTAAGTAATTCACATCAGAGGTCACAGAGTAATCACAGAGAAATAATAGGTGACAGGCAATGCATGTAAAATACAATTACATTCCAACAGTCCTCCAATCTGCCAACGAGATAGATTCTTGTGGTATGATACATGCTAATCTTGATCTGTCTTTTTTGCCATTTTAGGGCACAGACTGCAGAAGTCCACAGAGCACTGGCCTTATCCCCCAAATACTGCAGTTGCCCCGCTCCAGCCCAATTAGATCTGTCCAGCCATGATCAGGACACATGCGAAAAAGAGCGGTTATAGAATGGTGTGGTTGAATACCTGCATGTAAGTACACGTCGAGAGGTTGCCACATATTCAGTGCCATAGGCAGATGGCAAATTTTGGGTGGTCCAGCAGGTGCAGTGGATGAGCATGACCTGTTTCCACTTTAAAAATTATGGGTGCCTTTTACAAAGTTGCACTAGCCAGTGGCGTTGCTTCTATGGGGCCACGGGGGCCTGGGCCCCCGTAGATTTGGCCCTGAACCCCCCAACCAACGACCCTCTCAACCCCCCCCCCTCCTGCCGTCAACCCGCCGTCGCCATCTGCTACCTTTGCTGGCGGGGGACCCCAATCCCCGCCAGCCGAAGTCTTCTTCCTTCGTGCAGGATGTCAGACTCACAGAAACAGAACGAAGCCTTGTGATCTGGAGGGCTTCGTTCTGTTTCTGTGAGTCTGACATCGTGCAGGACGTCAGACTCAGAAACCAAACAAAGGAAGAAGACTTCGGCTGGCGGGGGTTGGGGTCCCCCGCCAGCAAAGGTAGGCGATGGCGGGCAACGGCGGGTGGGGCGTTGAGAGGGTCATAGGCAGGGGGGGTCAAAGTTGGTGGTGGTGCTGGCGGTGGCGGGGGGTGTCGGCAATGGCGGGGGGGATGTCGGCAATGGCGGCGGGGAGCTCGGCGGCGCCAGGGGGCTAAAATGTGCCCCCTAACCTCGGGCTCTGGACCCCCCTCCCGCCAAAATCTGGCTACGCCCCTGGCACTAGCATTTTTAGAACGCGCTAAAAATATGCGTGCGCGAAACGCTAGAGATGCCCATACATTCCTATGGCCGTCTCAATAAAGCCCAGCCGATATCTAATAAAAATATTACTTTGCAGTTAGTACGCTGCGCTGCGCTGCGTACGCTTTGTAGCGCTATAGAAATGCTAAATAGTAGTAATAGTAGTACATTATGTTGAAACCTCTTTAAACTGCTCCTATGTGAATCCCCCACCCTGAGAAACAAATTGACACAAGTTGGCATCGAATTAATTTAAACAAGCATGTATCACAATAAAAGCATTATGGAGCAATCTAAATCCAGATGAATTATCTTTTGTAGTATGGCAGCATAATTCTGCTGGCAGTAACATGAAGATTTGCAAAACCTGTGTCACAAAGACTTGCTATTAAGCATCCAGAGGGCAATTCTAGAACAATGTGGCTATATGGAGGAGTCTAGAGGGCACCTGATTGGAGTATTATTTATTTAGATTTTTGCTCACACCTTTTTCAGTAGTAGCTCAAGGTGAGTTACATTCAGGTACTCTGGATATTTCTCTGTCCCAGGAGGGCTCACAATCTGATTTTGTACCTGAGGCAATGGAGGGTTAAGTGACTTGCTCAAGATCACAAGGAGCAGCAGTGGGCTTTGAACTGGCCACCTCTGGATTGCAAGACCGGTACTCTAACCACTAGGCCACTCCTCCACTCCTCCCCTTAGTATATAAGGCAGAGGTTTTACTACTACTACTTAACATTTCTAAAGAGCTGCCAGGGTTACGCAGCGCTGTACAATTTTAACACAGAATGACAATCCCTGCTCAACCCAGACCTTGGGGCACATCCAGCCAGGGCCACCAAGAGTGAGCCGGGCCCGGGGCATGGCTGCCGCTGCCAGCCCAGGGCAGAATCGTCATCACCGCCACCCCCCCAAAAAAACAGTCATCGCCACTGCCGCCGACGCCCCCTCTCCCACCCCTCCCGCCCACCCAAAGTACCTTGACTGGTCCCACCAGCTGCAGGCAGCATGGCTCCTTCCTCTGCCCAGCCTTGCCTGCCCCTGCGGCTGCTTTCCTCAGGTCACATATGCTCAGTCTCAAAACTGAAGATGCACAGCCTGAGGGCCCAGCAGCTGCTAGGCAGGCAATGCAAGGGGGGCCCGGCGCTGGAGTTTTCTCTCTCCTGCTCCTGTCTGGACGTGATCACCCGGGTCCTGTCAGGAGCAGGAGAGAGAGAGAGAGAGACCCCTGCACCGGGCCCCCCTGGAGGCCCAGGCCCAGTGAATGTTGCCCCCTCCCCCCGTCACCCCTCCGGCGGCTATGAATCCAGCCAGTTGGGGTTTTCAGGACATCCACGTACCTGTGGAAAGGAACCGCAACAGTCATGTAGGCCAAATTTAACTTGGACCTTGTAGCTTTCAATGTTGGATCCGGCCTGAGGCAGGCTGGCTGATGAAGTACTAAGAACTGTATTAACAACTCTGGGAACCAGACCAGAGTCCAGGGAAAGTATTGCCTTACCAGGACACTGTAGTATATGCAGAGGTCCTGCAGGAGCAGGCCAGGGAGGACATTCTTCTGTTCAAAGACTGGTTTTGCATTTGATTTCTCCTTCCCTTGTGAACTGAACAGGACCCCATTTCCCAACTCCTTTAATAAACATTTAGGGCCCTGTTTACTAAGCCACGTTATAGGCGTGTTACACCTAGTCCTGATTAACTCTCAGCAGGTACTGCCCGCTAATAAGATCATTAACGTAGACCTACAACATAGAGAGTGGGAACACTAACGAAGAGGTGCCAAGTAAAATTTGCAACCATAACGATCCAGCTTAAATATCCAAATCATGCAACACAACGAAACTTCTACCAAACTAGGGCCTAGATGCACAAAACTCTAGCGACCCTTTAATGACCCTCTAACGACAAAATTTGCGACCGTTGCATGCATTCTAGGCCTTTTTCTGAAGCCACTAGCAGATAACGAAAACGGAATGCAAACCAGAAACTACCATTGAAATGTGGGCAATTCGCTATGCACTAACCATACCGAGGATTCTAACGAATCATTTAACGTGACAAATTTAGCGAGCTCTCAGACCTGTCGTTCAGGCCTGAGCTGTCATCTCCCTGCTCCCTCCTGCACCTTAAAAATGCAAGCTGGCATGTAAAAAAAAAAAAAGTTATATAAAAACGCAAACCAGTAGCTCCCCACTTCCCCCTGCACTAACCAAAACAAAAAAAAAATTCAAATAGATCGGGAGGGGACAAAGGCGCTCGTCAGGAGTGTCCTGTATGGGCGCCCTTGCCCCCCCCCCCCCCCGAGATCGCCGCTGTTCCCCGCTTCAGCCAGTTTTAATAAAAACAAATCTCCAAATTTTCTCATCCCCGGTCCCCCTCCCTTCCTGTGTTTCCTCTCCAGGGCTCCACCTCCCGCCATCCGATGTTTTATCCCATGCAGCACCTTCTCATACAGGTGAGAGGCGCTGCACGGGACGGTAATGTGGAGGGGGGGGTCCGGTGGAGGGTGGGAGCGGCGGCGACGATCCCAGGGGGCAGGGCACGGGGCGGAGGCGGAGGATGGCGGGAGGTGGAGCCCTGGAGCAATGGACAGGAAACACAGGAAGGGAGGGGGACCAGGGATGAGAAAATTTGGAGATTTGTTTTTATTAAAACCGGCTGAAACGGGGAACAGCGGCGATCTCGGGGAGGGGCAAGGGCGCCCATACAGGACGCTCCTGACGAGCGCCTTTGCCCCCTCCCAATCTATTTGGATTTTTAAATGTTTTGGTTAGTGCAGGGGGAAGTGGGGAGCCACGTGTTTGTGTTGTGGTTTTTTTTGGACATTTGTGGCATGCGCAGAGCAGCCAGCATAACGCTTGGCTGCTCTGCGCACGATTTAGGGGCCGATTACGACGGGGATTACGATTCAGTGATACATTGTACTTCTGGATACCGCAACGAACATGTTTGACCTGTTTTTTTGGTGCATGCTTCGGTTTTTCAAAATCGTTAAGTACTTTAACGATTTAGATTTTGTTACGTTTGTTTGATGCATCTGGACCTAGGTCACTTAATTTCTCCTTTTAACCACTTAATTCATTCTGTAACTCATGTACTCTAAAACAACTACCACTCTGTATTTCTCATATCGGAATTGGCGCTCGCCATCACGGTACTATGTAAGCCACATTGAGCCTGCAAATAGGTGGGAAAATGTGGGATACAAATGCAACAAATAATAAATAATAACTACTGCGCAGTAAAATCCCACATTAAGCCGCAGTAACTGCAAATTTTAGTGCATTTTTATAAAAAGGCCCTGTAATTTTTTTCACAAAAGTCAATGACTGGCACCATAAATTCAGTAGCAGAACTGCAAGATTCCCAACTCCAGCCAGTGGCGTAGCTATGGGTGGGCCTGGGTGGGCACAGGCCCACCCATTCTTGCCTCAGGCCCATCTATTCTAGTGGCCCATATGGCCCCTAAAGCACCTCAGTGGTGGCATTTCACACTCTTCCCTCCCTCTTCTCCACTCACGGCATGGTATCTGACCGTCTCTCTCTGAAACCCCGCCCCAACCCCCCCAGATCTACCTCAGAGCTGTCACTGATGGCAATTCCGATAGTCAGCCTGTGTTGTCCCTGCAGGCTTCCCTCGACCGTGTCCTGCCCTCAATGTCACTTTCTGTTTCATCACTGGCGGGGACACAGTAGAGGGAAGCCTTCAAGGCTAGTGCAGGTTGCCTATAGGAATCGCCACCGGCGACAGCTCTGAGATAGACACCGGGGGGGGGGGGGGGTGTTGAGAGAGATGGGCAGAAGCTGGGCCATGGGCGGGGAGGGGGGGAAGGAGCAGAGGCTGGGTCTGGGGCAGAGGAGAGGGAGAAAGATGAAAACACGTGAG
Source organism: Microcaecilia unicolor (assembly GCF_901765095.1). NCBI lineage: Eukaryota > Metazoa > Chordata > Amphibia > Gymnophiona > Siphonopidae > Microcaecilia > Microcaecilia unicolor. The sequence continues at coordinate 149,777,070 of NC_044036.1, read as the reverse complement.
TAGGCGCACATAGGATAGAAGGAAAGAGAGAGGGAGAGATGGATGCAAGGATGGAGGGGAAGGTTATAAAAAACTGTATTGTATGTATGTATGTATGTATGGGGGTGTGGGTGGGAAGGGCCCACCCAGATTAACTCTGGGCCCACCCAAAATGGCAGGTCTGGCTACGCTCAGCGTCTGAAATGGAAGAGGGAGCTCAGAGATTCCTGAGGCCCACAGCCTTGCAAAGAAAATTTGGCAGAACCATTGTGATGCAAGGTTCATGCATCCTTCGCTTGGTGAAAGCCAGTTTTGTCAAGCCAGGAAAAAAATATATCACAAAAGCCATATTGAAAATAAAACGTTGGACACAATTCTCATTTTAATACTATTCTTTCTTTCCTTTGGCACCCTTTAAGTTAGCTTTGGGAAGGTAAATGTTTTGCTTAAAAGAAGGCTGATTTACAACTGTGTTAATTAAAGGTAATAGTCATCTCTACAATGTAGAAATATTTGGACACAGTTCACTAGGCTAAATAATCAGTAGGAACAAAATAAATTTCCCAAACAACTGTAGGTATGTAGCACTTCCTATATTTTCATTATAAAGAACAAAATTACAGAGCACATTCAAAAACATGGACTAATGGGACAAAGTCGACATGGATTTAGTGAAGGGAAATCTTGCCTCACCAATCTACTACATTTCTTTGAAGGGGTGGACAAACATGTGGACAAAGGTGAGCCGGTTGATATTGTGTATCTGGATTTTCAGAAGGCGTTTGACAAAGTAACCCATGAAAGACTCCAGAGGAAATTGGAGAGTCATGGGATAGGAGGTAGGGTTCTATTGTGGATTAAAAATCGGTTAACAGATAGAAAACAGAGAATAGGGTTAAATGGTCAGTATTCTCAATGAAGAAGGGTAGTTACTGGGGTTCCCCAGGGATCTGTGCTGGGACCGCTGCTTTTTAACATATTTATAAATGACCTAGAGATGGGAGTAAATAGTGAGGTAATTAAATTTGCTGATGACACAAAGTTATTCAAAGTTGTTAAATCACAGGAGGATTGTGAAAAATTACAAGAGGACCTTAGGAGACTAGGAGACTGGGTGTCTAGATGGCAGATGACGTTTAATGTGATCAAGTGCAAGGTGATGCATGTGGGAAAGAGGAACCCAAACTATAACTACGTCATGCAAGGTTCTGCGTTAGGAGTCACAGACCGAGAAAGGGACCTAGGTGTCACAGTAGCCAAGGGTGGGCTTCGGTGGGCCCAGGCCCACCCACTTTGGGCTCAGGCCCACCCAGTACCAGCATAGCTATAATGTGGCTGGCAGGGATCCCCAAGCCCCACCAGCCGAAAACTCCCAACAGCTGTCCCTCCTGCATACCTTGTAAATAGCAGATCTTCGCCTGCAGTGAGCAGTGATTGATGCATACTGCTCACACCAGCCCCATAGCCTTCGCTCTGATGTATTCTTGCCTAGGCGGAAACAGGAAGTTACATGAGAAGGAAGGGTATGGAGCCAACTTCAGCAGTGTGTATTAGTTGCTGCCCATTGCCGGTAAAAATCTGCTATTTAAAAGGTATGCGGGAGAGGGAGGATATTTGAGAGACCATATGGCATGCAGGTGAGAGAAGGAGAGACCACATCATCTGTGGGATGAGGCGGGGTTCTTCTGCCCACCCATCTTGGGTTCAGGCCCACCCAAAATTGGGTGTCTGGCTACGCCCCTGAGGTGTCATCATTGATGATACATTGAAATCTTCTGCTCAATGTGCTGCTGCTAGGAAAGCAACTAGAATGTTGGGTATTATTAGGAAAGGGATGGAAAACAAAAATGAGGATATTATTATGCCATTGTATTGCTCCATGGTGCGACCGCACCTTGAGTATTGTGTTCAATTCTGGTCGCCGCACCTCAAAAAAGATATAGTGGAATTGGAAAAGGTGCAGAGAAGAGCAGCAAAGATGATTCGGGGGATGGGACAACTTCCCTATGAGGAAAGGCTGAAGAGGCTGGGGCTCTTCAGCTTGGAGAAAAGGCGGCTGAGGGGAGATATGATAGAGGTCTATAAGATAATGAGTGGAATCGAACGGGTTGATGTGGAGCGTCTGTTTATGCTTTCCAAAAATACTAGGACAAGGGGGCATGCGATGAAGCTGCAGTGTAGTAAATTTAAAACAAATCGGAGGAAGTTTTTCTTCACTCAACGCATGGTTAGACTCTGAAATTCATTACCGGAGAAGGTGGTTGGGGCGGTTGGCTTAGCGGAGTTTTAAAAAAGGTTGGACGGCTTCCTGGAGGAAAAGGACATACAATGTTATTGAATGGACGTAGGAATAATCCACTATTTCTGGGATGGCTGCTGTCGGAGACAGGGTGCTGGGCTCGATGGACCCTTGGTCTGTCCCAGCATGGCGATGCTTATGTCTTATGTCTTATACCGTGTTTGACAGAGAAGGTTGTGCGGAGATACATTGTATGCGATTTCTCAGGAAGCAGACAAATAACTATTGGTCATTTGTTCTGCCAGATTATGTTTGTATTGAAAATCAATAGACCCCTGACGCAGGCCTCTACGGCCAAAACACGAATCGTGTCAGGTTGTTTTTATTGATTTAAAATAAAAGACCTTGTTTAGGAAAACACCAGCTGTGAGAGGACTCTTTTTGGATCCACTGTGTGTTGGTGGTGTTATTCGAGAGACAACCAAGGCCCAATTGGGCACATGCTACCCATGCATTAGCTCTCCCACACCTTTGTAAAAGGGCTCCTTAGTGGCTTGCTTTTGAATTCTTATAATTGTATGAATAACCAGAAAGATCACGTTAGATTAAAAAAAAAAATTACACCAGCTTTTTATTATTATTTTTTCTTTGTAGTAAAAGATCATTTCGCCCTGCCGCAGTCCACGTACAGAGGTTGAGAGGTGCCCTCCAAGAAGATATAAAAGGTTCTTCTCTTTTCTCTTATATCATTCTATTGATCTCACAGAAATGAAACAAAGGCGGACTTGATAAATCATCCAGGCCTTTCTCCTACTTCATTGTTTCCTGACATAGATGTCCTACCAGGTCCTAATGCCTGGATGCACCAAAATAACTTTAACAACCAGGATGAAACCTTTGTGATTGCTTCTGTCCTATGTGGTTTTATGGAGTTCCTTTCTAACTTTCAATTTATGAATGTAAAACTTCATCAGAATAGGAGGTATAGCAAGTTCTAAATAAACATAAATATAAAAGCAATGTAGGGTTTTTTTGTTTGTTTGTTTCAGATTACTCAAGAGAAGGTTCGAATCACATTCCTGCATTAATGCTCAAGGAAACATGCTTTCATCTGAAGCAAAAATGGGGACATTTCAACTTATTTCTCATTGTTTCATTTCATTTTGAACTTACAACGAAAGGACAAAATTGTGTTGAGTTTTCATTTTAGTTTCAAAGGGATAACTGTCAGCCTTCAAACAAAGTCTAGGTCCTTTCCCACTTCACGTGTTCCTTTTGTTTCATTTTCAAAATGGCGCTGGCTGGCCAGGTTACGTAGGACTAGTAGTGTTATAGAAATTATAGGAGAAATAGGAGACCAGCAACATTTCCTTCTATGCTCCTGTCCGCCTTGAACTTCAGAGACTCCAGGGATGGGACAATTAGAAGGGGGAGGTGGCAAAATGGAGACTATTTTAAAGAATTCTACTAGGTTATTATTGCATTTGGAGTGGAGCAAAACTTAGGATTTCCACTCTCGGAGGGTAATTTTATAACAGGTAGTCTAGGTCACAAACTCAAGTAGGGACCGATGACTTGTATATTGACGCATCTCCATGTGTGAATAGCAGCATTTAAAGATGTAGATCCAGGGCTTTTTTTGAGGGGGTACTTGGGGGTACTGAGTACCGGCACCTTTTCCATTGTCTGCTAAAATTGACCCATGGTCCCTAAGTTTTCATGAAAGAGCTCAGGCTCTACACACCAATTCTGCCTTGTCATAGATTCTGTGACTGGTTGCAGGAGGCCTGGATATTATGGGGTGGGTCCCTCAGTGATCACCCCACTCCTGAGTATCGGCACCGTTTTCACTAGAAAAAATGCACTGTGTAGCTCACATAAACGTGTAAAGAGTAATTTCAGAAAGCTGCTACTTACATTTGGGGCCCTGTTTACTAAGCAGTGTTATAGGCACATTAACGTTTTTAAAGCGCGTTAACCATGTACGTGCCTACAATATCCCTATAGGCTCCTACATGGTTAGCACATGCGCTAAGTGTAGGCGCGCTAAAAACACTAACGCACCCTAGTAAACAGGGCCCTTGGAATCATGAAGAAGCAGAGATTTCAAGGGTGGGTCTTGGATGTGGTTTAGATGTGGGTCATTAATCTTCACATATATATCTCTCATGTAACATACACAGTACACATCTGTGTTAAATAATTTTCCTGTGAGGTTTTGCACAAGCTTGGAGGTACGCTTAGATTTTTAATAAGTGCATTCTTCACCCAGGGCTTTACATGAGGGATTAAGGGAGTAATTCTTTTTACAGCTCATTGGATTAAGGCCACTATTGAAGCAGCCTGTATCATTCACAGGAAAGTAGTACTGTGACATTCAATACAGGTCCAGGCAGACTGGTCAGAGAGGCCTGAAGACATCCGCAAAGCAGCAATATTTATTTATTTATTTTGGTACATTTATACCCTGCATTATCCCACAAAAGCGGGCTCAATGTGGCTTACAAAATTACAGATGGTTACAATTCAGGGAGAGTACAGATTCAATAAAGTGAAAGGGAGGGGTAAGTATATGTGGATAAGAGAGAGGATGAGGAAGACTAGGTTTTAGAATTGTCAGAGGGATAAGCAATCTTGAATAAAAATGTCTTTAAGGATGTCTTGAAGAGCTGGTGGTCAACAGTTTCTTTCAGCTGCCGTGGTAGAACATTGCAATATTTCGGGCTGACGTATGAGAAGGTTGATGCAAATATCCACTCCTATCCTAGCTAAGATAATATTCAAGCACCTTTCTGACCTCATTTGCAACTTTCTTTAAATTAATACCTTATTTCCTTACCCCTGTTACTCTCTTATCTAGTATATGTTCCATCTGTGCTTTTACCCTATGCCGTCTATTAAAATGTTTTATTGTGTATTGTGTTGACATTGTAATGTAGCATACTATGCCATACTTTGTACTGTTATTTTTATCAAATCTTTTTATTGAGTAAAGCTGAAATAAAATAATTCCAAACTGTTCAACATGGGTACAATTATAAAAGACCCACTCCCCCCCCCCCCCCCCCCAGTAAGAGTTGTACTCTTATACCCTCAAACCATACTGTAAAAACCAGCACCCAGTCCCCCCCTCCACCACTGCCCCCCCCCCCCACCCGCCTCAAATTTCTTCCCCCCTTTCTATGCAGAAGAGAATTGTGGAGTCCCGTCCCAGAACTTTGTACTGTTACTTGATTATTTTTACTGCCGTATTTGTTTATTGCTTATGTTTGACTTATTCTTGCTATATATGAATTCCTTCAAAAAGACTGTAAATAAATCCTAATACATAATCCTAATACATAAGTCCCTGCTATTTGTTTCTTTATTATTTATATACCCCCTGCAAGCCCAAAAGCTATTGAAGTGGTATATATTAACTTATACTTTTGCTGTCCCATGAGGGCTCACAGTCTGAGTTTGTACCTGAGGCAATGGAGGGGTAAGCAACTTGGAGGAAAACCAAACATGTGACAGGCGCTGGTATTGGCTGCCTACGAAGAGCTGCTGCCAACAGTCTCAGTCGAATTCAAGGATGTTTTCAGCTGTTGGGGCCTAGGGATCCTCGCCAGCTCAGGTATTTAATGTTTTGAATTAGGGTGTGGGGTACAGGGTGCCCATCCAGTTTGCTCAAAATTTGAGATCTGGTGGAGTGGAGGAGTAGCCTAGTGGTTAGTGCAGCGGACTTTGATCCTGGGGAACTGGGTTCAATTCCCACTGCAGCTCATTGTGACACTGTGCAAGCCACTTAACCCTCCATTGCCCCAGGTACAAATAAGTACCTGTGTATACCATGTAAACTGCTTTGAATGTAGCTGCAAAAACCACAGAAAGGCAGTATATCAAGTCCCATTTCTTTCCCTATTTGAGATTCTACATGGAACGTTGCTACTATTTGAGGTTCTACATGGAATGTTGCTAGTGGAGGAGTAGCCTAGTGGTTAGTGCAGCGGATGTTGATGCTTGGGAACTGGGTTTGATTCCCACTGCAGCTCCTTGTGACTCTGGGCAAGTCACTTAACCCTCTATTGTCCCAGGTACAAATAAGTACCTGTCTATACTATGTAAACCACTTTGAATGTAGTTGCAAAAACCACAGAAAGGTGGTATATCAAGTCCCATTTCCCTTTCCCTATTTGAGATTCTACATGGAATGTTGCTAGCAGAGGAGTAGCCTAGTGGTTAGTGCAGCAGACTTTCATCCTGGGGAACTGGATTTGATTCCCACTACAGCTCCTTGTATCTCTGGGCAAGTCACTTAACTCTCCTTTGCCCCAGGTACAAATAAGTACCTGTGTATACCATGTAAACTGCTTTGAATGTAGTTGCAAAAACCACAGAAAGGCAGTATATCAAGTCCCACTGCTCCAGATCAATTATGGAGGTTTCTCACTAGTCTGCTAGAGAGCCCTGAGTTTCATATGCTTGTTGCCCAGGCAGTTGAAATTTTTTATCAGATTAACCATAAAGGAGATACTACCATCGTAGTGCAGTAGGATGCTTTGAAAACTGTGCTAAAGGGAGTAATTATTAATCATGGCTGGAATTAATAGAGTGGAATAAAGTGCTACTAGATTTAGAGGTGCAGATTATGGCCCTAGAGAGATTACATTTTGTTGATCCAACTGCACCAACTTGAAATTTCATTATAATACCATTCTTTGCCAACAAGCAGGCAGATTGATTTTCCTTCATAAAACCAGATATTATGCAGAGTTCAACAAAAGTAGACTTATCTCCTGGCTCAATATCTCAAATGTCAAAGAACAAGGATCTACGCCTTAAATGATACAAGGGGCGTAATGCAGTAGTTCACGTTTATCTGTACTAGTCTACCTTATACACATGGAAGATAGGCACAGTGTAGCTCTATTCTTAAAAAGATGGCAGCATCCATTTTTTTTCTTTAGGGGAGGGAGAGAGGGACTTGGTGTGATAGCGACTGAGGTTCTCAAAGCGGTGAAACAATGTGAGAAGGTGGTGGCCAAAAGCCAGAACAATAGGCTGCACAGAGAGACATAACCAGCAGAAGGGAGGAGGTGGTAATATCTCTGTACAAGTCATTGGGGAAACTTCACTTGGGGGGGGGGGGGGGGTATTTTACTAAGGCGTGCTAGCGTTTTTAGTGTGCGCTAAAAAAGGCACGTGCTAAATGCTAGAGATGCCCATAGGAATGCATTGGTATCTCTAGCGTTTAGGACGTGCCTATTTTTAGCATGTGCTAAAAATGCTAGCACGCCTTAGTCAAAGACCCCCTTGCAGTACTGCATTCACAGCCCGATGATCAAAGGTAAATGTGGGCGCTAGAGGCCACTAGCGCCAGACTAGCACCTGCATTTACCTCTGCCACCATGATCATCGGGCAAACAGCGCCAGCAAGAGGCGATAGCGCAGAGAGCTCTGCTTGTATTCTACCCCTATGAGCAAAGAACAGCGCTCTGATCATAGGGGTGAAATAGCGCCTTAACCCTACGCCAGTTCAGAGCTGGCATTAGGATTAAGGTTCTGCTCTCCCCACCCCCATTAGAGTCAGGCAGCCCAGGCTGTCACTGTCAGCCTGGGCTGCCACCGTGTCCTGGGGGTCCATTGGACCCCTGCCATCGCTCAGTCCTGGTGGCCTAGTGGCCCCCCCAAGCACCAAATACACGCCTACATTTTATAGTGTGCAACTCAGAAGGAGGTATGGCCAGAAATTAGGCGTGATGGTATAGAATAGGGTCATTTACACACCCAACTGCCATTAGTTGCATGCCTGCATTTATAACAGGTTTCAGCAAGCGTAAGTGCTATACCCAAAGTTCGGCGTGAGATCTGGGCTAAACTAGTATTCTATAAAGGACACTGTGCACAGAGCGCCCTTTGCAAAATACCGATTTAGTGCAGATATTCCTGCAGCCTAAATTTGACCACCATTTATAGAATTCTCCCAAAGTGATCAAGATCGCCCTCTGTATGTTGGAATGTGCAACTGCATTTTGTCCAGAGACCAGTGCAGCATGGGCCTGGTCTGCATTACTCCCAGTTAAATGCAGTGATGACCTGGATCACAGCAGTCTTGTTCCTTTTTAATCTATGAAGTGAGTACACAGTGCTTCATAACAAAAAAAAAAAAAAAAAACTTGTCGAACGAGTTGGTTTCACCTAAGGTTTAAAGGTCAGAGGACTGAAACTGTAGCAGTTCCTGTTAGCTTCATGTTCTTTATCACAGCATACTGTAAATATATTAATCTCATGGTTAGAAGAATGTCACATATGCAATGCATTAATGCTCATAGCTTAACTAACAGCAGGGCTGGATACCTAATGAGGCTCTTAAAACTGTGGCTACATTTTTAACACAGCCTGTTTAAATATTTTGTGGTACCTATGCAAAAGTGTTAAATAAATACAAATAAACTCATGGTATTAATTTTTACCTCATCCCACCTCACACTACTCCTGTCTATCCTAGTTAGTTCTAACCCATTACCTTTTTCCCTCCATATTTCAATTATCTAGTTTAAATAACTGAGTGCTTCTTTTACAAAGCTGCGCTAGTGATTCCCGCGCAGCAAATGAAAGGAAGCCCATAGGAATTGAACGGGCTTCCTCTCATTTGCTGCACCAAGAATCGGTAATGTGGCTTTATAAAAGAAGACCTAAGTATTTAATTGCATCTGTTCCTAAGACAAGTTTTACTGGTCTAACATTATATGATGTATTTTACTTTCTGTTAATATATTTTGAACATGGTTATGCTTTTCTAATTGTTATGTAAGCCACATTGAACCTGAGTTCTACTCGGGCTAATGTGGGATATAAATGTCATAAATAGAAATGAATAGGGGACACTCTAAGAAACTGTAAAGGCTTAGTTTCTTGCCTCCAAAGAGACCACTAGACCACCAGGGCTCTTCAAGGTAGGCCCGGGGGCTGTAGTGTGCCGGGGGGAACTGGAACTGGAAACAAAGGTAGGGGGCGGCAGTGGGGGCAGCAGTGGGGGCTGAGGAGCCCAGATCACTGTCAATCCGCCCCTGCAACTTAGGTTCTATTCTATAACAGAATCTTGGCACCCAGATGCTGTTCTAAAATACTATCTTTAGTGCCTAGATTTTGGGCACCTAATTTTATTGCCCTTTATGGAATTGCTCACAGAGTTCTTTACTATTTTTTAAATTGAATTTACATTTTACTTCAAGTACAATTCTTGAAATAGAAAAAAGATGATTTAAAGTCAATAATAAGTACAGGAACTTGGGTTTACATAAGTAGTTTCAAAATATTGATCTATTTACTCATCTTAAGTCCACATTTTGGAGGCATTACACAATACTTAAGGTAAACTGAAAACATAGAATAACATAATAGCTTCTATGACTGAAAAGGGCGACTGAGAGGTGCACCCAGGAGTATTAATACTTATTACGGAGTTGAAGTTATTATTGTCCTTGGTTGTAACATGGGTGACTCAGCCAGCTTAGCTTCCAAAAAAGAGTTTTTTATTTATTATTATTATTTTATTTATTTAATTTGCTGCATTTATATCCCACATTTTCCCACCTATTTGCAGGCTCAATGTGGCTTACATTATATTGCAATAGCATCACTATTAACAGAGTAAGAGGTTCAGCATATTGTTACTATTAATGTACAAGAATAACAGGTAAGTAGGGTAAATAAAATGATAATACATAACATACAAGTGAGAGTAGGAAAAGATGTACTGTTCAATAATGATAATATGATAAAATAATCAAATTAGAAGGGATCAATATTGGTTGGTTCTGGTATAGATTAGGAAACAAGTCATTAAGGAGGATTATTTTTGTAAGTCTCTTTAAACAGGTACATCTTCAGTAACTTCTGGAAGGTTGTCAAGTCGTGAGTAGTTTTTATAGTATTCGGTAGTTTATTCCATAACTAGTAAAAAAAGGCCCGTTTCTAACACAAATGAAACGGGCGCTAGCAAGGTTTTCCTCGGAGTGTGTATGTTTGGGAGAGTGTATGTGAGAGTGACTGTTTGAGAGTCAGAGTGAAAGTGTGTGTGTGTGAGAGAGAGAGTGAGTCTGGGTGTGAGTGTGTTTGTGAGAGAGTGTGTGTGTGAGAATGAGAGTGTGTGCAAGTGTGTATGTGAGACACAGTGTGAGAGAGAGTGTGTGTGTGTGGGCGAGAGAGACAGAGTGTGTGTGAGACACAGATTCTCTGTGAGAGTGAGTGTATGAGACCAAGCGAGTGTGTGAGTGACTGTGTGGCACATAGAGAGTGAATGTGATACAGTGTGAGACAGAGTGTGTGAGAGTGAGAGTCAGAAAGACATTGTATATGAGAGAGAGAGTATGAGCCCTGCCCTCCCAATCCATGCCCATCTGTCCCCTGCCCCCTCCATTCATCCTTTTCCAGCAATTCCCCTCTCTCCCTGAGCCCTGCCCTCCCAATCCATGCCCATCCATGCTCCTCTGTCACCTGCCCCCTCCATTCATCCCTATCCAGCAATTCCCCTCTCTCCCTGAGCCCTGCCCTCCCAATCCATGCCCATCCATGCTCCTCTGTCACCTGCCCCCTCCATTCATCCCTATCCAGCAATTCCCCTCTCTCCCTGAGCCCTGCCCTGCAATTCATATCCATCCATGCCCATCTGTCCCCTCCATTCATCCCTATCCAGCAATTCCCCTCTCCCTGAGCCCTGCCCTCCCAATCCATGCCCATCCATGCTCCTCTGTCACCTGCCCCCTCCATTCATCCCTATCCAGCAATTCCCCTCTCTCCCTGAGCCCTGCCCTGCAATCCATATCCATCCATGCCCATCTGTCCCCTCCATTCATCCCTATCCAGCAATTCCCCTCTCTCCCTGAGCCCTGCCCTCCCAATCCATGCCCATCCATGCTCCTATGACCCCTGCCCCCTCCATTCATCCCTTTCCAGCAATTCCCCTCTCTCCCTGAGCCCTGCCCTCCCAATCCATGCCCATCCATGCTCCTCTGTCCCCTGCCGCCTCCATTCATCCTTTTCCAGCAAGTCCCTCTCTCCCTTCCATGACCCCCCCTCACATCCATGCTCCTCTCTCTCCCATGTCCCAGCCTGGCCCGCCCTCTTCTCCCCCCCCCCCCCTTCACATCCATGCTGTCATTTCTCCCCTGCCCTCCCGCTCCCATTGTTCAACTTTACTGCCCACCCTCTTCTCTCCCCCCAACATCCCTTTTTTTTTTCTTCTTTTTAAATTTACCTCCGTGGCGGTTCCGGCAGCGCAGCATCAGGGAAGGAGGCGGCGCTCCCGACGTCTAGCCTTCCCTTCGCTGTGTTCCACCTTCTTCTGACGTCATCCTTGATGTCAGAAGAAGGCGGAACACAGCGAAGGGAAGGCTAGAGACGTCAGGAGCGCCGCCTCCTTCCCTGATGCTGCGCTGCCGGAATTGTTTGGTTTTTTCCCCGCCCTCGACGTCATGACGTTTGACGCGAGGGCGGGGCAGAGACGGCTGGCTGGCTTCACACCACGAATCCACGAACCCTACAGGGAGTGTTTGAGTGGCTTCAGAACGTTGTCTTCAGAACGTTCACGGTGCGTTTTATTATATTAGATTGTGTGCAGAGGTAGGCGAAGCTGGATGCATGTATTGACTTGTATTTAAGACCTATTTAATAGAATTTAACTTTAAGACACATTTACAGGGAAAGTTCAACCAATATAATGCGCCTAATTGCACAGACCGAAGGTTGAGTAAGAAGGTCGAGTTCCTTACTTTTTATGAACAGCACCAACCACTTAATTCTGTAAACTTGCTTGCGCACCCAATTTATAAGTTAATTAAATAAGCTAATTAGTGCCAGGGCAGAATGAAACATACAGGTAACTGGGCAATGCTCAAGGTCCCAGAGGGTCTGAGGGCCCCAGTGCCTCTCCCCCCCCCCCCCCCCCCCGCACACTACAGTCTCCCAAGCTTCAGTGGGCCCTCCCTGGGCCTATTTTTAAGGGCTCTGGTAGTCTAGTGGCCACTCTGCCCGCTGTGCTGCTCTGTCTGACACAGTCACATCTTCAAAATGGCTGCCGAGACTCACAAGACAGCTACAGGAAGGCTCAGCAGCCATTAAGAAGATGCAGCAGCAGCACCAGATAGAGCAGCGGCCAATAGGAAAGAGTGGAGTTCTTTCCTGGCCCCCGAAGAGGCTCCTAGACCACCAGGGTCTTTCAAGGTAAGCCCGGGGGGCTGGAAACAAAGGTGGGGGTGGGGGTGGTGGCAGGAGCCCAATGAGACCCCTTCTGCCCAGGGGTCCAGATCACAGTCAGTTTGCCCCTGATTAGTGCCAAGAATCGGCTTTATAACAAGCAATTATTAGCACTAATTAAACTGAATTGAATTTTGCATGCAAAAATTTATGCATGATTTGAAAAAGGAGGCACAGAAATGAGAGGGTCATGGGTGGAACGGGGAATTCCTAAAATTAACGTGCATTGTTATAGATTAACATGGATAAGCGGCTAATGTAGATACATAAATTTGTACCACGTTTCAGTTGGTGCAAATGGCTACGCTGAATGTTAGGCACACTTTTCTATAAACCGCACCTACAGTGGGGGAAATAAGTATTTGATCCCTTGCTGATTTTGTAAGTTTGCCCACTGACAAAGACATGAGCAGCCCATAATTGAAGGGTAGGTTATTGGTAACAGTGAGAGATAGCACATCACAAATTAAATACGGAAAATCACATTGTGGAAAGTATATGAATTTATTTGCATTCTGCAGAGGGAAATAAGTATTTAATCCCTCTGGCAAACAAGACCTAATACTTGGTGGCAAAACCCTTGTTGGCAAGCACAGCGGTCAGACGTCTTCTGTAGTTGATGATGAGGTTTGCACACATGTCAGGAGGAATTTTGGTCCACTCCTCTTTGCAGATCATCTCTAAATCATTAAGAGTTCTGGGCTGTCGCTTGGCAACTCGCAGCTTCAGCTCCCTCCATAAGTTTTCAATGGGATTAAGGTCTGGTGACTGGCTAGGCCACTCCATGACCCTAATGTGCTTCTTCCTGAGCCACTCCTTTGTTGCCTTGGCTGTATGTTTTGGGTCATTGTCGTGCTGGAAGACCCAGCCACGACCCATTTTTAAGGCCCTGGCGGAGGGAAGGAGGTTGTCACTCAGAATTGTACGGTACATGGCCCCATCCATTCTCCCATTGATGCGGTGAAGTAGTCCTGTGCCCTTAGCAGAGAAACACCCCCAAAACATAACATTTCCACCTCCATGCTTGACAGTGGGGACGGTGTTCTTTGGGTCATAGGCAGCATTTCTCTTCCTCCAAACACGGCGAGTTGAGTTCATGCCAAAGAGCTCAATTTTTGTCTCATCTGACCACAGCACCTTCTCCCAATCACTCTCGGCATCATCCAGGTGTTCACTGGCAAACTTCAGACGGGCCGTCACATGTGCCTTCCGGAGCAGGGGGACCTTGCGGGCACTGCAGGATTGCAATCCGTTATGTCGTAATGTGTTACCAATGGTTTTCGTGGTGACAGTGGTCCCAGCTGCCTTGAGATCATTGACAAGTTCCCCCCTTGTAGTTGTAGGCTGATTTCTAACCTTCCTCATGATCAAGGATACCCCACGAGGTGAGATTTTGCGTGGAGCCCCAGATCTTTGTCGATTGACAGTCATTTTGTACTTCTTCCATTTTCTTACTATGGCACCAACAGTTGTCTCCTTCTCGCCCAGCGTCTTACTGATGGTTTTGTAGCCCATTCCAGCCTTGTGCAGGTGTATGATCTTGTCCCTGACATCCTTAGACAGCTCCTTGCTCTTGGCCATTTTGTAGAGGTTAGAGTCTGACTGATTCACTGAGTCTGTGGACAGGTGTCTTTCATACAGGTGACCATTGCCGACAGCTGTCTGTCATGCAGGTAACGAGTTGATTTGGAGCATCTACCTGGTCTGTAGGGGCCAGATCTCTTACTGGTTGGTGGGGGATCAAATACTTATTTCCCTCTGCAGAATGCAAATAAATTCATATACTTTCCACAATGTGATTTTCCGGATTTAATTTGTGATGTGCTATCTCTCACTGTTACCAATAACCTACCCTTCAATTATGGGCTGCTCATGTCTTTGTCAGTGGGCAAACTTACAAAATCAGCAAGGGATCAAATACTTATTTCCCCCACTGTAACTGTAAACATGGCTTATAGAATAGCGCTTTTTCAGTGCTGATTTTTTTGGTGTCATATATAGAACCTAGCCCCAAGCGCAGAGTCAATCAAACATATACATGGAATAATAGGTCTCTTAAAACTTCCTGATACACAATGAAAAAAGCAGCAAGACTATTATCAATAGCTTTTAATAAGCAATAACATTGCACATTAAAAGGAAATTAAGTTTTAATATCTAAATTGTTTTTACATTCTACTATTATTTATAAAGAATTCAATAAAAGATTCAGTTTTAATATGTGAATCATTATGATTTGAAGGCTAAGGTTATTTTATTAAAGTACAAACATGCAAAAATTAATGAGGCATAATTGCATATGAAGTGCATTACAGTCGACATTTGGATGGATTTGGATGCACAGATAAGTGGTGAGTGCAGACAGCAGTCTTCCAGGGCTTGGAAAATACATCCTATTTGACGGTCAGCCAGTAGTTGCGGCTACAGAAATGTGAACTGAATCATCCTAGCGGAACTACCAATGACAGCAGCAAATGATGAACTGAAAATGAAATTCAGAAGGGTAGAACTGACAGGTAGCAAAAAGCTATTAGAAATTTAAGGCATTTTTAAACCATCATTGCAGAAACCAATTCATATGTTTTGGGGTGGGGGTAAGACAGTCAACTTGATTCAATTTGAAAATAATATACAGTAGAAGGAAAGATAATGAAAAACTATTGTTTCACATAGTCGTGTAAGAGGTTTGACAACTTTGGTTTTATAAACTGTTCAACTAATGATGAGGCAACAGTAATGACATTGTAAAGACCAGTAAATAGTAGTTTCTAGGGTAGGAAGTTTTATATCTTGACATTTTAAAACAACTTTCTAAAACTGAAATAGGAACTGGAAGTTTATGAGGGAGAGAACACATAGTTGATACTCTCAGGAACTACAGTGTGTAACAGATACATTGTATAGAACTATGTAGGGAATTCGGAACCAAAAAGAGCAGAAACAAGATCTCTATGAAGACAATTTCAAAGGTTTTTACACATGTAAATGTGTTTGCCAGAGTAAAGATGGCATTTAAAAATTGCATTCCATGGCCCATCTCTTGCACATAAAAGAAATAATTGCACTGCTTCACAAAACATGTAGTTTTACTCTTTGGTAATATGGAATGAGTCAGGTTGGGGGGAGGGAATTATACATAATGGTTTGATCACTGTCAGGTGAATTTTCGAAAGAGAAGGGCGCCCATCTTCCGACACAAATCGGGAGATGGGTGTCCTTCTCCCAGGGTCACCCAAATCGGCATAATCGAAAGCCGATTTTGGGCGCCCTCAACTGATTTCCGTCACAGGGATGACCAAAGTTCACGGGGGCGTGTCGGCAGTGTAGCGTAGGTGGGACTGGGGCGTGCTTAGGAGATGGGCGTCCTCGTCCGATAATGGAAAAAAGAAGGGCATCCCTGATGAACACTTGGGCGACTTTCCTTGGTCCATTTTCTTTCACGATCAAGCATCAAAAAGGTGCCCGAACTGACCAGATGACCACCGGAGGGAATGGGGGATCATCTCCCCTTACTCCCCAGTGGTCACTAATCGCCTCCCACCCTCAAAAAAAATGTTTAAAATACTTTTTTTGCCAGCCTCTATGCCAGCCTCAAATGCCATACTCAGGTCCATCGCAGCAGTATGCAGGTACCTGGAGCAGTTTTAGTGTTTGCAGTGTACTTCAGACAGGCGGACCCAGGCCCATCCCCCCCCTACCTGTTACACTTGTGGTAGTAAATGTGAGCCCTCCAAAACCCACGCGAAACCCACTGTACCCACATGTAGGTGCCCCCCTTCACCCCTTAGGGCTATGGTAGTGGTGTACAGTTGTGGGGAGTGAGTTTTGGGGGGGGGGTTGGGGGGGGCTCAGCACACAAGGTAAGGGAGCTATGTACCTGGGAGCAATTTCTGAAGTTCACTGCAGTGCCCAACCATATTATCGAAACGAAAGATGGGCGCCCCATTCGATTATGGCCCTCTGTGTGTACCTTCCTGATGCCCAGATGATCAAAAGTCCCGCTCTGTTCCAAACAGCGCTCTAAAAATAGCGCTGGAACAGCGCGGGGCTTTACCGCCCCTATGATCAGAGATAATAGCATGCAAATTTATGTATACTAGGAGTAGCCTAGTGGTTAGTGCAGTGGACTTTGATCCTGGGGAACTGAGTTCAATTCCCACTGCAGCTCCTTGTGACTCTGGGCAAGTCACTTAACCCTCCATTGCCCCTGGTACAAAATAAGTACCTGAATATATGTAAACCGCTTTGAATGTAGTTGCAAAAAACCTCAGAAAGGTGGTATATCAAGTCCCATTTCCATTTCCATCTCTGGTCATAGGGTAAAATGTGGGAGGACCGCACTTGTTTGACAGGTCTGGGCTGACCCCAAACAGCATGGCACTGTGACCCCACCAAACCACCACCCCCAGCTAGCAACACAGGAGTTGGAGGTCCAGCGGAAAGGCCACTGGAAAAGGAAATGTGAATTCATAATATGATGAGGCACAAGTCACCAAAATCAGATCTTTGTAATGTCAGTCTGACCATAAATATCGTATATTCTTAAACTATATCTTCCAGCACAATGTGATAGATAATCAGAATATGTTGTAGCTATTACAGTACAGTGCTAGGAGTTACATTTCACTTGGTTGTATTGGTCTTCCCACTGAATTTTTGTGGGCCTAGGGAAATCATTTTATGTCATTATGGCTCATTTAATTGAATTATAATTCTGTAGAACTAATAAGCACCTCAATTGTAAGCACCTAGGGACATGTTAACAGCAATATTACAAGTTTTACTGCCTTTTAAAGTAACTGTTAAACTGTTCTCTCTTTTTGAAGTATCAGTCTACAAAGAATTTTATATTATATTCTGCTATATAGTGTTTGGCTGGAAGCTTTTTTTCTGGTATGAGGGCTTGTTATCATAGCTTTCAACACAAGCAAAATCTTTCATAAATGCTATATTTATAACATGGCAATCCTCTCATCTTTTAAAGAGGTGCTCAAAACAAAGACATACAGGGATAATTTATAACTGATTTATTGGATTACTTCCATTTTCAGCTAAAAGCAAGGCAGCATCAAGAAATGCATTCATCCTTTGAAATTTTGTTGATATTGCCAGAGCATGGCAGAGAAATAAAGCCCCTTTGTGCTTAGTTAAAAAAAAAAAAAAAGATGTGTTTCTTGGTTCCCATGGACTGCTGTTCCACCTAGATCAATTTACTGATGCAAGGAGATCACTGTTGAAAAAAATAAAAACGAGCCAGGTTTCACTCCCTTTAAAGTTGCCTGCCATTCCGTGTGACCTTGTCACCTGCTGATGACTTCACCTGGGAATGAGATTTTCGTCAACCTCTGTTGTGGGGGCAGATTGCCCTTGAGTGGGTTGTTCTCAAGAGGGCAAATCTAAGGGTGTGGTTCATTTGGAAGCGACCAGAGACTGGAGCTTTTTATAATGAATAAATAATTAGGGGAGTTCCTAAGCAGCTTGAAACTTGATCATATTACTACTAAGAATATGTAAGTGGTTTGGCTGTGTAGCTTCATCTATCCCTAGTGAAAATGGGGTTCAGTTGAATTACATTTTTTGGGCTGACTTGATATATTATTGTATTGATGTATTTTAATCATTCCATTTTTATATATTTGATTTCACTAAGTACTTTATTTATGTATTTATTTAACACATTTATACCCCACATTTTCCTACTAGTTGCAGGCTCAATGTGGCTTACACAATAACAAGGGTATGCTACAATATCAATAAACAATGTCATAGTAAAAATTGTGACCGTAAATGTATCATCTAAAACAACAAGATAATAAAATATAAAAGAAAATTATTAAGGTCCATATATTTTGCTGTAACAGATATTAAGTAAACTAAGTAACGTCTGGAAGGTAGGCCTTCTTGAACAGGGTGGTCTTCAATAATTTCCTGAAGTCTAGATAATTCTGAGTTGATCTTAAGGATTTAGGCAGTGCATTCCTTAGCTGTATTCCCAAGAAGGAGAAACTGGACGCATAGGTAGATTTGTATTTGAGGCCATTACAATCTGGGTAATGTAAGATTAAGTAGGATCGAGAAGAACTGGAACTATTTCTGGATGGTAGATCTATTAAATTTAACATGTATCCAGGAACTTCACCGTAAATAATCCTATGAATCAAGGTGCAGATCTTTAAGGCAATACGTTCCTTGATAGGAAGCCAGTGCAATTTTTCTCGAAGGGGCCTGGCGGATTCAAATTTTGACTATTTTATTATGATGTATTTGATTATTGTATTTTGTTGTTGAAATGGCCTGCATGATGGTAACCCAGCATCGCTGCATACTGCCCAGGTACCACCAGGTTACCATGGGAGCCCTTATCACCAACTCAGTGGGTGGCAGTAAAGGCTCCTTGCCGCATGGCCACATGGTAAGAGTTCTCTTACTGCATGGCCATATTTGTCTGGAAGTTTTTTACCAGCAGCAGTAAAAAAAAAGGGCACTGGAGCGAAGAAAGAAATGCCCCCACAGCTAGTACAGGGCCCTTTTTCCTGCAGCTTGGTAAAAGGACAACTAAGTGACTTGCCCACAGTCACAAGGAGCAATAAGGGGGAATTGAACCCAATTCCACAGGTTCTTAGGCTGCTGCATTAACCAGTAGGCTAATCCTCCGCTCCAGGGGGGGCCTGATATGGAGGGGTCCTTTAGGGGGATCAGTTACTGAGGGACATAAAAAAGGAAGGATTCAGATCTGGAGGGGTATTAGGGGGGCAAACTAACACCTGGCCCCTTTATAGTGCAATCCAGTTGTCCCAGCAGTATGACTAGTGCAGTTTGCGAGATTGATCACAAACTGTGTTATCCATATATCATGGGTGTGACTAACCTGCAGTACTACCACAGTTCAATCGCTCATGCAGGACGTTATGGTAAAAGCCCAGTTTTTACCCTTCCTTAATAACTACTCCACCCCCCCCTCAAAAAAAAAGTATAAGAAAACTATCAAATACATGGAGTTCTTTGATTTCAAATTTCAGTCTTAATTCCTTGTTACTAATTGAATTTGCCTTTTCACTTTCTTCTCTACTTGTGTGTCTGGATTGCTATGGTTTCTATTAAAAGCTAATCTATTCTTTATATCCTAGATCATGCCTAAATCTATTTTACGTTCATAATTCATGCAAGTAATGAAGTCTTGTCTTGTCATCTTCTCTTGGTATCTCATATATTTCTTGTAGTTTGTAAGGCTGTTTTCATTATAAAACAGGGTTTTATGTGCAGAAAAGCAGTCTTTGAAAATTGCCCATCTGTGGATAAATTTGCATGCCTTGTCCTACTAGGTGCATAAGTTTACTGCACTTTCAGAGGAATTCCTGGAGGGGTGGTTGTGGGGGAGGGGAGTACATTTATGTGCATACTTTTGGATTTCCAAAAGTAGGCACATCAGTTTACATTGGAATTATATCTACACAAATAGAATGGGCAGATAGATGAGTGGCTGCATTTTTCCTGACTCAATTTTCAAAGGAAAATGAAAAGCTTTTACTTGCAACTATGTAACTATGTATGGCACAAATGGATGCAGCTGGAGGTGTTTCTTTGTCTACTGTATTGGGCAAAAAATTATGTTGCCATGTTTCCCTAGAAGCTTGGAAAGGGTTATCTCAGTGGTAGTGGTGGGGGGACTGTCTGCTAAGAGGGGGTAAGGGGAAAGCACGCTTGGTACATTATCACCCCCCCAAAAAAACAGATTATGATGAATGGAATTCTCTTTAAAACCAGGAATAGGTGTCCTATCTTTGTTGTGATAAGATGTGCTTGGCTGGAATCTCCATCCAGTTAGTGGTGGCAAAACAGATATTTATAACTCCATTAAAACAATGTCTTTATGTGCTTTAGAAATGTGAATTTAAAGAGACAAGAAGAAGGAAAATATTTCATTTTTAACGTTTAGAGCATTATTGAACAAACTTGTAAAACATTTTCAGCATAAATATAAAAGCATAAGAAAACCCATGCTGAGTCAAACCAAGGTCCACTGAGCCCAGCATCTTGTCTCTGACAGTAGCCAGTTTGCATTGAGAACTGTCTGTGTCCACTGTTCCCTCTAAGCTGAGCAGGAATCCTCCACCTACAGTCCTGCCAGTGGAGGGTGCTGTTTCACTAGCTCACAGTGGCGTAGCTACAGAAGGCCACGGGGGCCTGGGCCCCCCCCCAAATTGGCTCTGGGGCCCCCGGTTTGGCTGATGGGGGTCCCCAACCCCCGCCAGCTGAAGCGTTTGTCCTGTGCTGGTCTCGCCGCATTGCCTACCCTGCTCTTCTCAGTCACGCCGTGCATGCTCGTTTTAGTGAAACTGAGAATGCACGACACTTCGCGTGCATGGCATGACTGAGAACAGAGCAGGGCAGGCAATGTGAGACCAGCGTGGGACAAATGCTTCAGTTGGTGGGGGTTGGGAACCCCTGCCAGCCAAGGTACCATCGTGCAGCTGAAGTGGGGGGGGGGGGCTGCAGGGGACAGCAGTGGGGAACAGCAGCAGAGGGTGGCGGCGGCGGCAGGGAGGTGGGCCAAAATGTGTTCTCCCCCCCCCCACACACACTTTGGGCTCTGGCCCCTCCTCCTGTCGAGGTCTAGCTACGCCCCTGCTAGTTCATGTTCAATAGTGAAAGACAGGCAGGCTCTGCAGGACTTCAGAGAACCTATCTGTCCCTAGCAATTGAAAATATAATATTGAGTCTCCCCCCCCCCACCCCCTACCCCTGGCAGTAATGCAGTTGGAGGACTCCCACTCAGCTTAGAGGGAACAGAGTCTGTCCATACTGATCTGAGCATTGTGTTGTTGAGCATTTTGCATTTTTGTTTAGTTGGGATTGCAAATTTTTTAGCCTTCCCACTTCTGGTGTTGTACCCCTGAAGCAGCCCATAAGCTGGTGAAACATGAACCACGTCGGGGGATTGTTTTAATAAAAAGATTTTGCTTTGGAGCAGTACGTTTGGGATTTCTTTTCCTTGAAACCAAAGCCTGTAATGAACACTATATAACTCTTCTTCTCTACGATTCTCTAATGTGTCTGTAACACATGAATCTTATTCGACCACAACATCACTATGTATTTGTTTCATCACCTGAGTTGGCTAACGCCTAAATGGTACTATGTAAGCCACATTGAGCCTGCAAATAGGTGGGAAAATGTGGGATACAAATGCAACAAATAAATAAATAAATAAATACATACATTTGCATCACTTCTGGTGCAAATCTGAAGATCCTCTGTCTTGTTTGTTGCTAGGTGGTCTTTTATGGACTTTTCCTTCAGGAATTGTCCGGTCTCACCATGTTCATCACATTGACCACATCATCCACCAACAGATTCCACAGCTTAATTATGTGTTACAAAAAAAACCCACCCCTCTCTCTATGATTTGTTTTCAATATGCTGGTCATTTGTTTAATTTAATGGTGTGTCTTCTTGGTTTTGTGTTCTTTGATAGGTTAAACAACCTGTCCCTAAATATCTGTTTCCGGCTGCGGTAAAAATGGGCTTAGCAAATGGGAAAAACAAATATAAGGGCCACTGTTTACTGCAGCTTAGTAAAGAGGACCCCACAGTACTTACAAATCACAGAATTTCTGTATGGTCATCATTGATCCTGAATGAGATTCAGAGTATCCTGGAATAGAAATTTGACTGCAAATCATCTTTTTATCTGTACATGATATGCAACACGTGAGGAGTTAGATTTAATAAAACAGAGGGATGACTGCAGTTCGTTTGGACATGTTGACAAATCTAAAACAGCCTGTGCAAGAGCACTGCAAAATGATCAAAACCATAAGCTCTCTCCCTCTGGCTGTAATTGTGCATTAACGTTGCATTAGCCACTGAATAATGTAATTTACTGCAGTTTTCTGCCAGTTCAGAATTATTGCCATCATATCCTTTTTCACTCAGTGTAAGGGTATTATTTAAAAAGCCATATTCCTGACATAGTCTTGTTTTCCTTTGCCCCTAGAATTTAATGTGACTTTAAAACATTGACGCCAAATAATAAAAATTCATTGCGTCTATGAAGCATGCATATTTCAGGTACAGAAGGGTAAATAAGCAGCTGGCAGTGGTCAATGCTTTTTGGCTGGCAGTGTCATTATTCCTGGATATTCAGCGCTGAGCTATGTCCAGGATCCAGCATTGAATATCTAGGTTGTGTGGCCAGGTATCCCTTATCGGGTGAGAAACATAGAAACATGACGGCAGATAAAGGCCATATGACCCATCCAGTCTACCCATCCTCTGTAACCCCTAATTCTTCCTGTTCCTAAATGATTCCACATGCTTATCCCATGCCTTTTTAAATTCTGGAACAGTCCTTGACTCCACCACCTCCACCGGGAGGCCATTCCACACCTCCACCACCCTTTCTGTGAAATAATACTTCCTTAGGTTACTCCAAAGCCTATTCCCTCTTAACTTTGTCGTATGCCCCCTCATTCCAGAGCTCTTCTTCATTTGAAAAAGGCTCTCTTCCTGTACATAAATGTCCTTGAGATATTTAAACGTTTCTATCATGTTTCCTCTCTTCCAGCTTATACATGTTGAGGTTCATAAGCCTGTCCCTATAATTTTTGCATTCAAGACCGCTTACTAATTTCGTAGCCGCCCTCTGGACCGACTCCATCCTGTTTATATCTTTCCATAGGTGCGGTCTCCAGAACTGCATGCAGTACTCCAAATGGGGCCTCACTAGAGACTTATACAACTGCACTATCACCTCCTTTTTCCTGCTGGTCATGCCTCTCTTTATGCACCCAAGCATCCTTCTGGCTTTGGCTGTCGCTTTTTCTACCTGTTTGAAAGCTTTAAGGTCGTCAGACACAATCATCCCCAAGTCCCGCTCTTCCTTCACACAATGAAGCACTACGCCCCCCTATACTGTACCATTCCCTCGGATTTTTGCGACCCAAGTGCATGACCCTGCATTTTTGGGGATTAAACCTTAGTTGCCAAATGGGTCCATTCCTCTAGCTTCGCTAGGTCCTTCCTCATGTCATTCACACCCTCCAGGGTGTCCACCCTGTTGCAGAGTTTAGTATCATCCGCAAAGAGACAAACCTTACCAAACAGCCCTTCCGGGTTAAGTCTGATATTCATCACTTAAGAGCTCTTTTATTAAGCTGGAGTAAGCACTAACGTGTGCTTACTGAGGTTAAAAAGCAGTACCGCGGGGTCGTGCTCAGGGAACCCACAATGGTTCTTGCATGCGCGCACTCTACCCATGCAGTAAAAAACAGTTTTTATTTTTTTAGCACTGGGGACGGGTCTGAGGCAGAGAGTAGGTAATCTGCACTAATCAGTTAAAGCAACGACATTTCTACACACTAACTAATTAGCATGTGGTTAGCGCTTGAGCCCTTACCACCTAGAAAATAGGTGTCAGTAAGTGGTCACTTGCAAAAACTATCAGGGGACACCTGAGCGTGGCCCTGCGGTAGAGCTTTTTAACCTGCAGTAAGCATGTATTAGTGCTTACTGCAGCTCAGTTAAAGGGCCCCTAAGTGTTCCTTGCCAGGTCCAAACACTGTGGCAACTAATGCCGACTCAGGTCCCTTCTGGACATACATGTTCTCTCCTACCTACCTTGGCAGTCTTCTTTCCACACATATAATCAGAGCCCAGAGGCTGACTTGACTACTTACAATTTCCAATCCCAGTGAAACTTACACTTGGACTACTCACAGGTACATACAAAGTAGGGTATACACAAAAATTAGCACATATGAGTTATCTTGTTGGGCAGACTGGATGGACCGTGCAGGTCTTTTTCTGCTGTCATCTACTATGTTACTCCTCTTCCCTCAGGACTGTAGCCTTAAGCTTTCTCTCTCTCACTCGCTCGTGCTTTCTCTCTCTCTCCCTCCCTCCCTCTCTCTCCCTTTCCCTCTCTCTCGCTCTCTCTTTTTCTGTCTCCCTCTCTCTCTCTCTCTCTCTCTTGCTCTCTCTCTCACTCGCTCGCTCTCTCTCCCTCTCTCGCTCCCTCTCCCTCTCTCTGTCTCCCTCTCTCTCTCTCCCTCTTTATCTCTCTCCCTCTCTCTTCCTCTCCCTCCCTCCCTCTCTCTCTCTCTCTCTCTCTCGCTTCCTCTCCCTCTCTCTGTCTCCCTCTCTCTCTCTCTTTCTGTCTCCCTCCCTCTCTCTCTCTCTTGCTCTCTCTCTCTCTCACTTCGTCTCTCTCTCTCTCTCTCTCTCTCTCTCTCTCTCTTCCTCTCTCTCTTTGTCTCTCTCTCTCTCTCATTTAATGGGAAGTCGTCTCTCAAGGCTGCTCCCTTGAGGCTTCTT
Organism: Microcaecilia unicolor; assembly: GCF_901765095.1. Classification (NCBI taxonomy): domain Eukaryota; kingdom Metazoa; phylum Chordata; class Amphibia; order Gymnophiona; family Siphonopidae; genus Microcaecilia; species Microcaecilia unicolor. The sequence continues at coordinate 149,752,298 of NC_044036.1, read as the reverse complement.
GACTCTGGCCTCTCTGGCTACTGCCTTGGAGAACTATTGCCTTGGGGCCTCCCTGATCTGTTCTACCTCAGGGCTTTTAACCACCTCCCTGCCTAAGCCCTGACTCTGCAGGTGTAACTTCACCTACCTTAAGGTGGTTCACTCTAAAAATTAAAGGCCTGGTTTAGTCTCCCTGCTGCCACTTACACTTTTACCTGTGAAATGCAGGTGCCCAGTTACAGAGCTGCCTTTTAACTGTGCATTTTTCAACTTGTTTTTCTGTCTTGGGAGATTCCATTCAAAGGATAGTAAATTTCACACACCAAAACAATGCAAAAGCTTGCCCAACTTAATAGCTGATTGTGCAGAAAATGTTGTTATTGTCAGCTTATAGTAAACAAAAGAGAAAATTAAAGGCAGCTGCCATCATTTTAGAAAGACTTGATGGCTGATTTTGCATTTGTAATTAATTAGTAATAAAACAGTTAATTAGTTTATTTTTTTATAATGACTACCATTACATCAGAATTGCAATATGTCACAGTAGTTGATTACATTTATATACAATTGATTATTGTGTATAAACACATATTAGTTAGAAAACAGCAAGGCAAGCAGTCCACCAGTTCCAAAATGGAAGACAGAAACAAGACGTAGACGTTATAACAAACAAATAGTCTTTATTAAAATTCAAAAGCTCACAGGGTTTTTCAAACATCTGTGCATGACATGGCCATGTTTCGCTTGAAAACAGGCTGCATCAGGGGCATAGTTACTGGAAAATCAAACATAAATACATACAGAGATTAGGAAGGGCCTGAAATCTGGACGTCCAATGGTAATTACCAGGGACGTAGCCAGACCAGCGAGAGGGGGATCCAGAGCCCGAGGTGAGGAGGCACATTTTAGCCCTCTCCAGTGCTGCTGACCCCCCGTCCCTTTCAGCCCCCCTCCCGCCGCTACCAACTTTCCCTCGCCACCGCCAGGTACCTTTGTTGGCAGGGGTCCCCAACCCCTGCCAGCCGAAGTCCTCTTCAGCACCGGTCTCCAGCGCATTGCTGATCTGGATTCTGTTTCTGTGAGTCCAGGACTCACAGAAACAGAATCCAGATCAGTGAGCATGCTGGACTCGGAAACCGGTGCTGAAGGGGACTTCGGCTGGCGGGGATTGACCTACGTGCAGGACATCAGGACACACAGAAACAAAATCCAGATCAGCAATGCACTGGAGACCGGTGCTGAAGAGGACTTCGGCTGGCAGGGGTCGGGGACCCCCGCCAACAAAGGTACCTGGCAGTGGCAGGTTGACAGCAACAGGAGGGGGGGGGGTCGAACGTGGCGGGAGAGGGTCGGCGGGGGGGGGGGGGTGAAAGCAGGGGGGCCAGGGCTAAATCCATGGGGGCCCATGCCCCCATGGCCCCACCTAGCTACGCCCCTGGTGATTACTGAAGGGGAAGAAACATCCAAGTTTAAATAGAAGGATATCCTTATTTAGACCTGTCTCAGAAACGTCCAGGTTACAGAAAGGTGCTCTGATTGAGCAGCATGACACCTCCTTAATCCCCCAGTGGTTGCTGTCCCCCCCTCCTTTCCCCTGAAAGTGAAACTAGAAAGGGATACCAGTCTCTATGACAGCTTCAGGTACTGTATTATAGGTATTCTTAACAGACAAGTGCAGTGTACTGTAAACCAAGAGGCTCAGCTTCAAATCCCAAACCAACTCTTTTTTTTTTTTAATTGTGAGACCTCCAGGTACAGAAAAATTCTTTCTGTACCTAAATATATCAGACACCTGCAAGAATGAAAGGCTGTTGAAGTGGAGTACATTCAGGTACAGTATCGGGCTCGTTTTCGAAAGAGAAGGACGTCCATCTTTCGACACAAATCGGAAGATGGGCGTCCTCACAGGGTCGTCCAAATCGGTATAATCCAGTGGCATAGGAAGGGGGGGGCGGTGGGGCAGTCCGCCCCGGGTGCACGCCGCTGGGGGGGTGTCGGCTCCGCTGATTCCCTGCTCCCTCTGCCCCGGAACAGGTTATTTCCTGTTCTGGGGCAGAGAGAGCAGGGAACCAGCGGAGCCGACGCAGCTCCCAGCAACGTGCAGTCGGGGTGGATTGGCCCTCCCGCCTGTCCCTCGCCGCTTTCCGATGTAAGTACGCGCTCCGGGGGGGTGCACTCCAGAGGGGGGAGGGTGCGCCATGCTGCACCCGGGGGGGGGGGTGTGCGCAGTAGCGACCTGCCCCAGCTGTCAGCTGCCCTCGCTACGGCACTGGTATAATCGAAAGCTGATTTTGGACGTCCCCAACTGCTTTCCATCGTAGGGATGGCCAAAGTTCAAGGGGGCGTATCTGAGGTGAAGTGAAGGCGGGACTTGGGCGTGCCTAACACATGGACGTCCTCGACCCATAATGGGAAAAAAAAGGCGTCCCTGACAAGCACTTAAACGACTTTACCTGGTCATGTTTTTCTTACGACCAAGGCACAACAAGGTGCCCGAAATGACCAGATGACCACCGGAGAGAATCGGGGATGACCTCCCATTACTTCTCCAGTGGTCAGTAACCCGCTCCCACCCTCAAAAAATATCTTTAAAAATATTTTTTGCCAGCCTCTATGCCAGTCTCAGATGTCATACTCAGATCCATGACAGCAGTATGCAGGTCACTGGAGCAGTTTTAGTGGGTGCAGTGCACTTCAGACAGGCAGACCCAGGCCCATACCCCCCCCCTACCTGTTATGTTTGTAGAGGAAAAAGTGAGCCCTCCAAAACCCACCAGAAACCCACTTTAACCACATCTAGGTGCCCCCCCCCCCCACCTGCAAGGGCTATGGTAGTGGTGTACAGTTGGGGGTAGTGGGTTTTGGGAGGGTTTAGGGGGGCTCAGCAGACAAGGTAAGGGAGCTATGTTCCTGGGAGCAATTTCTGAAGTCCACTGCAGTGCCCCCTAGGGTTCCCGGTTGGTGTCCTGGCATGTCAGGGGGACCAGTGCACTAGAAATGCTGGCTCCTCCCACGACCAAAGGGCTTGCATTTGGTTGTTTCTGAGATGGGTGTCCTTGGTTTCCATTATCGCCAAAAATCAGAAACAACCAATCTATGGACGACCATCTCTAAGGATGAGCAAATCAAGATTGTTTCGATAATATGGGTTTCCCTGCACCTCCATCGGGATGTTTTGCGAGGACGTCCACAACAAAGCTTGGGCGTCCCTTTTGATTATGCCCCTCCACGTAGTTTTCTGTTCCTGGAGGGCCAACATATTAGAAAAAAAGAGTTAAAGTGGGATTTGAACCTGTGTCCCTTGGTTTACAATCCTCTACATCAACAATTATGCATGAAACAGTAATATTTAGTCATGGACATTCACACCAGACATTTGCATGCTGTGGGCGGCCACACCTAAATGTAGGCATATAACTGCAGGCTTCCCTCTCCGAGACTTGACTGTTATGAGTCTACCGACTCTTCTGCCTTTTTCTGTCTCTCAGCCTCCATTTGGAATAGTCTCCCTCCTCTTATTAGGTCCAAATTATCATTCGGAAATTTCAAAGCTCTTATGAAGATCCACTTTTTTGAAATGGCCTTTGGGGCTTCTGCACCCTGTCCTTAATTTCCAAGGAGGCCTGGACGGTCGCAGCAGTCTAGATAAGTCTTACTTACTATTATTTTTCGAAATTATGTTGTGACTGTGTTTCTGTATGATTGATTTGCCTCTTTCCTATGATTTTTGGTGTTCCTTTCATGTTTTTTGTATTTTATTGTAAGCCACTTGTAGCCTGTGCGTAGAAACAGCAGGATATCAAGTGCTTTTAATAAACATAAACAATAATAAACATATTCTGCAATGACAACTATAATACTAGGACTAGGGGGCACACAAAGAAGCTAGAAAGTAGTAAATTTAAAACAAATCAGAGAAAATATTTCTTCACTCAACATGTAATTCAACTTTGAAATTCGTTTCCAGAGAATGTAGTAAAAGTGGTTAGCTTAGCGGGGTTTAAAAAAGGTTTGGATAGCTTCCTAAAGGAAAAGTCCATTGACCATTATTAAAATGGACTTGGGGAAAATCTACTGTTTATTTCTAGAATAAGCAGCATGAAATGTATTGTACTGGTTTGGGATCTTGCCAGGTACTGTTGGAAACAGGATGCTGGGCTTGATGGACCTTCAGTCTGTCCCAGTATGGCAACACGTATGTACTTAAATACTTATGTAACTATACTTGTAATTGCTTATATAGCAGGGGCGTAGCCAATTTTGGGTGGGCCTGAGCCCAAAGTGGGTGGGCATGGAATCCCCCCCCCCCCGGTACCCCTCCAGTTTGCTCTTCTCTCCACCCCCCCCCCTGCCCACAAACCCCAAATATTAAATACTTGAGCTGGTGGGGTCCCTAAACTCTGCCAGCTGAAGATTTCCTCCTACTACTCGAGCAGCCAGCACTCTTCCAAATGGCAACTGGCAGCATTTGCCTCAAACTGATGCTGCTGCCGGCAGGCCATGCATGCTCAGTGCTTTTGCATGTGTGAAAACTGAGCATGTGCGGAAGGGCCAGTCTTAGTGTCAGCTCAAGGCAAGTGATACTGGCTGACATTTGGAAGAGCGCTGGCTGCCCAAGGACAGAAAATCTTCAGCTGACAAGGTTTGGGACTACCCATCAGCTATAGCAAATGTCACAATTTTGGATGGGCCTGAGTCCAAAGTGGGTGGGCCCTGGCCCACCCAGGCCCACCTGTGGCTACGCCCATTGGTGCCGACTCTGTGGGTGCTGTGGGTGCTTGAGCACCCCCAATATTGAGAAAATTCCTTGTATGTGTCCAGGGAGGGGTCATTTCCATTGGGCTTAGCACCCCCAATAATTTTGAAAAGTTGGCTCCTATGGCTGCGCCACTGTCCACTGCTGGGACTCCTGCTCAGCTTAGTGGCAGGAACTAGGCAGCTTATGGGATACTACCCTTAAGCGCCTGCCACTTTTGCAGGTAACACAGGTTCACTTAGCACTTCCTTAATAGGAGGTGCTAAGTGCACCCAGGCTAATTGCAAACAGGTTTACAAGTGCCTGTGCAATTTTCAGTGTGGTGATTGCAGAGGACAGGCTAGGCATGCTCTCAACAAGTACTGCACAGCCTTTTCACTTAATGTGTTTCAACTTTTGCTGTTAAATTGTGTTAAATCAAAAAGGGTCATGGATTTGATAAAATAGCACACTTTAGTAAAAAAGGGCCCTTAAGTCTAGTTGGTCCTATAAATTTCTCCAATGTGTGGTACCACAATAAAACAATTGCACAACAGTATAGCACAATAAAAATACAATTATTCTGCCCATTAAACCAAAACCACAAAATTGCTATAAATGTTAAATAATATTAACAATCTAAAATATAAATAAACAGCAATCAATTCTTTCTTTCAAAAAACAGCTAAATCCAGATAGTAGTACTCTAAACATTCATCCATTAATAATTCACATCAGTAACTCAGCAGTGAAAAGCATGACATGCTGTCAGGTGTAAGGGAACTGTTAGCAGAGCCAAGACAAGTGATTTGAGGCCTGACTTACTAAGGCATTTCTGCCATTCTGTGTCTATAAGGAAATAAAAACTTAGTTATTGAGGCCCAAACTTTTTAATCAACTGTGACAGTTTATGCATCCCTAGGGCCACTGCAAACATATTAATTGCCTTAGGTGACCCTTCCATCACCAACCCTGTACCCCTTTACATACCTACCTACCTACCAGCCACAGCTCTAGCATGGCATCTGTTCTCTGTGCCCCTATGTCCCAGCAAGATCCTCTCTCTCTCTCTCTCTCTCTCTTTTTCTCTCTCTCTCTCTTCATCTCATGTCCAGCAATATCTCTCTCTTTCCCACTCACCAGTCCCAGCAGCATCCATCCACCCCCCTTCATTCTCTTCCTGCCTCTTTGCAGCTGTGGTTAGTGTTTCAGTATAAGGCCTGCACCCCTGGCATCAACAAATACGGTTCCAGGCATATTTAGGGATGTAGCTTGGTAAATATATATGGCACAGGTGTAAATGTACACGGTGTCTGGAAACAATGGGACCCCTAATATAGTTTCAAAATACTTTGCAATTATTTAAACGTTTAGTATGACCTTTGATAATATATTAGAACTGTGTAATGTCTTTTTATTTCTACTTAATTCATAATTTGTGCTCAAAGTGTCCTTCTTCAAACTTGACACATTCACAAAGTCTTCTCTGCCACTGAGTTGTTCACTCAATGAATTATGGGGTTTCATTAATTAAGAGCTCAACTGTTTTGCGAACTCAATGCATTGGAACTCCATCCTGTTGAAAAATAAAGTACTCAGAAATGTCTCGAATTTCAGGCAGAATTTTCTGCTGCAGTAGGACGTTTTGGGGTTATTTGGAAATATATTGGGGGGAGCCTGTTTTTTCCAGGCACCGTGTGGTACTATGAGCAGCAGAAAGGCATGGAGTCCTCACAAAATACAGACAGAGGGCAGTGCAATGTTAAAAGGAAAAGCTTTATACTATACAAAAAGGGAAATAAACAGACCTGTTTCCTCAGAGGCTTTTCACTCTCAATAAAGCCTCTTAAACATGATCCCGGAACCTTATCCCTGACAGGTTCCACACTTCAATACAGACTATTTTTCCTTTTTGGTTCAGAGTTCCTGCACCTTGTCTCAGACACAGATTTCAGAGGTTAAATACACAGTCACTTCTTCTTAACTCAGGCTCTTGTAGTCTCTCTCTGATACAATTTCACAGGGCTAGTCAACATTCACTCTCTTAGCTCTAAGGTTTCAAGGAATCTTCTCCTATCTCATTGAAGCCTCTGCTTCTGACAATTACAGGGTAATAATCTCTGTTGAGAGCCACTCCCCCAGGCTCTCCCCAAATACTGCAACCAACAGGAACACCCTGGGAGTCTTCTGCACTGGGTTCCCACCAGGGGCATAGCCAGACTTCGGCAGGAGGGGGGTCCAGAGCCCGAGGTGAGGGGGTACATTTTAGCCCCCCCTGGTGCCGCCGACCCCCCCCCTGACATTGCCGACACCCCCCGCCATTGCGGCCCCCTCACTGCCACCACCACCACCAATAACAACAACTTTGACCCCCCCCTGCCGCAGACCCTCTCGACCCCCCTCCCACCGCCAACCCTCCCCTGCCGTCGCCTTCTGCTACCTTTGTTGGCGGGGGACCCCAACCCCCGCCAGCCGAGGTCCTCTTCTTCCTTCGTTCTGTTTCTGAGTATGATGTCCCCCGCCAGCAGAGGTAGCAGACAGCGGGTTGCCGGCGGGAGGGGAGTCGAGAGGGTCGTCGGCAGGGGGGTCCAGTGCCAAATCTACAGGGGCCCAGGCATAGGCGTAGTTTGACTGTTTCATTTGGGGGGGCAAAGGAGGGGGCGGAGCATATTAGCATATTCATTTGCATATATACATATGCAAATGAATATGCTAATATGGAGGAAGGAAGGAAGGGAAAAAAAGCTGGCTTTTTTTGGGAATAACCATAATGAATATGTATGAGATATCAAGCCAGCTCTTTCTCCCTTCCTTCTTCCACTCCAGTAGTATTTCCCCACCCCTTTTCCCATACCATGCCAGTGTTGACCTTAGAAATGCATAAGCTCTATATGTAGATCCTTCAAGAGGTAGTGTGTCATGATTTCTGATGTTTTGGTGCCACCTCAGTAAATAAAGCCAACACACAATCTCTCCACTGCAACACACTATACACAAACTTGTGCAAAAACACACTCATAACCTTACTAAACCATAACAGCACTAATTCCAAGGACAGGACGAGCTGCAACCTTATGCGTGAAAAGGCAGAACTGTAATTACACCAGGCTCTAAAACACCAATACACTACCTCGTGAAAAACACATGACACAACAGACATGACACAAGGAACTAGAAAGCAAAAAATATGAAGGCAAAATACTGAACTGGAAAGTTAACTCAATGTCAGACTCAGCATGCAGCAATACCAGAAAAATTGAAACTTACATGCAAAATTTCACAGAAAGCTGACATATTCCAATTAATAAATTCTGAATAAAATACTTTTTTCTACCTTTGTTGTCTGATCATTTAGTTTTTCTATTCGCTTTGGTCCCAGTGTCTTCTGTTTTATGCAGTGTCTTCTTTCCATTTGATATTCCATTTAATAGATTCAAAATAAAATACTTTTTTGTACCTTTGTTGTCTGGACATTTTACTGTTCAATCATGCTGGTTCCAGTTTCCTCTTTTCTTGTCTTTCTGCTAATTCTCCTTCAACTGCTTGCTGTCCATTTGTCTTTTCTCTTCTCTCCTGTCTTATTCCATTCCTTCACTACACCTACCTTTGACACATTATTTCTTTTTTAGCTGTTTCCTCTGTTTTTTTTTCTTTGCTGCCTCTCTGTTCACTTAAATTTCACCCTCGTCCTCATCCTTCTCCTTTTTAGTTTTCAGCTATCAAATTCCATTTCCTTCTCTCACCCACTAGCTGCCCCATTCCTCTTCTCAGTCCTTCCTCCAACCTTCCATTTCCTTTCATCTTTAATCAACTCTCCATTACCACATTTCTGCCCCCCCCCCCCATCACTATCATCCTCTCATTTGTTTCCTTCCCACCTCCCCTTTGGCCTCTCCCAAATAGTTCCACCATTTGCAGCATCTTCCTCCCTCCAACCTTCTAGCCCAGCACGCCTGCTCCCTTTCTCCCCTTGTAGCCTAATATCTCCCTGTCCCTTCCACACACACATCCACACCCCAGTATCTTCCAGCCCCCCCCCCTCCCTGTGGTCCAGCATTTCTTCCTCTCTCTCTCCCCTCCCTCCAATTGTCCAGCATTTCTCCCTCACTCCCTTCTGTCCCTGGATCCACAATCTCCCTCTTTTTCTCTTTCCCCTCTAATGTATATCTATCCCTCCCTCTCATCCATCCCCATGTACAACCTCTCTTCCCTCCTTCTTCTCTCCCACTGCCCACATCACTCTCAGTATCTCCCTTCCTTGCACCCTGGGCCCAACATCTATTTCTTTCGTTCTCTTCCTTCCACTTTTAGCATCTCTCCCATCCCCATACAGCATCTCTCTCTGTCTCCCTCCCTCCCACTTCCATGTTCCAACATTTCCCCTTTTTTCTTGCTGTCCCTCCCTCCTCCTCCACATCCAGTATTATTTCTCCCTCTCTCTCCCCCATGCATCTCCCCCCACCAACATTCCCCACCTCTCTCGCTCACCTCTACCTAGCATTACCCCATCACCTCAACAGTGCTCCTGTGACTGTCTCTCCCTGTCTCCCTGCCACCAGCCAGCATGCTGCCTCGCTCTTCCTCGCCGGCGCTGCCTCAGTCCCTGACTCCCTGCAGCATTTTTGTCCGTCGCCGTCAGTGCTGCCATTCATTCTCACAGGCAGCCTCGTTCCCGCTCCCCTTTGCCGCGTCCTCCGGCTCTCTCTGATGCACTTCCTGTTTAACAGGAAGTGCATCAGAGAGAGCCGGTCGGAGGAGTGGAAGCGGCAAAGGGGAGCGGGAACGAGGCTGCCTGTGAGAATGAATGGCAGCGCTGACGGCGACGGACAAAAATGCTGCAGGGAGTCAGGGACTGAGGCAGTGCCGGCGGGGAAGACACAAGCCCCGCCAGTTCGCCGGTGCGACTCGTTTGGGGGGGCAATGCCCCCCTCGCCCCCCCCAATCTACGCCCATGGGCCCAGGCCCCCGTGGCCCCACATAGCTACGCCCCTGGTTCCCACTCTCTCTCTCTTTCACTCTCTTCTAGAAACTGCAAGATCAGGGCTTCCCTCCTGGAAGCCTCTATACTTGGGACTTCTCTGATCCACTCTGCTCTAGGGCATTTAACCATCTCCCATGCCTGAGCCCCACTTCTCTGACTCAACCTCTGACATGGCAGGCTTAGCACCACTAGCTGTAAGGTGGCTAACCTGTACCCTCAGTGAGGGAGTGTTCCTAGGGACAGGGCCGGTCTTAGCAAGTGCGGGGCCCTGTGCAGACCAATTTGGTGGGGCTCCATCCTAGCCCCGCCCCCACCCTAGCTCCGCCCCACCCTAGCTCCACTCCATTGATAAGATTATTCCATTTTTAGAATTTTTTTTATTTATGAAATTTCAAATAAAGACAAATGAAGCTAAACTTGTACAAAAAACTGATTGAAATAATAAGCACAATGCTATCATCATGAAACCTCCCCTCCCCAGAAATTATTCAGTTCAAGCCCACTACAATTAGTAGTTCCAAATCTCATAACAAAGGAGAAAATAAGTAAAATATTAAGAAAATATCCAGCACGGTGCTACAGTGTACAAGGTATGCCAGGAATGCTTTATCTGCCTATGGCTGGAGAGAGGTTTAGTGATTCGATGCAGTCCCGGTCCGGGTCGGAGCGGAGGCACGAGGCAGAGTTGAGGCACGCTGAGCGGGGCCCCCTTAGGCGCGGGGCCCTATGCGGCCGCCTTGGTCACCTCTGCCTAAGACCGGCCCTGCCTAGGGACAGCTGCTACTCTATCATTCACTCCCTCACACGCTGCCTTTAAGGGGCAATTCTATAAAGATTCATAACTGCTTATAAAATAAACTTAAACTAGGCACTTACTTGCCCTCTCAACCTAGACAACCTCGTTATAAAATTATGCTGTCTGTGGATATATGTGTGTTTTATAAGGTGCATATATGCTTCACAACCCAACCCTGGGAATGACAACATTCCAACTGTATAAATGTAGATGAACATTTTCCTGTGCAGATTTGTAATAGCCATTTTCCACATTGAAAACATGCACTACACATGAAAAATGCTGTATAAGCATATTGAGGTGACAGATAATTAAAATCCATTTACCTTTGGTTTGTTAGTCTTGCATGTCGATGAAGATTTGCCGTTAAATGCATAAGCTGGTTAATGTAAGCACGCAGAACAAGCAAATTACTTGTTATAATATGTAAACCACAACTATTTGAGTGGGTTCATTTAATTCATTGATTAACACATCATCTTAGATGGAGTACATCTTTTCAGGGAAAATGAGTGTAGAGATTTAAATAGGCATTCTAGCCGGGGCCTGGAAGATGAAAACAAAACCTTTAGCTTATTAAAACTTTCACGCATATTTTCTAGGCACATATAAAATGAAAAATACAACTGAAGTAGTCCTACAAATGCAGAATGTGAAAGCAGATAGCCAGATTATGAAGTCAATCGCATTTGTTTGAGGTATAATAGTAAACCTGGATCAGTTATGAAAAGGACAGTGCATGAACAGTGTTAATGCATTCAGGTGAGAATGCAAGAAAAATGTTGACAATGCTGGTCTCTTATGAGCTCATATAAGCACAGCCTATTTTTCTGTTTTTTTTCCCCCCCCATTCTTTTGGATATCTTCTTACACTCCTACCCTTTTACTTCACGGATCTGTGAAAATAAGCAATGCTCTGTGAACCTATTTTCCACTGCCAAGTCTAGAAAACGCATGCATCATTTTACCAAGGAGTTGCTATTTCCCCGGAGGAAGAAAGTGCTGCCATTACAAACATCTATAGCGTCTTTCATTTCCTTAATTTTGATAATCTAAATACCAAAACAGAGCTCTTGGAATATCCCAAAATATCAATCTCTGATAACCCTCAACTGATATCCAAGTAAATACTGATGTTATATCCTTTAAATTACAAGGAGGAAAAGTCTCAAATGCAAAGGGGATACTCCGTTGTTGAATTATCTTTACAACCTTAAGGAGACCCCTTAAATCATCATGGGCACAAAAACCTCCCTGATCTTAAATGTTACGCTAACAGAACCAATCTTATATTCTTAAAGGTTCTAAGCTTCACTTAACTCTCCAGTCTTGCAGTCGCTTTGCACCATCCACGGCCCGACTTCGGCCCAAGTTTCGGTATCTGCCTCAGGGTCCGTGGTGTCTTACGACTATAATAATTGCTACATGGAAACAGCTTTGCATTTGAGGCTTTTCCTCCTTTTAATATAAAGGATATAACATCAGTATTTACTTAATTTTGATAAGGCAGTTATGGCTCTACTACGAGCCAGCTCTCTTTGCGAGATCTCATCCCAATATCTGTAAGGGCAGAAAAGTATCAAATTAGGAGAACGTGCTCCACCCACATTTTTTCCCATGACTGTTTTCCCCTGTTTAGGCTCTTTGAATTTTACTGTGCTCTTTGATAGTAAAATAAATGATACATCTTTCTTCTGTTTTCTGGGATCCACTTCCACGTCTCCCTAGTGTGGCAGGATAAGCAAGGGGGCAGCAGTGACGACAGAACAACGCCTAATCCTTTCTCTCTTTTCTTTTCTGCTGCTACTGCCACCACCCCTCCCTCCCCCCACGCCAATGTTCTCTCTAATTTTTGCTGTCCCATTGTGTGCAGGAAAAACATTTTGGACTAGATTCTGGAAATGGGGCCCAAATTATGGCACTGAAAAAAATGAGCGCTAAGTGATCTGAGTTGGGTACCATTTATAAAAAGTGCAAGAGCCAAGATCTATGCCCAATTTTGGGCACAAAGATTTACACTAACTAAAATCTGGTGTAAATTCTCACGTCTAAATTAGGTGTGAATCTGCCGTATTCTATAACATTGGATGCAAAATCTAGGAATACCTCTGATCCGCCCATACCACTCCCATGGTCACACCCCCTTTTTTGTGGATCCATGCAAAAAATGTATGCATGCATCTTTATAGATAACGATTACAAAGATGCATGTATCAATTCTAATTGTTGCCAATTAGCACCAATAATGTATTTATTTATTTGTTACATTTGTATCCCACTTTTTCCCACCTATTTGTAGGCACAATGTGGCTTACATAGTACCGGAGAGGTGTTTGCAGACAAATACAAAGTGATATTGTGATAAGATAAAGTTCATGTGACACAGTCACATTAGGAAATCATACAACGGAAGAGTTGTGTTATGTCCATTATGTACTTTAGTTTTGTTGTGTTGCAAAGATCAGGCATTTATGTTGGATCGGTAGGGTATGCTTTTTTAAACAGATTAGTTTTTAGTTTTTTCCGGAAGTTTAGGAGGTTGTTCGTAGTTTTCAAGGCTTTTGGTAATGCGTTCCACAGTTGTGTGCTTATGTAGGAAAAACTGGACGCGTAAGTTGATTTGTATTTGAGTCCTTTGCAGCTTGGGTAGTGCAGATTTAGGTACGTTCGTGTTGATTTGGATGTGTTTCTAGTTGGTACGTCGATCAAGACTGTCATGTATCCTGAGGCTTCACTGTAGATAATATTGTAGACCAGAGTGCAGAGTTTGAAAGCAATGCGTTCTTTGATTGGGAGCCAGTGTAGTTTTTCGAGGATTGTTGGCATCCAATTATTGGCACTAATTGGCTCATTGTTCAATTAAATTGGAAGCGCAAATTGGGCACATGTCCAAATTTGAATGCACAATTTTAAGCACCATATGTAGAATTTTGGGATTTGTGTGCAAGTTTTCAGCCTCGACTCAATGTGTACAGTATAGCCAAAGTTCACATTAAAAAAGGCAGCAAAAATTTTGTGCCTGCAGTTGCTAGGCAGTGCACTTCCTTTCTGACCCATGTGCATGCACACACATGCACAGTTTAGAAGTCAAACTGCCTCACACAACTCTTCCTGGGTCAACTGAAGCACTATAAACCAGTGTGCAAGGCAGTAAACTTTTGGATGTGAGCACGTGCTCAAGCTTCCCCTGATGACCTGCTGGAGGAGGCAAGATCCAACAGAGCTTGAGGGGGCACCTGTGCTCAGAGGATCTGCATCGTGCATACCGCTTTATGGTGCTTCAAGATGGCCAGGCCCAGGCCCAGGTAGGGTCATAGGAGTGGTGTCAAGGGTGTGAACAGGCCCTACAAGGGACAGGGATGAAGTGGGAGAGATACTAGACAGGAAAGAGTGCTGGAGAATATAGGAGATGCTGCCTGGACACATGGAGAAGGGTAAGGAAGGGAAGGGGAGATGCCGGATATCTGGGGGGGGGGGGGGGGGGGGGAGAAGAGAAATAATGGGAATAGGCTGGAGACTTCATGGGGCACTGATAAAAATAATGCACTGGGAAGATCCACTTAAGGGTTCAGTAAGGCCATTAAAGGCCCCTTAGAGCAGTGGTTCTTAACCCAGTCCTTGGAGCACCAAGGCAGTCAGGTTTTTGCAATCTAGACAATGAATATACATGAGACAGATCTGCAGGTATTGCCTCCTTGGTATGTAAATCTATCTCATGAATATTCATTGTGGATATCTCAAAAGGGGATGTGACCATGGGAGGGGCAGGGACACATCAGGGCATTTCAATAAGTTGCATGTGTAGTTATAGAATACTGGATAAGCATGCCCAATTTTTGCGCCAATATTTACACCAGGTTTCAGCAGATGTAAGTCTGGTGCCTAAGGTTTGGGTGTAGGAATCAGTGCTAAGCGTGATTCTATAAAGAAAGTGTACTCTTTACAGAATTACACTTAATGCCAAACTTTTCCTGCAACCATTTTTGAGTGTGATTTATAGATTTCCCTCCAATATATGCATCTATGTGTCTTTCTTGTGTAAGTGTCTTTTTACGTTTCTCATCGGGGCCCTTTTAGTAAAGCTTAGTGCATACTAATGGACATAAGCATGTGCTAAGTGCCATGTAGTCCATAGGTATAAAATTTAGCGCACGCTAATTTCATTAGTGCGCGCTAAGCTTTAGGAAAAGGGCCCCATAATTTGCAAATACTTCTAATCCTATTTAAATATTTTTTTTCTGAAGTGGTGCATGAGTAACATAATGGACACCCATCCACAGAGCTCATAAACCTCTCTAATGAAATGCTCAAAGCGCCAATTGTTTATTTACATGAGGCAGACAAATCTTTTCTAAACATTATCTGAATATATAGCCAATTTTTTGCAGACCCAAAGCTGTGCTGACAGTGAAAGAATTGTTACTATTGTAGCTATTAACAGAGAATTGTTTCGAAAGTAATTCCTGTCTCCTGATGGAGTAGCTAATTTACCGTGTTTTATACGAGAAGAAATTGCAAATGAGCTTTGCTTTCCTATCAGAGGCATTGTTTTATCTTTGTTTTATCTCTGCTGTCATGTAGAATGTGCAACTGTTCTTCCTGCTGTTAAACCTCTTTGTGGCTTTACATTAAACAGGAGTAGAAACATCAAACAAGAAGACAAAATCAGGCTTGGAAACTGGAGCTTGGAGTTAATAGGATCAGAGAATAGTCCACTTCACATTTTGCATCTCTGCAACAGATTCTTTGCAGGTTGTGTGTGAGGTAGTGAATGACCTAGGGACAGGAAACACTCCCTCACTGGTGCAGTTCAGCCCCCTTTTGGAAGATGGCACTTGTCTTCCAAGGCAGAGGCTAAGGCTGATTCAGTTCAGACACCTTTCAGCAGGTGGCGCTAGGCTGAGCCTGTCAGAGGGGAAGAGCTCAGGCCAGGAGGGAGCTAAACACCCTCAGGCAGCACAGATCAGGAAGGTCCCAATACTGAGGCCCCAGGCCCAGGTCTAAGGAGAGCTAGTGAACAAGAGGCCCTGATACAGAAGCCCAGGGAAGAGGTTAAGGAGGAAAAGTTCCTCAAGAGAATCATAGCCTGTGACCATAGTGTTGGCAAACAGGTCAAGGTAGGAGGTTTACATTTTGCAGTATGTACCTAACCTGTGATTGCAATATTTGGAGTTGGGTCCATGTGGAAGGTATATAGAAGTGAAGTGTTGAAGTGAGCCTGCTAGAAGTATTCACTATGAGTGCTAGCAAGTGTGAATTAATGAATCTGAACTTCAGGATACCTAAGACAATGAACTTTCTTTTTGTATGAAGTGAATGCCATCTGCCATGTGGCCAAATTAACGCACACAACTTAAGGCACCATATATAGAATTTCGGGGTAGGGGCTTAATTCTCTACAGGTTGTCAAAAGTTAGGTGCTGGGATACATCATGCTACTTACAAATTCTATATAACAGGGGCGTAGCCACGGGTGGGCCTGGACGGGCCCAGGCCCAGCCACTTTTGCTTCAGGCCCGCCCAGCCTCTTCTGCCCGCTGTCCCCGTCCGCGCAGTGGCGTTCCTGGCCTGGATGGCACCCGGGGCGGAGCGCCGATGCGCCCTCCCCTGCTAAATGACACCTTCCCCCCCTCCGGCGAAATGACACCCCCCCGGGTGCACGCCGCTGGGGGGTGCTGCGGCGCACGCCTGCTCCGAGTTCGCTAAACTTCGCTTCTCTGCAGCGAACGAACGACGAAGTTTAACAAACTCGGAGCAGGCGTGCACCGCTGCACCCCCAAGTGGCGTGCACCCGGGGCGGACCACCCCCACCACCCCCCCTTTGTATGCCACTGCGTCCGCGTGGTCTGCTCACTTTTACTGCCCTGAAGCGCCGTTCTCCAGCAGCACCAGCGATTCCCATAGCCAGCCTTCTGCCAGCGCGCGTCGTCAGGGCCTCTTCTCAGGCATGTCCTGCCTAATCTGCAACTTCCTGTGTCCCATCTTTGCGGAAAACAGGAAGTTGCAGAGTAGGCGGGACGCACCTGAGAAGAGGCTCCGACGACGCACGCTGGCAGAAGGCTGGCTATGTGAATCGTGGGTGCTGGAGGGAGGGCGCTTCAGGTCAGTAAAAATGACCAGAACTGACCATGTGCAGGGGGCTGTCGCGGGGGGGGGGGGGGAGCGGGTGGAGAGGAAATGCGGCGGTGGCAGGCGGATGGAGAGGAAATGCGGCGGGGGTGGGGGGGGTCGTAATGGGTGGAGAGGAAATGCGAGGCCTGTGCCCACCCATTCCACCTCCAGGCCCATCTAAAAATTAAACTCTGGCTACACTACTGTGAGGGAGAGAACGTTCTGGCAATGTTTTTACAAAGTCTGGCTGCTTCAATGGCAAGAGATTTGTCAAAGAGCGCTAGCCTCTTCTTACTCATAGATGAGGAGAAACTGAAAAAGTTGGCAGCTTCCTGTCTTCTAGTTCTGGTTGGGGTCGCATAGCAGAAGAGAGTTAGCAGGTAGCTGGGGATCAGAGAGTTAGCAGGTAGCTGGGGATCAGTCTTTGCAGTGTTTCAAAAAGGAGGCATGCCAGTTTGAAAAGCACTCTTGCCTCGATGGGCAGCCAGTGTAGCTTGATGTAAAAAGGGGAGACCCTGTCGAATTTTGATAGTCTGATTGCCGTATTTGGAATGGTTTGAAGTCTCTTAAGTAAGGTCTTTGTGCAGTCCAGGTACATTATGATACAGTAATCAAGAGAGGATATTAGCAGCACATGTACCAACCGTTCATATTGATTGATTTCAAAGTATTTCCAAATGGTACGGAGCTTTCGCATTAGGAAGAAGCATTTTTGGCCAAGGCATTAACTTTCTCTGATTAGACTCTGATGGACTTTAATTAAAAAAAAAAAAAAGAAACCCAAGATGCAAATATCAAATTTGAATGATATATTAATTGCCCTAGAGAGTTACTTACTTAATAGCATCATATACTCCAAGGGATGTTACCTGCCAGAAGATAAATTTGTTGACTAACGACCGTCTAGGAATAATTGTTAAATCTATGATTCCTCTGCAGTGGTATTTTCATATGCATTTTAATTAGGTCTTTTAAGACTGTTGCAAGACTACTCACTGTTCAGCAAATGCTCACCTTTTGTCAAGAATAACTGCACCCACTGTTGCAACCTGCTGGCATCCTTTTCTGGAGGTTTGATTTAATATGTTAATGCTTCATTATCTTCACAAGTTTTTATCAGCAGACAGGAGACTATTTGTTCTTTGTTTGTCCTTTTTCCTGAAAGAGTTGCAGCTTTCTCTTTCAGATAAATTAGTTATAAAGAAGAATGAAGTACAGAAACTCGCTGAACGCAGGATAATTGGGGAAGAAGTACATGCGTAGACTCAAGGAATAGATTATTTCAGTCTTCCAGAGGGCTTTACAATGAACAATAACAAGGAATATTTGTTTCATTTGAACATTAAAGCTACTGTCCTTTCGTGGATGCACACATAGTTTTGGACTGAGCTTTGCCAAGGAGAGAAGAAAAGATGCCTTCATTTGGAGTGGTTTCTTATCATATGAATTATATTACATTATTATTTAGAGGCCCTTTTGCCAAGCTGGGTAAAAAGTGGCTTTAGCGCACTCTTACATGGGTCTTTCCCATCCACTAAAGTCATTTTTATCGCTGCCGGAAAATGGCCAATTTTCTATGTTTTGAATGAAAAACTATGCTAATGTTGCCATATGCACTTGGCCCTTAAACATATTAGCAGGTGAGCCCTTATCACCACCGATTCTGTAGGCAGTTAAGGCTCACATGCTAATCCTGAACTAATCAGTTAGCATGCAGTAATGTGGATGCGCTAATGTATTAGCGCAGAAACACCCATTTTCTGAACCCCTGAATGCCCTGTCTGTGCTAAAAATAAAAATATCTTTTAGCGCATGGTTTGAGCAAAAATTACCACAGGACACCTGAGCGCCAGTGGCGTAGCAAGGGGGGCAGGGGGTGGTCCGCCCCGAATGTGTCAGCACAAGGGGGGGGGGTGATCCGCCGATCCCAGGCACCTCCCGCACCCAAAATCTCCCCCATAGGTGCCTCGTATAACAGTCCTTCCTTCCCGCCCAGAGCAGCCCTCCTCCTCCTCTCCGCACCCCCCCCCCTCCCCGTGTCATAACCCTTTTACTTCCCGTGGTGGCAGCGACATCAGTTATGTTACGAAGAAGATACCAAAAGCTCCCCTCCGGCTCCTGCTTCTCCCTTCGCTAGTTCGCTCTGCATACAGTGAGTGTCCCGCCTTCGCGGAAACAGGAAATGCATCATCACGAAGGCGGGGCACTCACTGTGTGCAGAGCGAACTAGCGAAGGGAGAAGCTGGAGCCGGAGGGGAGCTTTTGGTGTCTTCTTCGTAACGTAACTGATGTCGATGCCACCACGGGAAGTAAAAGGGTTGACACAGGGAGGGGGGGTGCAGAGAGGAGGAGGAGAGCTGCCCTGGGTGGGAAGGAAGGAAGGACTCAGAGGGACAGGGACCGTTAAAGAGAGCAGAGCTGCTTTGCTGCAGCGCTAGCCCTGCGTTTTGTGGGGGCAGCTGTCAGGTGATAGGAAGGAAGGAACGGAGAGGGCAGGGGAGAGAGGAGAATGTTGGACTTGGATGGAGGGGGAAGGGGCAGGAAGGAACGGAGAGGAGGGCTGTGGGGAGCTGAGGGAGGGCAGGGAGAATCGCTGGACATGGATGGGAGGGGAGGGCAGGGGGAGAGAACAGATTGCTGGACATGGAGAGAAGGGCATGGGGAGAGAAGAGATCGCTGGAGGGGAGGGCAGGGGAGAGAGGAGAATTGCTGGACGTGGATGGATGGAGGGGGCAGGGGAGAGAGGAAATTTGCTGGATATGGATGGATGGAGGAGATGGCAGAGGAGAGGAGAATTGCTGGACATGGATGAATGAATGGGGGCAGGGGAGAGAGGAAATTTTCAGGATATGGGTGGATGGAGGAGACGGCAGGGGAGAATGGAGAGTTCCTGGACATAGATGGAGAATTGCTGGATATGGATGGATGAATGGGGGCAGGGGAGAGAGGAAATTTGCTTGATATGGGTGGATGGAGGAGAGTGCAGGGGAGAATGGAGAGTTGTTGGACATGGATGGATGGAGGGGAGGAAAGTCAGGAAGGAAATGCACATGGATGGAAGAGAGGAGAAATGTTGGACAAGGATGGAGGGAAGGAAAGACAAAGGAAGGAGATGCATATGGAGAGAGGGCAGATCCTAGATGGAAGGGGCAGGGAGAGAGGGCAGACATTGGATGGAGGGGATAGGAGAGAGAGGGCAGACACTGGATGGCAGGGAGAGAGAGAGAAGGCAGATGCTGGATGGAAGGAAGACAATGAAAAGAAGATGAGGAAAGCAGAAACCAGAGACAATAAACTGTAAATATATATTTTTATTATTTTGCTTTAGGATATAGTATTGTAGCTGTGTTAATAAATGTTTATAAATAGAACATGTAAATAAGGTAATCTTTATTGGACTAATTTTAATATATTTTGACTAACTTTCAGAGAACAAAACCCCCTTCCTCAGGTCAGGATAGGATATTGTAAAAGCAATATACTGATCTGAGGAAGGAGGTTTTGGCCTCTGAAAGCTAAATGTATTAGTCCAATAAAATGGTATTATTTTATTTTCTGTTTCTGTGGTGTTGCATTGTATGCTCAGTCTGGCCTCTTGGGGGTTCAGTTTAATTTTTGTCTAAATAGAAAGTTTGATTACTCATTCTATAGTGGTTTAAGGTTTATCTGTGTTTGTGAAAAAGACACGGCTTTCAGTTGGCATTGACTGTGCAGGATCGACGATCTGTACTATTCTGTCTGGTTACGTTTTACAATAGGTGAATTGATCAGGGCCGTGCCTAGGGTCTCTGGCGCCCCCCTGCAGCCTATCAGTTGGTGGCGGCGGCAGCGGCGGCGCCCCCCCCCCCCCCCCCCCCCCCCCGTGAAAATGATCGCTCACCACTTGCCACACTGACAGGAATTGTCAGCAATATTCTTAGAAAGAAATTGCTATACATTGCAAAATAAGATAGCAGATGTAAATTCTCAAAGTGGACATATTCCAAACACTAAAATGAAAATAAAATGATTTTTTTCTACCTTTGTTGTCTGGTGACTTTCTTTTTCTGATCATGCTGGCCCAGTATCTGATTCTGCTGCTATCTGTCCTCTTAACTCCGTTTCCAGGGCTTCCTTTCCATTTATTTCTTTCCTTTCCTCCTTTCTTCTTCATTTCTGGTCCTCAGCTTCTGCCTATTTTCTTCATCCATGTGCAGTTTTTCTCCTCTCTTCCTTTTCCCTCATTTCATCTCCTTCATCTCTCTTCCCTCCCCTCTATGTCCAGCAATTTCTCCTCTCTCCCTGAGCCCTGCCCTCCCAATCCATGCCCATCCATGCTCCTCTGTCCCCTGCCCCCTCCATTCATCCCTTTCCAGCAATTCCCCTCTCTCCCTGAGCCCTGCCCTGCAATCCATATCCATCCATGCCCATCTGTCCCCTCCATTCATCCCTATCCAGCAATTCCCCTCTCTCCTTGAGCCCTGCCCTCCCAATCCATGCCCATCCATGCTCCTCTGTCCCCTGCCCCCTCCATTCATCCCTTTCCAGCAATTCCCCTCTCTCCCTGAGCCCTGCCCTCCCAATCCATGCCCATCCATGCTCCTCTGTCCCCTGCCCCCTCCATTCATCCTTTTCCAGCAATTCCCCTCTCTCCCTTCCATGACCCCCCCTCGCATCCATGCTCCTCTCTCTCCCATGTCCCGCCCTCCCTGGCCCGCCCTCTTCTCCCCCCCCCTTCGCATCCATGCTGTCGTTTCTCTCCTGCCCTCCCGCTCCCATTGTTCAACTGCCCACCCTCTTCTCTCCCCCCAACATCCCTTTTCTTTTTTTTTCTTTTTAAATTTACCTCCGTGGTGGCGGTTCCGGCAGCGCAGCGTCAGGGAAGGAGGCGGCGCTCCTGACGTCTAGCCTTCCCTTCGCTGTGTTCTGCCTTCTTCTGACGTCATCCTTGACGTCAGAAGAAGGCGGAACACAGCGAAGGGAAGGCTAGAGACGTCGGGAGCACCGCCTCCTTCCCTGACGCTACGCTGCCGGAACTGCCACCACGGAGGTAAATTTAAAAAGAAAAAAAAAGAAAAGGGATGTTGCGGGAGGGCGAGCGAGGTGAGCATGGTGCAGCGGCGCCCCCCAGAGGGAAGCGCCCCCCTGCCATGCTTACCTCGTTTACCGTGTTAGCTCGGCCCTGGAATTGATGTTCTAGTGCTCACTGTAGTATTTAAGATGCTTTCCTTTTCCTTATGTGACTTGTAGAAATTACTGCTTATGGTATGGTAAAGTTGTTCTAGAGATCCTGAGTGTTTTGTATTCTCGGTATGCCTAGTACTGGATTTTGGAGGGGGGTGTTAAAAAATGACCGGCCCCGGGTGTTAACTACCCTAGCTACGCCACTGCTGAGCGTGTCCTGTGGTAAACCATTTTAAGCTGTAGTAAGTGTGTGGTAGCCTTTACTGCAGGTTCATGAAGGGGTCCCTTACTTTCTTAGGGGTCATTTACTAAGCTATGGCAGGGTTTTTAGCTCGTGGTAGAAATCAGCTGGTGGTAAACGTCGACATGCCCATAGGAATATGATGTGCATCGTGGCATTTACTACCAATTGATTTCTATCACGAGCTAAAAATGCTACAGTGGCTTAGTAAAATATTCCCTTATTTATTGGGATTTATTAAAAACCTTTATGAAGAGATTATAAGTACATAAGTACATAAATATTGCCATACTGGGAAAGACCAAAGGTCCATCAAACCCAGCATCCTGTTTCCAACAGTGGCCAATCCAGATCACAAATACCTGGCAAGATCCCAAAAAAGTACAAAACATTTTATACTCCTTATCCCAGAAATAGTGGATTTTCCCCAAGTCCATTTAATAATGGTCTATGGACTTTTCCTTTAGGAAACCATCCAAACCTTTTTTAAACTCTGCTAAGCTAACCGCCTTTACCACATTCTCTGGCAACTAATTCCAGAGTTTAATTACACGTTGAGTGAAGAAAAAGTTTATCCAATTTGTTTTAAATTTACTACATTGTAGCTTCATCGCATGCCCCCTAGTCCTAGTATTTTTGGAAAGCGTGAACAGACGCTTCACATCTACCCATTCAACTCCACTCATTATTTTATAGACCTCTATCATATCTCCCCTCAGCCGCCTTTTCTCCAAGCTGAAGAGCCCTAGCCGCTTTAGCCTTTCCTCATAGGGAAGTTGTCCCATCCCCTTTATCATTTTCATCGCCCTTCTCTGCACCTTTTCTAATTCCACTATATCTTTTTTGAGATATGGCGACCAGAATTGAACACAATATTTGAGGTGCAGGAGCAATACAAAGGCATTATAACATCCTCATTTTTGTTTTCCATTCCTTTCCTAATAATACCTAACATTCTATTTGCTTTCTTAGCCGCGGCAGCACACTGAGCAGAAGGTTTCAACGTATCATCAATGACGACACCTAGATCCCTTTCTTGGTCCGTGACTCCTAATGTGGAACCTTGCATGACGTAGCTATAATTCAGGTTCCTCTTTCCCACATACATCACTTTGCACTTGCTCACTCACATTAAACGTCATCTGCCATTTAAATGCCGAGTCTCCCAGTCTCGTAAGGTCCTCTTGTAATTTTTCACAATCAACCACAATAGTGTATGGCAAGTATAAAACAGTATTTTAGAAAGGATTTCCAAATCCAAATATAATATTGAGGCCCCATATTTAGAATCTAGTCCATTAAGCTTAATGTGCGCTAACTGGCTAATGCTGAATTAACATGGGAGCACTTAGAACCACCTCAATAAGAGGCAGTAAGTTATTCCGCATTATCTCGCTAATGACAACATTAGCACACAACCTGCAATAAAATATGTTTTAAAAATTCCCCAAAAGTGGTTCATTAAATCTGGGCTTAGTGCACAGTAAAATCCCACGTTATCACGGGTGAAGCCCAGATTCTTGTGCACCTTAGTAAAAGAGTCCCACATTGAGGCATGAATTTTCAAGGGCCATTTAGTCAGATGGCTGAAAGTGAAGGTGTGGAGGGGGGCTAAATATATAAGAAGATGGGTAGGGGGTTAGGGAGGATATAAAGAAAAGTATTGAAAAGTGTAGGGCAGGGTATGAAAAAGCGGAGATAAGGGTTGTATAGATTAAGTATGGTGAGTGAGAGAGAACAAAGAGAATGGCCTTAGAATGGGTAGATACATTCACACCTGTAGTGAGCCATGAATCTATTGTCCCTAATCAGGCCTAGGATGATGGTGTTAAGCTTTCAATGGGTTTCAATTCAGCAGTTTCATGCCAGTGTCCCTTTGAAGCAGTGTGGGGGGGGGGGGGGGGGGGAGAGGAGAAAGAAAGGGACCCACTTGCTTCTGGTTCTTCTGAAGAGGACTCTACCCAATCCAGGGGCTCTTTCAGGCTTTGGTGCTTAGGGACCTTTAATTTGAAATTCTGCCACCACTTGAAACGTTTCATATTGGCAGAACGCCAAAAAATTGACCTTCCTTTCTGTGATAGAATATTTGCTGTACTAGGCAATGCATTTACCAAAGCCAAGGGGGTCCCAACATTATCCTTAGAGGTGAAGACACTGGACAGACCAGATAATATTTATTTATTTTTGGATTTTGCTGACACCTTTTTTCAGTAGTAGCTCAAGGTGAGTAACATTCAGGTACACTGGATATTTCTTTGTCCCAGGAGGGCTCACAATCTAAGTCTGTACCTGAGGCAATGGAGGGTTAAGTGACTTGCCCAAGATCACAGGGAGCAGCAACGGAATTGGAACTGGCCACCTCTGGATTGCAAGACCTGTGCTCTAACCACTAGGCCACTCCTCCATAGGAGAATATAAACATTAATTTAAAAAAAATTATGCAACAAAACAAAATAAATACTTCTGCTTGTGTGTAGCAAGGAAGTTCTGACGTGAGATACCGCAGTTACCTTACTATATATCAAAAGTGATTTGAGGCTTCCAAGTGTTTTAAAAAAATAAACAAAACATGAGCATGGATACAACTCCTACCAAAGCTGTGTCAGATTCAAGCACGAATAAATACGTTATGGTATAATGGCTGGACCTGTGCACAAAAGAGGCTTTTGTGTTTTAATAAACAGGTTGTGAGCTTTCCATGAGTGAAGAGCATAAGGTTAATGGAGTGTCTACGGTGGAGCTACTTGTGTCAGGCTGGATTAACCATTACACAAACTAGGAAGTTGCCTAGGGCAGGCACCTTTTGGAGGGGAAAGAAGTGTAAAAGAGCAACTGCAGGCAAAGCAAACTATATTCTGGCAGCCTTACAAACTCATCATTACAAATACAATATTGAATTATACATTTTTTACAGGATTATCCTGGGAAGAAGGATATTGAGCTAATCTTGGTTGTTGAGTTTATTTATTTATTTGTTTGTTGCATTTGTATCCCACATTTTCCCACCTATTTGCAGGCTCAATGTGGCTTACATAGTACCGTGATGGCGAACGCCAGTTCCGGTATGAGTAATACAGAGTGGTAATTGTGTTAAATCATGGTGAATTAGGTGGTTAAGGAGGAAGAATTAAGTGTCCTGTTCTGGTACAAGTTTCGTTGTGTTGCGGGGTCCGGGTATTTAGGTTGGATCGTTATGCCTTCTTGAACAAATTGGTCTTTAATGATTTCCGAAAGATTGTTAGTTCTTGCATTGTTTTCAAGGCGTTTGATAACGCATTCCATAATTGTGTGCTTATGTAGGAGAAGCTGGATGCATATGTTGATTTATATTTTAGTCCTTTGCAGCTTGGGTAGTGGAGATTTAGGTATGTGCGTGCTGAACTTTTTGTGTTTCTGGTTAGTAAATCTATTAGGTCTGCCATGTAGATCAGGGCCTTGCCGTGAATAATTTTGTGAACCAGAGTTTAATTATCAAAGTCTTGGAGGGGGGGCTGAAAAGTAATTGGGGGAGGTGGCATAAGGCTGAAAGTTCACCTGTAGCTAGAGGCATATTTTCAAAGCACTTTGGGAGGCTAAGTTCCATAGGTTTCTATGGAACTTTGGGAGGCTAAGTGCTTTGAAAATGAGCCTGCTACGGGTGCCAAATAGTTGCTCTGACCCTATTTTTACACAACTGCAAATATTTTTCTTTCCTGGTCATGATAAATATTTTAGTGCAGGATTACCACATGAGCCCTCACCAGAATAAGTGTCAGTAAGTGCTCCCACGGTGATTCTTTTTAATGGTCACGCACTAATGGCAACATAGAAACTTGACAGAAGCTAAGGGCCACAGTAACCACTAGCTCCTCCTTTTCCTAAGGGATCCCACATGCCTGTACCATGCTTCCTTAAATTCTGACATACTCTTCGTCTCCACAACTTCCACTGGGAGGCCATTCCGCACATCCAGCACCTTTTCCGTGAAAGAGTATTTGCTTAGATTATTCCTAAATCTGTTTCCTCTTAACTTCATCCTATGCTCTCTCATTCCAGAGTCTTCCTTCATTTGAAAGAGTCTTACCTCCTGTACATTAACGCCACTGAGGTATTTAAACATCTCTATCATATCTCCTCTCTCCCGCCTCTCTTCCAGTATATACATATTGAGGTTCATTAATAGGAAAAATAGAAAATTGGCCATTTTCTGGTTTGGTGAAAATGGCCTTAACTTGTGGGAAAAACACATAACAGCATGCTAAGGTCACTTTTTACTGCAGCTTTGTAAAAGGACCCCTAATTTATGCATCTAAGTTATGCCTTATTTTCAACCAAATTTAAGAACCTAACCTCCTTACTTACTAAGCTGCGCTAGCGGCTGCCATGTGCTAATGCTGACACAGCCCGTTCACTTTGAATGGGCTATGTTAGCATTGCCGCACAGCAGCCGCTAGTGCAGCTTAGTAAACAGGGGGAGGGTACATTTTCAACTGTGGAGGAGTGGCCTAGTGGTTAGAGCACCAGTCTTGACATCCAGAGGTGGCCGGTTCAAATCCCACTGCTGTTCCTTGTGATCTTTGGCAAGTCACTTAACCCTCTATTGCCTCAGGTGCAAACTTAGATTGTGAGCCCTCCTGGGACAAAGAAACATCCAGCGTACCTGAATGTAACTCACCTTGAGCTACTACTAAAAAGGTGTGAGCAAAATCTAAATAAACTGAAAATGTATCTTAATTTATGAACTTAAAAGTTATGCTCATAAATTTAGGCCTGCCATTCATTTGCCAAGAATTATGAGCCTAATTTGTGAGCCTGGTAAAACTCTCACCCTTTTTTTCCCACCCTAAATCCACCCCTGCTGTCACTCACTTTTTATGGTCCTAAATGTAAGAGTTTAATCAAATGTTGAGTATAAATTGAGACATTCAACCCTAATAAACTTTCAAAGAGGTCAATTTAAGAATTTAACTCTCAAAACTAGGTGAACAAACCCTTTGAACATCAGGACCTTCCTCTCTTCCTGTGTGTCTCCTGAAGATCTGCTTTTGCAAAAAAAAAAGTTGCTATTTGGGTTTCTTCAGCTATTTGCCCTTTAAAGGACAAAATGAATTTGTATGAATCTAGCCTTTGTTGAAAAGCAGTGCAGCCTTTAGATGCAGTCAAGCAAAACTCTGTTGACTGAGAGTGAATGTTTAATCCTCTTTATCTTAAAATAGTTAATCTTCCTTAATCTGAAAGACAGCAATTTGTGTAAATGTGATTAGCATACATGATCTGTCCACTCATATTTTAAAACTATTTGAAATATTAAGCTTATTATAAAGCAGAAGCTGTAATTACATTCATTTAATAGTTAGTTTCTATCGTATTATGTATACTGTAATGCCTCTTACATAGTAACATAGTAAATGATGGCAGAAAAAGACCTGCATGGTCCATCCAGTCTGCCCAACAAGACAAACTCATATGTGCTACTTTTTGTGTATACCCTACTTTGATTTCTACCTGTCCTCTTCAGGGCACAGACCATATAAGTCTGCCCAGCACTATCCCCACCTCCCAACCACCAGCCCCGCCTCCCACCACTGGCTCTGGCACAGACCGTATAAGTCTGCCCAGCACTATCCCCGCCTCCCGCCACCGGCTCTGCCACCCAATCTCGGCTAAGCTCCTTAGGATCCATTCCTTCTGAACAGGATTCCTTTATGTTTATCCCATGCGTGTTTGAATTCTGTTACCGTTTTCATTTCCACCACCTCCCGGGGGAAGGCATTCCAAGCATCCACTACTCTCTCCGTGAAAAAGTACTTCCTGACATTTTTCTTGAGTCTGCCTCCCTTCAATCTCATTTCATGTCCTCTCGTTCTACTGCCTTCGCACCTCCGGAAAAGGTTCGTTTGTGGATTAATACTTTTCAAATATTTGAACGTCTGTATCATATCACCCCTGTTTCTCCTTTCTTCCAGAGTATGCATGTTCAGGTCATCAAGTCTCTCCTCATACGTCTTGTAAAGCAAATCCCTTAGTTCACAGGGATTCCTGTGTCATTACTGCAAAACACTGCAATTGATGCAGGAAAGGGCTTCTTTTTGGTGAGCTGTGAAGGAGTCATTACTACTACTGCTACTATTTAGCATTTCTATAGCGTACAAGGCGTACGCAGAGCTGTGAAGGAGTCATCTGCTCCTCAGGGCAAATTTATTTATTGGGATTTATTAACCGCCTTTATGAATAGATTAACCCAAGGCAGTGTATAGCAGGTACAGTTTAACATAAAACTTACAATTTTGTTAACAGCATAACAGTAGTAAAATAACCAAGAATAAATATAAAATAAATGAGGTAAATTTGAAAAAAGTAAATTGAAACCTAATAGAACTACCGTGAAACAGTATAAAAAATATACACATTTAACAGCACTGAAATTCAAATACCAGAGATATAGAGACCGTTTTATTAAGCTGCGGTGAGCACTATCGCGTGCTTACAAAAACACTACTGTGAAGCGTGCTCAGGTGTCTCACGGTAGTTTTGGTGCATGCTTTCCGCCCAGTAAAAAATAGAATTTATTTTTTAGCTCTGGGGATGCATCTGGGGGTACAGAGTGGGCAGGTGCTAGTCAGTTAGCACAGCGACATTGCCATTAGCGTAGGATTAGCGCTTGAGCTCTTATCGCTTAGAAAATAGGTGCTGCTAAGTGCTCATGTGCTCATGGCCACATACTAATGGAGAAATTAGCGTGTGGCCATTAATGGGAATAAAGGAAAATGGGGCCATTTCACTGCCACGCTAAAAGTGGCCTCAGCTCACGGGAAAGACCCATGCTGGGGATAATGCTGGCCAAAAGGGCCCCATAATAAGTTATTTTAAAACTAATTCCCCTGGATTATTGGGGTTAATTGGAGTTGATGGGTACTTAATTGGCACCGATTTGGATTTGCGCATGAGTCTGCCCTAGTCACTATTTTATGTTGCCAAGTCTGCCCTAGTCGCATTTCCTAATGCCCAAGTCCAAAGTGGGCAGGGCCATTGGAGGGGGAGGGGCATGGGCAGGTCAGGGGCTTTCTTAGAAATTAGGTGCACCGTTATAGAATTACTTAGATTTGTACATCTAACTGCCATCACTTGCGATGATTTACACCAGGTTTCCACAGGCATAAATCCTCATACCCAAAGTTGGGTGCAGGAATCCGTATGAAGCGCTATTCTAGAAAGGCACTCAGTCTAGATCAATTTTTGTCACGGTCTCAGTCTGTAAGCAAACAGTCACAGACTCAGGAACAACATGAGCTCTTGGGCTGCTGTCGATGAGCGGCAGCAGCAGCCAAAACCTTCCAACCAGAACTGGACTAAACAAGCAGGAATGGAGCAGACTAGAAGTGTAATAAGCACACAGGCAGAAACAGACCAAAAGTGTAAAGAGCACACAGGCTGAACTAAGACACAAACCAGGACTGGACAGAGCAAGCAGGACTGGAGCAGACTAGGCAGAGTTGAAGGCGAGGCAGACTAGGCAGAGCTCAAGGCTGAGCAGACTAGGCAGAGCTCAAGGCTGGGCCACATGGCCATACAAACACTCAACAGAACGAAGAAGCAAACCAAGATAGAAGTGCTAACCCAGCACACAGACAAATAGAGGAACTCAGGCAGAAGTGCTAACCCAGCACACAGACAGACAGAAAAGAACCAAGGCAGAAGTGCCACACAGGCACACTAACAAGGAAACTGGGCAGAAGTGCTAACAAGCACACCGACAAACCTGGAGACCTTTGGCTTTGCAAAGGCCCTGAATGAATGTCCACACCATCCTTATGAAGGCCCTCACTGATGATGTCACGACTACAGGAAAGAGACTTGGAACACATTGAGCACCAGAGTGAGGCTTGGAACACACAGGAAGAGGAAGCACTACAGGAAAGAGGCTTGAAACACACTGAACACCAGAATGAGGCTTGGAACATACAGGAAGCGGCAGCAGAGGTAACAATGCAAAGGAAAGAACAGACTGGACCCACCGCTGCAGCTGACCACCGGAAGACAAGGTGACACTGAAAAGTGGAGTCACAACCACAGTTGTGACACTTTTTATAGAATAGCGCTTAGCATGGAGTTTTCCAGCTACTTTTTTCTGAGCGCCATTTACTGAATCCAGCCCATTGTGCTTTAGGTACAGAACGAAAAAAGTTCTATCAAAACTACATGAAGCTATAGCAGAGAAATTCTATAAAGTGTGCGTAACTGGGGTTTACTCTACATAAGAAAGTAGGTGTCTACCTTCCTTTGTAGATCACTAGTGTAACCCAGTATTATATGCGCATACGTATTGAGCTGCGAGCGCTTTTGCCATCCATAAAGCTAATGTATAATGCTCATGACTAGATTCAGGCGGTACACACCCCTTCATTTTATAACATTTATGCACCAAGGAGTAGATTCTGTAAATGGTGCTCAAAAAAATGGCATAAGTTGCGGGCTGTTTATAGAACAGCACTTGGAGCCGATTTTGGTGCCAAGCTTTAGGCAAGAGGATTTACACCAACTGAAACCTAGTGTAAATAATGGAGTGGAAGATCCCTGTTATTTAGCAATACTGCGTGCGTCTTTAATGAATGTCCCTGACCCACTCATGCTCCTCTCATGGCCGCTCACCCTTATGAGTTGCATGCTATAAGCTTTGCGAACGGATCTTTGTAGAATAGCATTTAGCAAGATGAGCTGGCAAATCCAAATTACTGGCAATTAAAGCCAGTAATTGATTACCAGTGCCCAATTATTGGTGTTAATTGACTCATTAGCCAATTTAGTTGTGCGCACATCTCAGAATTGCACACAATTTTGTGCATGTAAATTTGGGCTCCGTTGATAGAATTGCCCTTCAAATGTGCGTGTACGTTATGGACCACTAGCACTTACTCACATGAAAACCTGCCTGGCTGGGGGGCCTCCAGGACCAGGTTGGGGAACCACTGTGATAATTGGATGCCTAAGTGAAAAGTCTAGAAAGGTTTCGGTATGAAGCTTATTTTATAAAGGCAACATATGTACAGTAAGTTAAGTGGGTATTTGCAAAATAGTGCACCTGTTCTTTTGTATTCCATTAAGATCCGTCCAAAAATGTCTTGCACATAAAATTTTTGTGCGGCTTATATTTAGGTGAAGAAAAACAACAATAATGCAGTGGCGTAGCTACAGGTGGGCCTGGGTGGGCACAGGCCCACCCATTCTTGGCTTAGGCCCACCCAGCAGCGGCACCCCCACATCAACATCTCTCCTCCTCTGTGGCATCCCAGCATCTGCCTGCCCGTTGCTGAACCCTGTCCCTTACTGGTGTACCTTACAGGCACCTTCAGCACCTGCAGTGATTCAATTATTGATGCCTGTGTTGGCCCTGCAGGCTTCCATCAGCTGGGTCCTGCCTTTGCTTTCATCATTTCCTGTCTGTTGGAACCCGACCGATGGAAGCCTGCTGGGCCGACACAGGCAGAAATAATAGAATCACTGCAGGCACAAGGGACACCTGTAAGGTATACCAGAAAGGGATGGGGTTCAGCAACGGGCAGGAGATGCTGGGATGCCACGGAGGAGGAGAGATGTTGATGTAGGGTAGATGAAAAAAACTATCATTTTTTAAATATCTCCGGGGGGGGGGGGGGGGGGGCTGTGGAGTGCCGTGTCGTGGAAGGGCCCATCTAAGTTAGCTCTGGGCCCATCCAAAATACTGGATCTGGCTACACCACTGCGCTAATGTGTGTCAGTGCTTAATGAACTGTAGAACAACTGGGGTTATACATTCCCTGGTTGACATATTATAGTTTTCAAATTCATTTCATTACCGCATTATATGATAAATGTAAATCTCTCTCTGAAATGTTAACATGACCTAAGAAGAACAAAAAGTAGAGACTAGTTCAAAGAAATGTATTTACTCATCGTGCATTACACGATATGTGATTGCCTGCCTGCCACGTCTTATTTTAAATTTATATATCTTTGCTCAATTTTTGATTTGTCGGTTGTTTATCTGACTCGGTGATGAACTGTCGTAGTTTTGACTGTTCTTCCTTTGTGTGCCTTTCCATGCATATAATTTAAGTACGTTTATCTTTCTGCATGGTATTTTGCTCATGGTTCAAGCTGCTTGATGGAAGTGTTGTGTGATGAACTGTCATGTGATGAACTGTCACATGATGAAAAGTCATGTTTGATGAAATGTCCGTACACCAGGGGTGGACAACCTTTGTCCTCGAGGGCTGCATCCCAGTCAGCTTTTCAAGATTTTTCCAATGAGTACGCATGAGATCTAGTTGTATACACTATCTCCATTGCGTACAAATAGATCTCATGCATATTTGTTGGGGTAATCCTGAAAATCTGACTGGATTGCAGCCCTTGAGGACCGAGGTTGCTCACCTCTGCCGTACACCTATGTAGCAGAAGCTGCACTATTGTTAAAGTGCTTCAACTTGAACTGCCACCAGGCAAGCAGGAGTAAACATATTTCAATCTGAGGGCTTCCCAGCTAAATAAATATGTATTCAGTATTTGGGTGATTGGGTCCCTGTAGACAGCGCTGTGATGGAGATGATGGCACTGATCCCTACAGAAGCTCTTCCTCTTCCTTCTCCTCTATACTCCAAAAGTAATTTGCCTTTTACCAAATATCTCCCAAACAGCTGCATAATTTCAGTGTTCCAGATGTGAATGTGATGATGCAAGTTTGCAATGCTGCACTGAACAGGCTATTTGGGATGCATTAGTCCCGGCAGATTCTTCAATTAACTGATAGACTAATAAAGCAAGACTGAAATTCTCACCAGAACCAAGGTCAATTTCTCCTTCATTGCAGCCTTATTCCCAGCACAGAGAAGATTTTCACCTTTCAGGCTTGCGAGTATTTTTTTCATTAAAACAAGAAACCTCATTTTACTACATGGTATTGATAGAAGACTGTTGGCAGCAGTTAAAATGGGAAAGGGATTGCTACAACTTCCATGAAAGCATTTGTGGTACTTGGGGATGGGCAGATGTTTAAGAACAGCATGAAAAATGCAACAGAATGTGCTGTTTCCTTTCAAATCCAAACAACACAAAATACAATGGAATTTTAAGTTCATGCCAAAACTATTTTGCACACAGTAAATGTACATGAGCTAAATGGTTTAGTGCATGTTAAAATAAAACAAAAAATGAAAGAAATGTAAAAGAAAAAAAAAAGTCATACAAAACAAAAATTAAAAAAAATATATTAAATGCCGAGAAATGAAATGAAAATCTTCACTACACAACTTAGTTACTTTATTGAGGGAGAGACAAAGGATAGGATCAAGGTTCAGATTGCAGGTCATATTCCATCAAAATGTTGGTTCTTAGATTTAAAAGAACACCCACATTAATACTATTATTATTACTATTGTTCAGTTACAGGATAAAACGCTCAAATACAAATCAACTTATGCATCCAGCTTTTCCTATATAAGCGCACAACTATGGAACGCATTACCAAAAGCCGTGAAAACAACGTATGACCACCTAAACATCCGGAAATCACTAAAAACTAACCTGTTCAAAAAGGCATACCCTACCGACCCAACCTAAATACCTGAACCCTGCAACACAAGCAAAAGCAAAGAGAGTAAAGGACATAACACAACTCCCCCACTTTACGATTCCCTCTTGTGTCTTGTACACATAGTAACATAGTAGATGATGGCAGAAAAAGACCTGCACGGTCCATCCAGTCTGCCCAACAAGACAAACTCATATGTGCTACTTTTTGTGTATACCTTACCTTGATTTGTACCTGTCCTTTTCAGGGCACAGTCTGTATAAGTCTGCCCAGCACCATCCCCACCTCCCAACCACCAGTCCCGCCTCCCACCACCGGCTCTGGCACAGACCATATAAGTCTGCCCAGCACCATCCTTACCTCCCAACCACCATCCCCGCGTCCCGCCACCGGCTCTACCACCCAATCTCGGCTAAGCTCCTTAGGATCCATTCCTTCTGAACAGGATTCCTTTATGTTTATCCCACGCATGTTTGAATGCCGTTACCATTTTCATTTCCACCACCTCCCATGGGAGGGCATTCCAAGCATCCACCACTCTCTCTGTGAAAAAATACTTCCTGACATTTTTCTTGAGTCTGCCCCCCTTCAATCTCATTTCATGTCCTCTTGTTCTACCACCTTCGCATCTCCGGAAAAGGTTCGTTTGCGGATTACTACCTTTCAAATATTTGAACGTCTGTATCATATCACCCCTGTTTCTCCTTTCCTCCAGAGCATACATGTTCAGGTCAGCAAGTCTCTCCTCATACGTCTTGTAACGCAAATCCCGTACCATTCTCGTAGCTTTTCTTTGCACCGCTTCAATTCTTTTTACATTCTTAGCAAGATACGGCCTCCAAAACTGAACACAATACTCCAGGTGGGGCCTCACCAACGATTTATATAGGGGCATCAACACCCCCTTTCTTCTGCTGGTCACACCTCTCTCTATACAGCCTAACAACCTTCTAGCTACGGCCACCGCCTTGTCACACTGTTTCGTCGCCTTCAAATCCTCAGATACTATCACCCCAAGATCCCTCTCCCCGTCCGTACTTATCAGACTCTCCCCGCCTAACACATACGTCTCCCGTGGATTTCTATTCCCTAAGTGCATCACTTTGCATTTCTTCGCATTGAATTTTAATTGCCAAACCTTAGACCATTCTTCTAGCTTCCGTAGTTCCTTTTTCATGTTTTCCACTCCCTCCGGGGTGTCCACTTTGTTACAGATCTTAGTATCATCTGCAAATAGGCAAACTTTACCTTCTAACCCTCCGGCAATGTCACTCACAAATATATTGAACAGAATCGGCCCCAGCACCGATCCTTGAGGCACTCCACTACTCACCTTTCCCTCCTCCGAGCGAATTCCATTCACCACCACCCTCTGGCGTCTTTCCGTCAACCAGTTCCTAATCCAGTTCACCACTTCGGGTCCTATCTTCAGCCCATCCAGTTTATTTAAGAGCCTCCTGTGGGGAACTGTGTCAAAAGCTTTGCTGAAATCTAAGTAGATTACATCCGTAGCTCGTCCCTGATTCAATTCTCCTGTCACCCAATCAAAGAATTCAATGAGATTCGTTTGGCACGATTTCCCTTTGGTAAAACCATGTTGTCTCGGATCTTGCAACTTATTGGTTTCCAGGAAATTCACTATCCTTTCCTTCAGCATCGCTTCCATTACTTTTCCAATAACCGAAGTGAGGCTTACTGGCCTGTAGTTTCCAGCTTCTTCCCTATCACCACTTTTGTGAAGAGGGACCACCTCTGCTGTTCTCCAATCCCTCAGAACCTCTCCCGTCTGCAAGGATATATTAAACAAATCTTTAAGAGGACCCGCCAGAACCTCTCTGAGCTCCCTCAATATCCTAGGGTGGATCCCATCCGGTCCCATGGCTTTGTCCACCTTTAGCTTTTCAAGTTGTTCATACACACTCTCTTCCGTGAACGGAGCTCTATCCACTTCAATCTCATTAGTACTTTTTCCAGTCCATCGCGGTCCTTCTCCAGGATTTTCTTCTGTGAAAATAGAACAGAAGTACGCCAAGAAAAGCACAATGGACCTAACAAATTACCGACCAGTCGCCTCCATCCCGCTCATAACAAAACTGATGGAGGGCATAGTAACGAAACAACTCACGGAATACCTAACAAAACACTCAATTCTACATGAGTCTCAATCAGGATTCAGATCAAACCACAGCACTAAAACTGTACTTGTGTCTGCAATGAACTCATTCAAAAAAACAATTGCAACCGGCAAAAATATACTCGTACTACAATTCGACATGTCTAGTGCCTTCGACATGGTAGACCACGAAATATTACTACACTTATTAGAATATTTTGGAATCGGAGGCCCAGTTCTCAACTGGATCAAAGGCTTCCTCACCACCAGGTCCTACCAAGTAGTAACGAACAATGACAGATCACCAACCTGGACACCGGAGTGTGGAGTTCCTCAGGGATCTCCCCTCTCGCCAACTATTTTCAACCTGATGATGACACCACTGGCCAAACTACTAGCAAATCAGAACCTAAACCCCTATATATATGCGGACGACGTGACGATCTATATCCCGTTCAAAAATAACCTAAACGAAATAACCAACGAAATCAATCAGAGCCTCCACATCATGCACTCTTGGGCGGACTCATTCAAGTTAAAACTGAACACAGAAAAAACTCAATGTCTGGTCCTCACATCCCAATACAACACAAGCAACTATCCTACCATAACCACACCTTACTGCACACTTCCTATCTCAGAAAATCTGAAAATTCTGGGAGTCACTATTGATCGAAACCTCACACTCGATATCCATGTGAAGAACACAACGAAAAAAATGTTCTACTCAATGTGGAAACTCAAAAGAATAAAACCTTTTTTCCCTAGATACGTCTTCCGCACCCTGGTACAATCACTAGTGATAAGTCACCTGGACTATTGCAATGCTCTGTATGTAGGATGTAAAGAACAGACCATTAAGAAACTCCAAACAGCCCAGAACACCGCAGCCCGTCTTATTTTTGGAAAACCCAAATACGAAAGTGCAAAACACCTAAGAGAGAAACTACACTGGCTCTCGCTCAAGGAACGAATTGAGTTCAAGATCTGCACGACCGTATACAAAATCATTCACGCAGAGGCCCCAATCTACATGCTGAACCTAATAGACTTACCACCCAGAAATGCCAGAAGATCAGCCCGTAAGTTCCTCAACTTGAACTTCCCCAGCTATAAAGGAACCAAATACAAACAGGCATACGCTACTACCTTTGCGTACAAAAGCACACAGCTATGGAACGCACTACCCAAGACCCTGAAAACCACGGACAACTTAACCAACTTTCGCAAAACTTTGAAGACATTTCTCTTCAACAAAGCCTACAAAAATAATCCTTGATGAATCAAACTACAAACCTTTGAAGACACTTCCCCCCAACATAGCCCACAAAACAATCCTGATGAATCATACTACTCCGTACATCACCCAAACGCTCTAAAACACTTCGACATGACCTTACCCATTACCTTCTAATTAATTCCTCTTTTACTACAATTCACTACCAACTGTACCCAACTCTATGTAACGATCATACCAAATTCACATCCTGTAAGCCACATTGAGCCTGCAAAAAGGTGGGATAATGTGGGGTACAAATGCAATAAATAAATTTAGCAAATGAACCTATTCTACCACTATATCACTTTGTAATTGTTCATACCGGAATTAGCGATCGTCTTTATGGTACTATGTAAGCCACATTGAGCCTGCAAATAGGTGGGAAAATGTGTGCTACAAATGTAACAAATAAATACATATTTATTTAGAATGTCCTATATACCACCTGCAAACCTGGAAAGGGTCTAAATATCATCCAGTGCTTGGTTAACTTCCAGATCAGCGATAGGATACCTAAATATCCAATGCCATGAGCCAGTTTCATTTCATTGGATACCTAAATGTTCAATGCCACAAGCCATTCATGCCCCAGCTTGAATATCCGGGGTTAGTTCAGCCGGTGGCTGGAACTGGCTTACCAGGTGTGGACTGAATATTAGGCCCTGTATCTGCAAACACCAGTGGAAAGAAAAGTATACAGAACTTTGGTTAAAATGCTTCAGAAGGACAGGCAATTGGATTTTCTGTTTCTTTCCTCATATAGGAGAATTTTATGGAGAAAGACAAGATTTAGAGCTTTCATTAAACACTTTAACAGAAGCAGTCATTCTATAAACACTCTCACCACCAGGGAGATATAGGTTGAATGTCAAGGCAGGCAGTGATGCATGCTTTGTGTTTCCAGCTAATTGTATTTAGACTCTGGTCCTTCATTAAGTTTACATCCCTGCGAAGAGATTCCTTTCTCACAGACTGCTGCTGATCAGCAAGAAATCCTCCATCTAATATCTGCCAATATTATCCAGTAAAGCAAAGACTATTAGCTAGCTTCTGAAAACACACAAGCCATAATTATATGCTCATTGCATATCCTGGATACCTCTTTTACGTGAGAGGAAAACAAAGTTATGTTATACCTTTACAAGCCATTAATTTAACACTATGCTAAAATGTCCCTGCATTTTAATAACCCTTAGGGGGGACAGTTATCTAGGTTCAATGATAGCTGGTCTTTAATTGCACCTTGGGAGTGACTAACCTACAGTATCTCAGTACCCCTGGTTAGTCACTCTCACAATATGGCTGTCATTTTACAAGACCCTATTTGGTCTTTAATACATGTATAAGTTAGCACTGTAAACATCTTGCATAAATATCTAAGCCCTTGTTTTACAAAGCCTATGAAAATTCATGTATTAGAACTAAGTGTGGGGACGGGGATTAAGAACATAAGCTTTGCCAGACTGGGACAGACTGAATGTGCATCAAGCACAGTATCCTGTTTCCAACAGTGGCCAATCCAGTTCACAAGTATCTGCCAAGATCACGAAAAAGTAAAACAGATTTTATACTGCTTATGCTAGAAATAAGCAGCAGATTTTCCCCAAGTCCATCTTAATAATGGCTTATGGACTTTACTTTTAGGAAATTATCCAAACCTTTTTTAAACCCTGCTAAGCTAACTGCTTTTACCAAATTCTCTGGCAACGAATTCCAGAGTTTAATTACTCGATGTGTGAAGAAATATTTTCTATGATTCATTTTAAATTTACTACTTTGTAGCTTCTTTGTGTGCCCTCTAGTCCTAGTACTTTTTGAAAGAGTAAACAAGCGATTCACATTTACCCATTCCACTCCATTCAGTATTTTATAGACCTCTATCATATCTCCCTTCAGCTGCCTCTTCTCCAAGCTGAAAAGCTTTAACCACTTTAGCCTTTCCTCATAGGGAAATCGTCTCATTCCCTTTAAAAGTTTTGTTGCCCTTCTCTGTACTTTTTCTAATTCCACTATATCTTTTTTGAGATGCGGTTGGTGTAAATGGAAGCAAGTAGTTTTAGGTGCTGGGATATCAACTAAGCAAATTCTATACTATGCCTAAATCTAGGCGCCATTTATAGAATATACTTAGGTGGAAATGTTTTCCGCGTGGATTTTCTTGGCACCATATATAGAATCTGGCCCTATATGCAGGTACTTTCTCTGTCATAAGTACATAAATACAGCATCCTGTTTCCAACAGTGGCCAATCCAGGTCACAAATACCTGGCAAGATCCCAAAAAAGTACAAAACATTTTATACTGCTTATCCCAGAAATAGTGGATTTTCCCCAAGTCCATTTAATAACGGTCTATGGACTTTTTCTTTAGGAAGCCGTCCAAACCTTTTTAAAACTCTGCTAAGCTAACTGCCTTTACCACATTCTCTGGCAACAAATTCCAGAGTTTAATTACATGTTGAGTGAAGAAAAATTTTCTCTGATTCATTTTAAATTTACTACATTGTAACTTCATCGCATGCCCCCTCGTCCTAGTATTTTTGGAAAGCGTAAACAGATGCTTCACATCTACCCGTTCAACTCCACTCATTATTTTATAGATCTCTATCATATCTCCCCTCAGCCGCCTTTTCTCCAAGCTGAAGAACCCTAGCCGCTTTAGCCTTTCCTCATAGGAAAGTTGTCCCATTCCCTTTATCATTTTCGTCGCCCTTCTCTGCACCTTTTCTAATTCCACTATATCTTTTTTGAGATGCGGCGAACAGAATTGAACACAATATTCGAGGTGTGGTCGCACCATGGAGCGATACAAAGGCATTATAACATCTTCATTTTTGGCGACCAGAATTGAACACAATATTCGAGGTGTGGTCGCACCATGGAGCGATACAAAGGCATTATAACATCTTCATTTTTGTTTCCCATTCCTTTCCTAATAATTCCTAACATTCTTTCTTAGCCGCAGCAGCACACTGAGCAGAAGGTTTCAATGTATCATCAATGACAACACCTAGAGCCCTTTCTTTGTCTGTGATTCCTAACGTGGAACCTTGCATGACGTCGCTATAATTTGGGTTCCTCTTTCCCACATGCATCACTTTGCACTTGCTCACATTAAACGTCATCTGCCATTTAGATGCCCAGTCTCCCAGTCTCGTAAGGTCCTCTTGTAATTTTTCACAATCCTCCCGCGATTTAACGACTTTGAATAACTTTGTGTCATCAGCAATTTAATTACCTCACTAGTTACTCCCATCTCTAGGTCATTTATAAATATGTTAAAAAGCAGCGGTCCGAGCACAGACCCCTGGGGAACCCCACCAACTACCCTTCTCCATTGAGAACACTGACCATTTAACCCTACTCTCTGTTTTCTATTTTTAACCAGTTTTTAATCCACGATAGAACACTACCTCCTATCCCATGACTCTCCAATTTCCTCTGGAGTCTTTCATGAGGTACTTTGTCAAACACCTTCTGAAAATCCAGATACACAATATCAACTGGCTCACCTTTATCCACATGTTTGTTCACCCCTTCAAAGAAATGTAGTAGATTGGTGAGGCAAGATTTCCCTTCACTAAATCCATGTTGACTTTGTCTCATTAATCCATGCTTTTGAATATGCTCTGTAATTTTTTTCTTAATAATAGTCTCTACCATTTTGCCCGGCACCGACATCAGACTCACCGGTCTATAATTTCCTGGATCTCCTCTGGAACCTAATCGTTGTTACATTGGCCACCCTCTAATCTTCCGGTACCATGCTCGATTTTAAGGATAAATTACATATTACTAACAATAGCTCCGCAAGCTCATTTTTCAGTTCTATCAGTACTCTGGGATGAATACCATCCGGTCCAGGAGATTTGCTACTCTTCAGTTTGTAGAACTACCCCATTACATCCTCCAGGTTTACAGAGAATTCATTAAGTTTCTCCGACTCGTTAGCTTCGAATACCATTTCTGGCACTGGAATCCCACCCAAATCTTCCTCGGTGAAGACCGAAGCAAAGAATTCATTTCATCTCTCCACTACGGCTTTGTCTTCCCTGATCGCCCCTTTTACTCCTCGGTCATCTAGTGGTCCAATCGATTCTTTTGTCGGCTTCCTGCTTTTAATATACCTAAAAAAAATTTTACTATGTGTTTTTGCCTCCAACGCAATCTTTTTTCGAAGTCCCTCTTTAGTCTTCCTTATCAGCGCTTTGAATTTGACTTGACATTCCTTATGCCGTTTCTTCTTATTTTCAGTCGGTTCCTTCTTCCATTTTCTGAAGGATTTTCTTTTAGCTCTAATAGCTTCCTTCACCTCACTTTTTAACCACGCTGGCTGTCATTTGGTCTTCCGTCCTCCTTTTTTAATAAGCGGAATATATTTGGCCTGGGCTTCCAGGATGGTGTTTTTGAACAGCATCCACGCCTGATGTAAATTTTTGACCCTTGCAGTTGCTCCTCTTAAGTTTTTTTTTTCACAGTTCTTCTCATTTTATCATAGTCTCCTTTTTTAAAGTTAAATGCTGGCGTTTTTGATTTCCTATGTATACTTACTTCAAAGCTAATATCAAATCTGCGGACCATTTTGAACTCGCTTATCCTTTCCTTATTCTCTTCTTCCCCTGTTTCATCTATTTATCTAGATAATTGTATCTGTACCACCTCTGATCTGGCGTTAGCCTATCAGTTTGTAATCCACTTTGAGCCTGCACAACCGTGGGAAAAACGTGGAGTATAAATGTACTATAAATAAATAAATAAATAAATAAATATTATGATCACTGTTATCAAGTGGCCCCAGCACCATTATCTCCCTAGTGGGCTCACAATCTAACCCTCCCCCCTTTTACAAAGCCGCACGGTAATGCCAACACAGCCCATTCACTTTCAATGGGCTGTGTCTGCATTACCGCACCAGCAGCCGCTAGTGCAGCTTTGTAAAAGGAAGGAGGAGTAAGTTTTTGTACCTGGGGCAATTGAAGGTTAAGGGCCCTTTTTACCAATCTGTGGCAAAAGGGGGCCAGCACTGGCATTGGTGTGTGTTTTACATGCGTACCAAGGTCCCCTTTTACCGCAGCTGGTAAAAGGGAAGTCCCACTTTCCTACAGGAAATGGTCAGGGGGCAAGTAAAGCACTTTCCACGTGGCCATTTTGGGGGGGGGGATCCTTTACTGACACCCATTGAGGTAGTGGTAGGGGCTCCCGTATTAAACCGGCAGTAACCGGGTAGCGCCTGGCAGTGCCCGATTACCGCCGGATACACTTTGGCGATACAAAAGTAAATACATTTTTGTAGCACCAGAAATGAAGGCACGCTAGGGGTGGTAAGTACCGTCGGGCTGCTGCAGTAGCCCGGTGGTACTTCCTGTATAGTGAGAGGCCGCTTAGTCAAAGGAACCCTAAGTGATTTACCCAGAGTCACAAGGACCTGTAGTGCGAATTAAACCCAGTTCATTAGGATTGTAGGCCTCTTCCCTAATCATTAAGCTACTCCTCCACTCTTCCACTCCTAGCCAAGT
This sequence comes from Microcaecilia unicolor, assembly GCF_901765095.1. Classification (NCBI taxonomy): domain Eukaryota; kingdom Metazoa; phylum Chordata; class Amphibia; order Gymnophiona; family Siphonopidae; genus Microcaecilia; species Microcaecilia unicolor. Next base: position 149,709,840 of record NC_044036.1, on the reverse strand, counting down.
GCTACTGTCTGCACTAACTCTCCATCTGCCCCATTTACCCCAGTCCTGGGTGTATATTTGCTAACCATCATCATTATTGTATTTACAATGTTATGCAGTATTGATGTAAATCTCTTAGGCATTTAGCTTACATTGGGAAAGCAGTTCACCAGCCTTTATTCGGGCTTTAGTCACACAGGATCTCTCAACCAAATAGAAACCAGAGCATCTGTAAACAGGGTGAAGAATGGAGCAGTAAGAATAGAAATTCTACAAACAAACAAAAAAGAATGACTATGATAAGGATGTACTGGCCCTCTCATCTATCATTTTCAGCTACTGCAATAATCACCCCCTCAGAGAGAGGCCTATTGATCCCGACTAGAGTAATGCGGCTTAATAGTTAACTAGCACCTAAGAAAGATTTAGGAGCAGAGATAGTTTAAATGCTGGGGAGATAAGCAAATGTGAACTGTGCAAGCAAGCTTTCATTTGCATTAGATTTTCATTCTGTTTCTCAGGTACAATAAAGCTAAAAATCTAGAAACACGGTGGGGGTCAATATTTGACATGATTTAACCAGCCAGAAACATCTGACCAGTTAAATCATCTGTCTGGGGCTAACCAGTCATTTTCAGCTTCACTTAACCGGTTAGCGCTGCTGAAAATAACTGGTTAGTGCCAAACTCTAAACCAGCTATTTTGGGGGCATTCTGGGGTAGAATCAGCACTTGGCTGGTTAAACCGGCCAGGTTAACCTAATAAAAAGGACCACATAAATATCAGTCCTATCTTTATATGGTAAGCCATAGCTGGTTAAGTTCTGGATATGACACGCAGGATGATGCAAAACAAAACGCCCAATGGACTCAGAGTTCACATCAGAAGCTTTATTCAAAGTATAATGGACTCGACACGAAATTGTGTTTTGGCCCCAAAGGCCTGCTTCAGGAGTCCCTGTGAACTGTAAATATGTAGATACTCAGCGCTCTAAAGATCTATCAACTAAGGAAAACCTTGTCTTACATAAGTACATAAGTATTGCCATACTGGGAAAGACCAAAGGTCCATCGAGCCCAGCATCCTGTTTCCAACAGTGGCCAATCCAGGTCACAAATACCCGGTAAGATCCCAAAAATGTACAAAACATTTTATACTGCTCATCCCAGAAATAGTGGATTTTCCCCAAGTCCATTTAATAACGGTCTATGGACTTTTCCTTTAGGAAGCCGTCCAAACCTTTTCTAAACTCCACTAAGCTAACCGCCTTTACCACATTCTCTGGCAACGAATTCCAGAGTTTAATTACAGCTTGAGTGAAGAAAATTTCGTTTTAAATTTACTACATTGTAGCTTCATCGCATGCCCCCTAGTCCTAGTATTTTTGGAAAGCGTACAAATACTAGGACTAGGGGGCATGCGATGAAGCTACAATGTAGTAAATTTAAAAAGAATCGGAGAAAATGTGTCGGTAACAGAAGCGCCAAACATTTGGACTTCAATAATCTGGGCTTCTTTTACAAAGCCGCACTAGTGATTCCCACCTGGCAAATGAGAGGAAGCCCATAGGAATTGAACGGGCTTCCTCTCATTTGCCACACCGAGAATCGGTAGTTCAGCTTTGTAAAAGAGGCCCAGAATATTGAAGTCCCCCTCCCTTCCCCCACTAGTACGAATGCAGTCGGAGGATTGCCACTCAGCTTAGAGGGAACAGTGCTCCAGACCAGGGATTTATTCTCCCTGAAGACTCACCCCTATTGTATAGTGTTGCATATGTCCATGGCACTATAAAATATAAAGCATTATTCATGCAAAGTAGCATTTCCTAAGCTAAGTTCTTGGGAATTTCTGGTTCTTCAAATAAACAACATATGCAGATGAATTTAATTCTTAGACCAAATGTATGCAGACATAACTGATGAATATTCATTGTAGTCCTCCTGAAAACAAAATCTGATTTAGGAAAATTTGATTTAGTCACCTGTTATGCTGCCTTGAATAAGAAAGTATTAAAGTGGTTTACAGTAATTCCACTATACAAAACCCCATTCCTATTCACATCAGAAATCCATTCACTGCAATAAATTGTAAGATGTTACAGTAAACATAAGGCTTTTGGCATAGCTTGTTTCACAGTGTGATATTAAACCGATACACGTGCCAGTGTACAAAGGGTATTAATCACAATGACTGTGTTTAATGAACATTAACAGCAGTGTTTTGGCATCCAGGTTAGAATATTCATGGCATCATTTAGATGCTGGCGCTGCAGCTTGCAGGAGGGAATCTGTCTCCGTTCTACTGGAGAAGATTCTAGGATTCTGGGAGGGATGAGAGTGGGATAATGGACCACAAGGACCCTTCTTGGAAGCAGGAGTGGCTTCCTGTGTCTTTTATGAGGGGGAATCTGATGTTTCTGCTGGAAGGAGCCATCAGAGGCCAGCATGGGAAACAAGGAGGGGCTTGTTTGCCAAGTGGGGGCATTAGTCCAGACTCAGCTATAGCACCAAACCCTACACTTTTAGGAGAATATTGGGCTCATTTTTGAAAGAGAAGGACGCCCATCTTTCGACACAAATTGGAAGATGGACATCCTTCTCACAGAAATGCCCAAATCGGTATAATCGAAAGCCGATTTTGAACGTCCCCAACTGTACTCCGTTGCAGGGACAGCCAAATTTCAAGGGGTCGTGTTGGAGGTGTAGTGAAGGCAGGACTTGGGCGTGCCTAACACTTGGAAGTCCTTGACCCATAATGGAAAAAAAAAAGAAGGACGTCCCTGACGACCACTTGGACGTTTTCACCCAGACCTGTTTTTCTTACAACTAAGGCACAAAAAGGTGCCCGAAATGATCAGATGACCATCGGAAAGAATCAGGGATGACCTCCCATTATGCCCCCAGTGGTCACTAACCCCCTCCTACCCTCAAAAAACAGCATTAAAAATATTTTTTGCCAGCCTCTATCCAGCCTCAGATGTCATACTCAGGTCCATGATAGCAGTATGCAGGTCCTTGGAGCAGTTTTAGTGGGTGCAGTGCACTTCAGGCAGGCGGACCCAGCCCCATCCCCCCCTACCTGTTACGTTTGTGGAAGAAACAGCGAGCTATCCCAAACCCACCACAAACCCACTGTACCCACATCTAGGTGCCCCCTTCACCCATAAGGGCTATGGTAGTGGTGTACAGTTGGGGGTAGTGGGTTTTGAGGGGTTTTGGGCGGCTCAGCACACAAGGTAACGGAGCTATGTTCCCGGGAGCAATTTCTGAAGTCCACTGCAGTGCCCCCTAGGGTGCCCAATTGCTATCCTGGCATGTCAGGGGACCAGTGCACTACAAATTCTGGTTCCTCCCACAACCACATGGCTTGCATTTGGTCGTTTCTGAGATGGACATCCTTGGTTTCAAAAATCGCCGAATATTACTACTACTACTTAGCATTTCTATAGCGCTGCCAGGGTTACGCAGCGCTGTACAAGTTTAAACATGGGGAAGGACAGTCCCTGCTCAAGAGAGCTTACAATCTAAATGTCCATGTCTAGGGACGACCAAATTTAAGGATTTGGATGTCCCTGACGGTATTTTCGAAACGAAAGATGAACGTCCATCTTGTTTCGAAAATACAGGTTTCCCCACCCCTGGATCAGGATGTTTTGCGAGAACGTCCCTTTCGAAAATGACCCTCCACGTCTTCCAAGCCCTTATTGTGTCTTGGCCCTTCTCACTTCAGAGCAGTCTGCTGAATGACCATCTCTGCCATGGTCTTTTTAAAAAAAAATTTTAAATCTTCAGTTTCTGAGTTGGTCAATTTTTTTCTTGCTAACTTTGTATAAAGTTCAAGAGTTGTCCAAGCGCAAAAAGCCAGATAGGAACAACTGTCACAGCTAGCCTGGAAGATGGAGGGGCTGCAGGATTCAAGGGCTGCAGTGATTAACGATATCCTTATTTGTCCCAATTTGGAGAAACGTGAGAATAAACCGAAGCAGTCTAAGCTGTTTCATCTCTTCTAAAGAGAATAAGAGGAAACATGCTATTGAAATTCTTGAGGTTTCCTCCCCCCCACTTCCATTACCCAAATGTATTATTTTCTTGTGAAGAAGTATAGGGGAACACAGGAAGAGAAAGAAGAATGCAAGCTTTCACGTGACGGTTTGAACCTTTCTGGTAGGGATGTGCATTCATTAGTGTGTGCTTGGATCATTAAGGAACCTTAAACATTTTAGGAGTCCTTTTACTAAGGTGCACTGAAAAATGGCCTGCAGTGTTGTAGGCGCATGTATTGGACGTGCGCAGGCCCATTTTTCAGCGTGTCTGCAAAAAAGGCCTTTTTTTGGGGCCGAAAATGGATGCGCGTCAGAATAAAAATTGGTGCGTGTCCATTTTGGGCCTGAGACCATACCGCCACCCACTGACTTAGTGGTAAAGTCTCACGCGTTAACTGGGCAGTAATCGTCAGTGCGTGTACACTGCTGATTACCGCCCGGTTAGCACCACACATAGAACAGAAATTTTAAAAATATTTTCTGCCCTGTGTATCGGACACGCGTAAAAAATGGAATTACCACCCAGGGCACGCAGTAGCCGGGCGGAAGTTCCAAACTGACATGCGTTGGACGTACGTAGGTACCCTACACGCCTTAGTAAAAGGGCCCCTTAATGTGTACAAAATTGATTTAATATGCTCTAAACTCTGAATTAACAAGCAATGATTTCTATCTAGAATGCAGGCTAAAATTTCTTTATTAACTTGAATGTGTGAAAACATGCAAATATCCCAAAAGCAAACTGAAATTTTTTTTTTGTTTGTGCATAACCCTAGATTCTGGGCCATTGGATCTGGATTTTCCAGACTTTCGTAAAACTGCATTGAATATGAGATGCCAGTTTCGAGCAGTGCATTCGGAGGTACTGGCACAAGGTGGAGGGATTTTCCTTAGACACCCATGTATGGTAACATAATGAATGACGGCATATATAGTAACATAGAGGGGCATAATCGAACGTCACCGGTGAAATAGATTGCTGGCGATCTATTTTGGCGGCGGCGCAACAGCTGGCCGGAACCGTATTTTTGAAAAAGATGGCCGGCCATCTTTTTTTTCAATAATACGGTTTAGCCCAGCCAAATGCCAGAGTTCGCCAGGTTTGAGATCACCGGTTTTGTTTTTCAGCGATAATGGAAAAAAATGCCGGCCTTCTCAAACCCGGTAAAATCCAAGGCATTTGGTCATGGGAGGAGCCAGCATTTGTAGTGCACTGGTCCCCCTCACATGCCAGGACACCAACCGGGCACCCTAGGGGGCACTTCTAAAAATGTTTAAAAAAATACACAAATAGCTCCCAGGTGCATAGCTCCCTTACCTTGGGTGCTGAGCCCCCCAAATCCCCCCCAAACCCACTCCCCACAACTCTACATCATTACCATAGCCCTTATGGGTGAAGGGGGGCACCTACATGTGGGTACAGTGGGTTTTGGGGGGGGGGGGGGTTGGAGGTCTGAACACTTAGCACCACAAGTGTATTAGGTAAGGGGGGGGGGATGGACCTGGGTCTGCCTGCCTGAAGTGCACTGCACCCATTAAAAACTGCTCCAGGGACCTGCATACTGCTGTCAGGGAGCTGGGTATGACATTTGAGGCTGGCATAGAGGCTGGTAAAAAAAGGTTTTTATTTTTATTTTTTTAGTGTGGGAGGGGGTTGGTGACCACTGGGGCGACTACGGGGAGGTCATTCCCCATTCCCTCCGGTGGTCATCTGGTCAGTTGGGGCACCTTTTTGAGGCTTGGTCGTGAAAATAAAAGGGCCAAGTAAACCTGGTGAAATACTGCTTAATGCCGTTTTTTTTTCCATTATCCGTGAAAGCCGGTCATCTGGTAGCCACGCTCATGCCCGCCTTCGCTATACCGCTGACACACCCCCTTGAACTTTTGCCAGCGTGGCAACGGGAAAGCGGTGATGGTGTCAAAAAAGCCGCTTTCAATTATACCAATTTCGCCGTTTTTGAGATTTCGCCGGCCATCCCGGTTTATGTCAGAAGATCGCCAGCGATCACTTTCGAAAATAAGCCTGATAGTAACACAGTAAATGACAGCAGATAAAGACCTGTACGGTCCATCCAGTCTGCCCAACAAGATACTTTATATGTATACCCGAGTTTGATTGGTCCTTGCCATTCTCAGGGTACAGACTGTAGAAGTCTGCCCAGCGCTGTTCTTGTACTAAAAGTTCTGAAGATTCTAGAATCCTAAAGAGTTACAAGATTCCGGAATCCCACTTAGTAGCAACATTCCTTGTAGAACCCCAAAGAGTAACATAGTAAATAACAGCAGATAAAGACCTGTATGGTTCATCCAGTCTGCCCAACAAGATAAACTCATTTTATTTGATATGCAATACTTTATATGTATACCCGAGTTTGATTTGTCCTTGCCATTCTCAGGGCACAGACCGTAGAAGTCTACCCAGCACTGTTCTTGTACTAAGTTCTGATGCTAACGTTGAAGCCCCTTAAAATTTACACTCCAGCCCATCCATATCTATTCAGTCACGATCAGGGCATAGACCGTAGAAATCTGCCCAGCTCCCATTTTGTTTCCCAATTACCGGCGTCCTTCTAAACAGGATTCCTTTGTATTTATCCCACATATGTTTGAATTCCATTACTGTTTTCATCTCCACCACCTCCCGTGGGAGGGCATCCCACATATCCACTACCCCCTTCAACCTCAATTCATGTCCTCTAGTTCTACTGCCTTCCTGTCTCTGAAAAAGGTTCATTTGCAGATTAATACCTTTCAAATATTTGAATGTCTGTATCATGTCACCCCTGTTTCTCCTTTCCTCTAAGGTATATATGTTCAGGTCAGCAAATCTCTCCTCGTACGGTTTGCAACGCAAATCCCATACCATTTTTGTAGCTTTTCTTTGCACCGCTTCCAGTCTTTTTACATCTTTAGCAACATACGGCCTCCAAAACTGAACACAATACTCCAAGCAGGGCCTGACCAACGACTTGTAGAGGGGCATCAACACCTCCTTTCTTCTGCTGGGTATGCCCCTCTCTACGCAGCCTAGCATCCTTCTGGCCACAGCCATCGCCTTGTCGCATTGTTTCTTCACCTTTAGATCCTCAGACACCAACACACCAAGGTATGACCCATCTAGTCTGACCAGTAAGCTGATTACAGTGGTACCTGTCCAGCTTCGGCATTGAATATCCAGATTTTTTTTTTCAGCCGGTTAACACCATAGCTGCCGAGAGGGGGTGCAGGGGGGACAAAATTCCCCGGGCCCGGTGCCGCAGTCCCACCAGCCCTCCGTCGTCGACCGTCTGCCACCGGGCCGGGCCCCCTGCATTGAAATCATAGCGCCTCTCACCTCTGTGTGAAAGCGCTGCAGGCAGCAGCAGATTGCCTCCCTTCGGGCCTCCATCCCTCCTTGTGTCCTGCCCTCGTCTGACGTAACTTCCTTGAGGGCGGGACACAGGGAGGGAAGGAGGCCCGAAGGGAGGCGATCTGCTGCTGCCTGCAGCACTTTCACACGGAGGTGAGAGGTGCTGTAATTTCAATGCAGGGGGCCCGGCCCGGTGGCAGACGGAGGGGGGGAGCAGTGACCTCGGGGGGGGGGGGGGGGGGTGCGGCCTTGCCCCGGGCCTGGCCCAGTCTCTCGATGGCCCTGGTTAACACATATCCAGCTAAGTGAATATTCAGCTCTTCCCCACATAAACCAAACTGCTTAAAGATAGTACTGCTATTTAGGCAACCTGATTTAAGTGGCTTCCTATCTGTTTCCGCATACAGTTCAAACTCCTCTTGTTGACCTATAAGTGCATTCACTCTGCAGCTCCTCAGTATCTCTCCACTCTCATCTCTCCCTACATTCCTCCCCGGGAACTCCGTTCACTGGGTAAATCTCTCTTATCTGCACCCTTCTCCTCCACTGCCAACTCCAGACTGTTCCTTTTATCTTGCTGCACCATATGCCTGGAATAGAGTAACCTGAGCCGTTACGTCAAGCTCCATCTCTGGCCGTCTTCACATCTAAGCTAAAAGCCCGCCTTTTTGATGCTGCTTTTAACTCCTAACCCTTATTCACTTGTTCAGAACCCTTATTTTATCATCTTCACTTCACTGAGCCCGCAAATAGGTGGGAAAATGTGGGATACAAATGCAATATTCCCATATGTCTTGTTTAGATTGTCCTAATTAGATTGTAAGCTCTGTCAAGCAGGGACTGTCTCTTCATGTTCAAGTGTACAGCGCTGCGTACTTCTAGTAGTGCTATAGAAATGATAAGTAGTAGTAGTAGTCTTGGGATTCCAGAATCTTGCTAGTCTTTAGGATTCTGCACAGAATCTTGCTACTATGGGATTCCGGAATCTTGCTACTATGGGATTTCGGAATCTTGCTACTCTTAAGGATTCTGCATGGAATCTTGCTACGCTTTGTCCTTATCCCTTATTTGTTCTGTTTGTCTGGCCTAATTAGATTATAAGCTCTGTCGAGCAGGGACTGTCTCTTCATGTTCAAGTGTACAGCGCTGTGTACGTCTAGTAGTGCTATAGAAATGATAAGTAGTAGTAGTCTTGGGGATTCTGAAATCTGGCTACTCTGGGATTCCAGAATCTTGCTACTCTTTAGGATTCTGTACGGATTCTTGCTACTCTTTGTCTTTATCCCTTATTTGTTCTGTTTGTCTGTCCTAATTAGATTGTAAGCTCTGTCGAGCAGGGACTGTCTCTTCATGTTCAAGTGTACAGCGCTGCGTACGTCTAGTAGCGCTATAGAAATGATAAGTAGTAGTAGTAGTAAGTGGTTTACTTATGTGGTGACGGGCAGAATATTGGCATGTAACCTGATTCTGCCCCCCTGTTACGGCCACTGTTAGCTGCTTTTGAATTCGGTGCTAGCCAGTCATTTTCAACAAAGATAACCTGTTAAGTACCGCTGAAAATGACCAGATAGCCACGAATAAGTGATTTAGAGGCCCTTTTACTAAGGCGCGTAGGCTACCGTGTGCCCCAGACGGTAATTCCATTTTTTTACACGTGGCCGATACGTGTGGCAGAAGATATTCTTTATTTTCTACCGTGTGGCGCTGACAGGGCAATAATCGGCAGTGTACGCGATCTGATGATTACTGCCCTGTTAACGCAGTAAGGTCTCAGGCCCAAAATGGACGCACATCACTTTTTATTTTGCCGCACGTCCATTTTCGGCCCTCAAAAAAGGCCTTTTTTTGCAGGCGTGCTGAAAAATGGACCTGCGCACGTCCAATACATGCGCCTACAACAACGCAGGCCATTTTTCGGCGCACCTTAGTAAAAGGACCCCTTATCCAGTCAGCAGCTGTTTCCAGACAGTTAAGCCACTTTGAATATGGACCAGACAGTATTTAACACAGGATTGATACAAATCTTTCCCTTGCTGAATAAAGCTCTTGCAGTAGCTGCTTAGAGTCTCTCTCTGTTCCTTACACCATTACTAAAAGACAGGTGGATTCATTAATTTATCGGGAATGTAGACTCGCTGTCTGTGGAGAGAAAGCTGGCGTTCTCCTGAGTCTGTCTGACCTTTCAGCAGTTATTATTCTTCATCTGAACACACCTAGAGTTTACTAACAGAAAGGACAGTCTGTCAGACACCGTATATTAAAAATTGCGTTGGTGAGCTTCAGCACTCGTCATCTCAATTTAGGCTTGAAAATACGAAGTGTATAGCAAAGGCGGCTATTTTCTTCATGTGCACCACCTGCTGGTTTACCATTAAATCACCTTCATCAACTAGGAATTAAGCTCTCAGTGGTAAATTAGAATTTGCTTCAGTTTTCCAATTTATTAACCAAGGAAGCAAATGAGTATTTTGCTTTTAATCTTTTGGGTGTTCTTTAGAGAGAGATGAGGGTTTGCTGCTTTTATTTGTCGGAATTCTCTGGGCACATCATTTTCGAACTGGCCTCTTCCCATTCTGATTCTATGATTCCAGAGTCAGCAATTCTCAGTGTGGAGTTCTCCTGGCTGGTGCATTGCTCCCTCTCAATGATGCATGAAAGTTGCACAGCTGGCCAGCCAGTTTTGAAACGGCTTAAGGTGCCAAGATTTGGGAGGGAGTTGAATAAAGCCTGGGAGCGGAAGGGTTCAACTGATTTTAGAAGGAGATGATTCCCAACATCTCTAACAGCTTTTTTTTTATGGTGTTGCTTTTTGGGGTGTGTTTGGCCTAAAAAAACCTTGCTCTGAATGAATGTCTCTGAAAGGCGACTTAGAATTTCTATGGGGTCCTTTTACAAAGGCGGGCTGAAAAATGGCTTGCAGTAGTGTCGGCGTGGGTTGTGAGCGCGCATCAATCCATTTTTTAGCATGCCTGTAAAAAAGGCCCTCTTTTTTTTTTCTGAAAAGGGACATGCGGCATAATCAAAATTGCCACGCGTCCATTTTGGGTCTGAGACCTTACCACCAGCCATTGACCTAGCAGTAAAGAATCCGGACAGTAATGACCTACGCACATCAAATGCCACTTGGTGCGCGTTCGTTACACACGCCCAAAAATAAAAAATATTTTTCAGATGCGTGTATCGGATGAGCGCCAAAAATGAAATTACCGCAAGAGCCATACAGTAGTTGGGCAGTAATTCCATTTTGTTGCGTGTTGGGTGCAATTAGATGCTTGTGCGGCTTAGTAAAAGGGACCCTATACGTGTACAACTAGGTATATTTCAAGAATTAAAGAGAGAAATTGCCTGAATCCTTGTCAGTCCAGAATGAGACCTAGTTACGGAATGGAGACTGTCTTCACATCCCTTCTAGACGATCTCCACAGAAATCATGACAGGGCATCTGCATCACTGTTAGTGCAGCTGGATTTCTCAACCTTTTGACAACGTAGGCCGTAATATCATGTTAGCATGGCGGAAGAAACAGACGCCAGTGGCATAGGTGTTCAAATGACAGAAGACATTTAATGTGGACGAATGCAAAGTGATTATTATCGGGAAAAATAATCTAAACTATAGAAAGTATATGCTGCTGGTTCTATATTAGGAGTCACCACCCAGGAAAAGTACCTTGGTGACCCCAGAGAGACCAGTCTGTGACAATATCCACATTTAAAGACTCTTGCAAGAGGAATTAGATGCAGAAAAAAAAAAAGAAATGTGTACCACTCTTCCACTGAGGAACACCGGACTTTGTATATAGAAGGACTGAAGGAGTCTAAAATATTTGGGCAAAATGAGTTTCCCTATTACCTGGGAATAGTTAGCAATTCTGATATGTCCACCCAGTCATGACAAGCACAGCAATGAGTGTCAAAATCTGTTCCCAACTTTCATCCCCCTTTAGGCAAATTAACAAAAGAAACAAGCAGGCCTGGCTTAATCATAAGGCAAGAGTAGCCTGTCACCTAAGGGAGTAGCATCTGTGGTGCATCAAAGAGCAGTTTCAGTCAAAGCAAGACAAAAAGGTCTTGACAGCCACAAAAATTCAAAGAACCACCGGCACATAATTTTACTGGCAAGGATGGTGGGTAATTTCTAAATAGCCATTTAGCCAAGTAAATAACATTTGGATATTGCCTTTGTTATATGTACGTAGGTGTAAATGTATGGATATTTCAAAATATGATATCCAATTGCCTATTTTTATAGAATAGTTTTGGGATGATCATGATTTTTTAGTTTAATTATCAAAAGTTTAGGGGAGGGGTCTGGAAGTTCATTTGAGACCTCTAAGAGCCTCTCAAGGAGCATCACTATCTGTCCCCTCATCAAAAGAAATTGCAAGATGTGATACCCGCCAGCGAGCCTTCTCAGGAGTAGCCCCCACGCTCGGGAACTTAATCCCAGAGGGGCTACATCTAACTCGAGACTACCTCTACTTCAGGAAGCAGGTGAAAGTCTGGCTCTTCTTCCAAGCCTTTGATACATAGGGTGATTGACTATACACTCATTCTGCACCTGGACTAGCTTGGTGAACACCCCGTACCTTAGACCAGTTTCTTATATCTTGTTTAACTGTACAAAGAACTTGCTTTGAGTTTAGCCACCCATCTATTTATCCCAATAGACTCTGTACTACCCATCTTGTATCCATCTATATATTTATTTATTTATTTATTTATTGCATTTGTATCCCACATTATCCCACCCATTTGCAGGCTCAATGTGGCTTACATAGTTTTGTTATGACATTGTCATTCCAGAATATCAGATACAGTTAGTAGTGTGTAGAGATTAAGTAGGGAAGAAAGAAGAAGTGATTGGGCGGGTGATAGTAGAAGTGCATTTTCATAATTGGTTGGGTTGGGAAAGTGAATTAGTGAAGTTGTTGGTTCTCGTTGTAGGCCTTGTTGAAGAAGTGTGTCTTCAGAGATTTGCAAAAGTTACTTGTTTCGACAATTGATTTCAGGTCTGTGGGTAGAGCATTCAATATTTGCGTGCTCATGTAGGAGAAGGTAGTGGCATGCATCAGCTTGTATTTTAGTCCTTTACAGCTGGGGAAGTTCAAATTGAGAAATTTGCGGGATGTTCTTGTGGCATTTCTGGGAGGTAGGTCCACTAAGTTCAGCATGTAGATCGGGGCGTCTGCATGGATAATTTTGTGTACAATCGTACATATCTTGAACGCAATGCGTTCTTTAAGTGGGGGCCAGTGCAGTTTCTCTCTTAGGGGTTTTGCACTTTCATATTTAGTTTTTCCAAATATGAGTCTGGCGGCAGTATTCTGGGCTGTTTGGAGTTTTTTGATAGTCTGTTCTTTGCAGCCCGCATATAGTGCGTTGCAGTAATCCAGATAGCTTATTACCATTGACTGTACCAGGGTGCGGAAGACGTATCTTGGGAAGAATGGTTTTACTCTACACTTGACCCCCTCGGCTACATAGTAAAATGTTTCATTGTATTGTAGAAAAAGTATTAGCATCATATCTATGTTATTTGAATGTTCTAGTGAGTGCTTATTAAGTGATTGGTATTATGCTGACATCTTATTATATTAAGTTATTTGAATAATCTTCCATGTTGCCTATTATGATATCATTTATATTGCATGGCATTTATTAAATTTTTGTCATATGATGGTTGAAAAACATGTATATTTCTGATACTGTTACATGTTGGTACTATTACCTCATTGATTTCATTTCTGCTTATGTTCTATTCAATGTGGAAGCTCAAACGATTAAAACCTTTCTTCCCAAGAGCAACGTTTCGATACCTAATACAATCAATGGTTCTAAGCCATGCAGATTACTGCAACGGAATCTACACAGGTTGCAAAGAACAACTCATAAAAAAACTCCAGACCGCCCAAAATACAGCAGCCAGGCTGATATTCAGCAGAACACGATTCGAAAGCGCCAAACCTCTTTGTGAAAAGTTGCATTGGCTCCCAATCAAAGCATCCGGCTTCTCCTACATAAGCGCACAACTATGGAATGGCCTCCCAAAAGCCCTGAAAACAGTCCACGACCGCCTGAACTTGAGGAAATCACTAAAAACCAACCTCTTCAAAAAGGCCTACCCCAATGACCCCACGTAAACCTGTTCACCCAGCAACACAGCATAACTTTGACCGTAATGGACAACACGCAATCTTCATCCCTCCCGACCCTCTACATGTACCTCATACGATCACTTTTCAACCTTGTACTTGTTATCAACCGACTGGGCAAACGCCTTTGACGGTACTATGTAAGCCACATTGAGCCTGCAAATAGGTGGGAAAATGTGGGGTACAAATGCAACAAATAAAATAAATAAATAATAAATTGTTATGCTGCTAACAAACTTTGTACGTTTTATGTTAAACTGCATCTGCTGTACGCCACCTTGGGTGAATCTCTTCATAAAGATGGTTAATAAATCCCAATAAATAAATAATTGAAGGGTTGTCATGAGGCTGAAGATTCACCCAATACCCTTGCACTGGCCCTGCAAAACAGTCTAAAATTAACAGGCACACACTCAGCAGGAACTCAAGTAAATGAGACTAGACAAGATAAAGCACAGAAACTCAGAATCTCCAGTCTTTATAGTTTATCTCATTTCGCCTGCCGAATACCCAGCTTTTATCAGGAAGGCTTACTGCTAGTCTCTGTTGGATTGCAGAATCCATGCTTTAATGCTGCAGATGGAATGAACTGTCCTATGTTTAAACTCTTAAACCTAGAATATCAGCTGTGCTTCTAAGGGATGAAGTACTTTTTTAACTAAACTCCAGTGAATTATTCATGCAGCCATCCAAGAGCTGATTAAACAGTTTCTTATTTCCTCGTGTTGCTTCCTTTGCAGTCCTTCAACTTTCTGTTATGCAGTTACAAATAAAAAAGCAAACCATATCTTAATAAAGCAAAACACCCTTCCTTTTCACTGGCATTATGTTTCCTTTTCATGTAAGATGTTTTGAGAAGATATTGATGATAATTCCAGCTGCCCATAGTTTGACTAGGGCGGTATATTGATCTCAATAAGTATACTTTTGAAGAAAGGCAGGAGAGGGGGAGATATGATAGAGACATTTATATACCTTCATGGCATAAAATGCACAGGAAGCATAGGCGATCGGTGGCCCAACTGTTTGGGGAGGCTAACGGGGGCGGGGTTAGGGGTGGGGCCAGGGGGTGGAGCTTAAATCCATACTTGTCTGATAACACACACAAAAAAATAAATAAATAAAAATAAAAGTCACAATTAATACCTTTTATTAAATTTAGATATTAGATATTTATCATATGTCAAAGAATAAAGTGGTTGCTCAAAGCATATACTAACCACAATCGCTCAACTGCAAAACACTATGCACAACTTTGTGCAAAAACACACTCAGAACCTTACTGTACCATAAATATTACACTGGGCAGAACCGAATACACCAATATACCACCCATACGGAAAATGCAGACCGTCAACAATATGAAACAAGGATCATAACATCACAATTCTCATGTAGAGCCACAAAACATCCTAATTCATGTTTAATGTGGGATAAAATGCCATACATAAGTAAATAAATAAAAACATTTAATGTTGAGCACCTGATTCTCAAAGTGGACATATTCCAAACACTATAATGAAAATAAAATGATCTTTTCTACCTTTGTTGTCTGGTGACTTTGTTTTTCTGATCATGCTGGCCCAGTATCTGATTCTGCTGCTATCTGTCCTCTTAACTCCGTTTACAGGGCTTCCTTTCCATTTATTTCTTTACTTTCTGCCTTTCTTCTTCATTTCTTGTCCTCGCTCCCCTGCCCCCCCCTCCAGCCATCCATACACACCCATTGATTCTCTCCTCTCCCCTCCCCCCCTCCAGCCATCCACACCCACCCACCCATTGGTTCTCTCCTCTCCTCTCTGTTCCCGGGCAGATTTTCTAACAGGAGCTGCTCATCCAATCAGAGAGCTCTATTTGAATGCAGATTAACATACAGACATATAGTCAAAAACACTAGCTAAACCCTTTGTTTTTGGATCAAACTTCACATTTTTGATCAGAGCCATGCCCTAACATTAAGGCTGTAAACATTTCCAACAATTTTTACCCATAAATATGCAAATGAGAACCTCCCCAAAACGGACTAATTTGCATATGGCTTGAGCAAATTTGAGTACATGGCATACCAATCCCACTTCCTAGCACCTAAATTCTGCAATTAGATTTAATGCAAATACTTTTAAAACTTATTTTTAGCACTTTTAAAATTTCAGGGGTCAGTGCAAGTCTCTTTGGTATGAACTGCTCATGTGCAGTTATTCATCCTAGTTAAATATCTCCCTGGCAACCCAGGACACCTCCAGCCAACCCCTCTGCTCTGCTCTCCCAGCAGTAAGGTAATCAAATTACAACTGGTTATACACAAGGCTAGAGACAGCTTTCACTGCAGCTGCTGCTATTTAAACCCCCCAGAGCAGCAGGACTCATGGGAGAACTACTACTACTACTATTTAGCAGTTCTATAGAAACAGCTGATCCATCCTGCTGTGGCTGGGGAGGCACAGCCTCTCCAAGCCTCTTATACCGGGCGCCTATGACAGGAAGTGAGTCTCTTTCAATTGAAAGGAAGCTCTGGAATGAGGGGGTACAGAATGAAGGTGAAAGGGGACAGCAGGGCCGCTGAAAGGGGGGCAAAATTCCCCAGGCCAAGCCTTCAAGGGGGGCCCAACATCAGGGTCTGTCTCCTGCTGGGACTGGGTAATTGCATCAATGCGATAATCCAGTCCTGGCACACAGGAGCGAGAAAGAGACAGACCTCAGCATCAGGCCCCCCTTGGAGGCCAGGGAGGAGTAGATGTACTGAAGCAGGAAGGTAGGGGATGGGGTGGTGGCTGTGGCTGCATCCTGAGTGGGGGAGTCGTGGCTGCATCCCTAGGAGGGGGCCAGGCCTGGCTCTGTCTCTCAGCAACCCTGTAGGACAGGCTCAGGAAATACTTCATTACAGAAAGGCTGGTGGATGTGTGGAACTGGTAGAGACGAAGACTATCCGAATTCAAGAAAGCATGGAACAAGCATGTAGGATCTCTAAGGGGTCCTTTTGCTAAGGCATGGGGGTTTCCCATGTGCTCCAGCCACTTTCTACTACTACTACTACTACTTAACATTTCTAAAGCACTACTAGGGTTACGCAGCGCTGTACAATTTAACAAAGAAGGATATTCCTGCTCAAAGGAGCTTACAGTCTAAAGGACGAAATTTCAAGTGTGGCTCTCAAATGGCTGACTCTCAATTTCTTCCATTAATGGTCACGCGCTAATTTCCAAATTAGCATGCAGCCATTACCGCCTGAGAGGCAATGTGCCCACGCTGCCTGATTACCACCAGGAACACCACCTCCCCGCCCCCTGCTCTAGAAAATAAAGATTATTTTATAGTGCAGGAAACAGCGTGCAGCAAACCCAGAACACGCCCAGTGGTAGTTCTGTTTTGTAACACGCTACCCACATGGTAGCCCTACCAAGCCTTTGTAAAAGGGCCGCTAAAGGAGAGGAAGGGATAGTAGACAGTATGGATTGGCAGACTGGATAGGCCGCACGGTCTTTATGTGCCAACAATTTCTCTATTTCTGTGTTTCTTTAGCATGTTTATCCAGTTCATGCTAAGAATTCTAGAACTTCCACATAGGTGCATCATTTGACATTGATTCTCAAGCTTCATATTGGCTGACATGGGGAAAACCAGCACTTGGACTGAATTTAAGTATGACTAGGGTCAGCTATATAGAAAAGCAGTAGAAACAGTTTTGATGGCTTAGAGAAAAGGCGGCTGAGGGGAGATATGATAGAGGTCTATAAGATAATGAGTGGAATGGAACGGGTTGATGTGGAGCGTCTGTTTACGCTTTCCAAAAATACTAGGACAAGGGGGCATGCGGTGAAGCTGCAGACAGTGTAGTAAATTCAAAACGAATCGGAGGAAGTTTTTCTTCACTCAGTGCATGGTTAGACTCTGGAATTCGTTGCCGGATAAGGTGGTTGGGGCGGTTGGCTTAGCGGAGTTTAAAAAAAAGGTTAGCCGGCTTCCTGGAGGAAAAGGCCATAGAATGTTATTGAATGGGCGTAGGAATAATCCACTATTTCTGGGATGGGTGGGACAAAATGCTTGTTCTTTTGGCCGCTGTTGGAAACAGGGTGCTGGGCTCGATGGACCCTTGGTCTGTCCCAGCATGGCGATGCTTATGTCTTATGTCTTAAGGGCCATGGAGAGAGGGGAGCTCGAATAGTGGCTTAAATACAGCAATTTGTATGGTGTTCTTGCCAGAACAATAGTAGAGAAACAAAGAAGGAAGACAACAAAGCTAACTTTGATAAAGACAGATATCCTGTCAGTGGTCAAACATTTATGGCAGTTAGAGCCAACCCAGTGTTTCCATCTATCAACTGTAATCTATTATGTTGCTATTGTTTTGCAATGTGCTGCTTTTTCTTTTTCCAATAAAATATACCTTTACAGTGATGAAATAACAGAAAATGATTCTACTAATCTATAGTTCATTGGGGCTGATATTCAATGCTATTTCACTGCCAGTAACAGCTCCTGGCTGGTTAAATAGAAATACAGAAATATAGAAATATGACTGCAGATGAGAGTCAAATGGCCCAGCCAGTCTGCCCATCCTCAGTAACCACTAACTCCTGCTTTCCCTAAGAGATCCCATGTACCTATCTCATGCTTTCTTAAATTCAGACACAGTGCTTGTCACCACGACTTCTACTGGGACACCATTCCACGCGTCCACTACCCATTCTGTGAAAGAGTATTTTCTTAGATTACTCCTGAGACTATTTCCTCTTAACTTCAGCCTACGCCCCTCTCATACAAGAGTTTTCCTTCATTTGAAAAAGCTCACCTCCTGTACATTAATGCCACTGAGGTATTTGAACATTTCTATCATATACCCTCTCTCCCGCCTTTCTTCCAGAGTAGACAGGAAGACCTTAGGAAATTGGAAGACTGGACATTCAAATGACAGATGAAATTTAATGTGGACAAATACAAGGTGATGCATATGGGAAAGAATAATCCTAATCTTAGTTACCTGATGCTGGGGTCCACCTTGGGGATCAACACTCAAGAAAAAAGACTAGATGTTGTTGTAGATAATACACTGAAATCTTTTGCTCAGTGTGCGGCAGTGGCCAAAAAAGTGGCCACTGTTGGAAAACAGAAGACTGGACTAGATGGACCATTGTTCTGATCCAGTATGGCTTCTCTTATGTTCTTATGTTGAGGTCTATAAGCCTGTCCCCTATATGGTTTATGACAGAGACCACTGACCAGTTTTCTACGGGCCCTCTGGACTGACTCCATCCTGTTTCTATCTTTCCATAGGTGTGGTCTCCAGAATTGCCCATGGTATTCTAAATGGGGCCTCACCAGAGATCTATACAAGAGCACTATCACCTCTTTTTTCCTGCTGGTCATGCCTCTCCCTATGCACTGGAGCATCCTTCTGGCTTTGATCATTGCCTCTTCCACCTGTTTGGTCACCTTAACATCATAAGTACATAAGTATTGCCATACTGGGACTGACAGAAGGTCCATCAAGTCCAGCATCCTGTTTCCAACAGTGGCCAATTCAGGTCACAAGTACCTGGCAAGATCCCAAAACAGTACAATACATTTTATGCTGCTTATCCTAGAAATAAGCAGTGGATTTTCCCCAAGTCCATTTTAATAATGGTCTATGGACTTTTCCTTTACGAAGCTATCCAAACCTTTTTTAAACCTCGCTAAGCTAACCACTTTTACTACATTCTCTGGCAACGAATTCCAGCATTTCATTACATGTTGAGTGAAGATACAATCACCCCCAAGTCTCACTATTCATTCGTACACAGAAATACTTCACTCCCTATACTGTACAGTTCCCTTGGATTTTTGTAACCCAATAAGCGCTAATATTCAGTGCGAGATAGCCGGTCATCTCCGCTAAATATTAGTACTCAGCGCACAGTGGCTAACCGGCTGTATTGTGTGATAGAACTGGCTATCCACAAATATTCAAGCACTGGTTGGCTAAGTTTAGCTGGCAAATTGGACCACAAAAATATCAGTCCTATCTTAGCCTGCTATTAAGTTAACCAGCCAGAGCTGAATATTCACATAGCTGGTTAAGTTACAGCCAGCCAGAAAAAAAGCCGGATATTCAAAGCTGGTCACCAGAAGTGGCTCGTCATTGAATATCTGGGGGTTAGTGCTGGCTGAATATCAGGGGGATCGTAACTAAGAGAAATGATAAAGCTTATTTTCAGCATTTTCCCTTAACAATCATTTTTGAAACTTATCTCTAATATATATTTTTAACCACAGTCTGTTTTCTACTCCATGACAGCTCGGTGAGGAACTGTGATCCAATACAAATAAAACCTTTTCAAGATAGAATTTCTTGTCTCAAAGTACCAGCGGGAGCTTTTTATTCTTCTGTGAAGTCAAAGCTGACGCTGGGCTCTTTAATTCTTTATTCTGATATGAAGAAACTTGATGGAGAGTCCCATAATATGCTTTGAGATAGCAGGCGGTCTTTGTCCTATAGCCATGCTGCTGAAAGCTAATGGTATTAGACCTGATAGAAGAACTACAGCCAGCTGAGACTCTAATCATATGACCTGGGGAAGGCAATGGTAAGTGCATGAAAATTATTTTTCCATTTTGCATCTTCCATTTACTTCTTTGCTACAAAACACATTGGACCAGCAGAAAGATTATTCAGAGAAAATAAGTGTGCATGAGTTTTTGCAAGCAAATAAGGCCTTTCTTCAGCTGTAAGATCCTTCAAAGAATCGGGGCTTTTTTCCCATGACTAGTATGACCACAAGAATTCTGTGGTGCAGTGTTATTGTAACACTTTAATATACCATTCAGCTAAGATAGGGAGAAATTTTCAGGCTGAAATTCAAAAGAAGGTATGCCTTCACCAGTGGCTGGTATAACTTCCCTCTATATATGTTTCCAAAAACTGTTTGAATAACATCAAACTATTAGCGTGGAAGAAAAAAAGCTTACTACAAAAGTGTTTTGCGGTACTTTGCCTGTTAGCATGCGCTAATCACGTGTTTGTTTGTTTGTAATTTTTTCAGGAGGGGGCGTGTCATAGGCAGGAAATGGGCGTGGAATCGTTATCAGTTAGTGCATTCACATTAGCTCATGCTGACTAATGAGGAGTTAACCCAGGAACACTTATGGTATCTCCTGAATAGTAGGTAGTAAGTGCTCCCACATTAATATTTTTGCAGGGCTCATGCACACATTAGAAATGTGTATAAATCTGTAATATCTGAAATTTCAATTAAAAAAATATTATCAAAAGGTACATTGAGATTGAGAATGCCAGTGATGCTCCTAGCTTCACACCTTATTTTACTTCACCTAAAAATACATTTCCCTCATAACAAGCCAATGTTCAAACGCCGTGTACATGAATACTCTGGATATAAAAATTATCTTGTTCTGCGCAAACTTTCAAGTAGGGATGATATCTCATTTGAAAAGAGTTGGATGGTCGGTAGTGGGAGGCGGGGCTGGTGGTTGGGAGGCGGGGATAGTGCTGGGCAGACTTGTACGGTCTGTGCCCTGAAAAAGACAGGTACAAATCAAGGTAAGCTATACACAAAAAAGTGGCACATTTCTTGGGCAGACTGGATGGACCGTGCAGGTCTTTTTCTGCCGTCATCTACTATGTTACTATAGAGGAGCACCTAAATGTAGGCACCAGTTGCATATGAAGAGACAGTCCCTGCTCGAAAGAGCTGACAATCTAATCAGGACAGACAAACAGGACAAATAAAGGATAAGGGAATTACTAAGGTGGGAATGATAAAACATAAATGGGTACTGTACAAGTGAATAGCGGTTAGGAGTTAAAAGCAGCATCAAAAAGATAGGCTTTTAGCCTAGATTTGAAGACGGCCAGGGTTGAAGCTTGACGTACTGGCCCAGGAAGTCTATTCCAGGCATATGGTGCAGCCAGATAAAAGGAACAGTCTGGAGTTGGCAGTGGAGGAGAAGGGTGCAGATAAGAGAGAGGGAGGAGTATAGGGAGAGATAAGAGCGGAGAGAGAGGTACTGAGGAGCTGTAGAGTGAATACACTTGTAAGTCAATAGCAGGAGTTTGAACTGTATGCAGAAATGGATATGGAGCCAATGAAATGACATGAGGAGAGGGTTAATATGAGCATAGCAACACTGGCGGAATATAAGTCGTGCAGCGGAATTTTGAACAGATTGAAGGGGAGTGAGATGATTTAGTGGGAGACCTGTGAGAAGCAAGTTGCAGTAGTCTAAGCCAGGGGCGTAGCTACGGGTGGGCCTGGATGGGCCCAGGCCCACCCAGTTTAGCCTCAGGCCCGCCCAGAAGCAGATGCTTACCGCGACCGTCTCCCACCCCTGCCACAGTGCTTCATTTAATGTTGTCGGTGCTGCTGTTACAGTTTCCCACCCCCGCGGCAGCGCGCTTTACACTTTACCTGACAGCAACGCTACAGATGCAGCGCTGACGTCCGACGTCCTGCTCCGGGGCCTTCCACGCTGATGTAACTTCCTGTTACGGAGGCGGGACGCGGAAGGCCCCGGAGCAGGACGTCGGACGTCAGCACTGCATCTGTAGCGTTGCTGTCAGGTAAAGTGTAAAGCGCCGCCGCGGGGGTGGGAAATTGTAACTGCAGCGCCGACAACATTAAATAAAGCGCTGCGGCAGGGGTGGGAGAGGGTGAGGAAGTCAGTGGGGTGCTGCGTGCTGGCCCAGAAGTAAGGGGAGGCAGGGAGGGGAGGGAACAGAAGGGTGCTGGACTTGCCAGGGGCAGAGGGTTGGAGGGAAGGGAGAGAGGTTTTGGGATTTGCAGAGGGGAGATTGGAAGGAAGGGGAGAGGTTTTGGAATTTGCAGAGGGGAGGTTGGAAGGAAGGAGAGAGGTTTTGGGATTTGCAGAGGGGAGGTTTGAAGGAAGGGGAGAGGTTGGAAGGAAGGGGAGATGTTTTGGATATGTAGGGGGGTGGAAGGAAGGGGAGAGGTGCTGGACATGTATGGGGGCTGGATGAAAGGGAAAGAGGTGCTGAACATGTAGGGGGGGCTGGATGAAAGGGAGACAGATGCTGGATGTGTGGGGGGGGGGGGGGCTGAAGGAGAGGTGCTGGATATGCAGATGATGATATGCAGAGGGAAGGGAGAGAGATGCAGGGAGAAAGAGCCAGATGCATAAGGGGAAGGAAAGAGAGGAAGAGAAGCTGGTTGGGGGGTGGGATCAGAGAGGAGAGGGACACATTGGTGTGGAGGAGGGAGAAAGGGGACATAGGGAAGTATACAGATACAGAAGGGAGATGATGGGCATTAGGTGGGAGCATGGGGACAGGGACACAAATGTGAGATGCTGTATGGAGATGGCACATGGGCACAGAGGGGTAATGCCTGACCAAGGGGGGGGGGGGGAAACGGGGATATGGAATAGAGATAAAATGCTGGACACTGGAGAGGGGGGTATATGGACACGGGGGGGGGGGGGGGGGGGAGAGCTACCAGACAAGGGAGAGAATAGGAACGCAGAAGGGATATGCTGGGCATGGGGTGCATAGGTGCACAGAGGAATGATGATGGATGAGGGGATATGAACACAGGGGAGATACTGAACAAGGAAATATAGGAAAACAGAGATGGGAGATGGATGATGGACATGAAGAAAGAAGAAATGTCAAATAGGAGACCCTGGCAAGTGAGTTAAGAGAAGACAGAGGGAAGCAGAAACCAGAGACTGGGACCAATATGATTTGAGAAAAAATGACTAGACAACAAAAAGGTATAAAAAATATTTTATTTTCAATGTTGTGAATATAATATGTTGGATTTAGAATGTACATCTTGCCAAAGTTGATGGTAAACATGGCTGGGGTCCAGGACAGAAATCTAGGAAAGGACCCCAAAGTCCATTACCAGGCTGCGCCTTCAGCTTCCAGCATGCAGGCTTTCTCTGGCCAAGGAACCAAGCACAATTGCCCTAGTTGCATCCCCTAACACCATCCCTGGCATGTGCCATCTTTATATTTTGCACAGGAGCAAATGCCTTTCTTTCTTGTTTCTCTGGTGTTGTACTACATGCAAGGTCTAGTTTCTTCGGGTTTCCGTTTAATTTATATTTCTAGAGTTTGTGGTCACTTATTCTGTATTTGGCATTTGTGTCTTGTGTGTGTGACTGAGGTATTCTGTTAGCATGAAGTTTCTATGTAGCATTCTGTAGTAATTTGGCTTGTTCAGCTTTCCTGATAAATGTATTTGTATTTTAGGGCCCTACTATAATATTTAAGGCACTTCTTTTTCATAGGTAGGATCTTTGTTTTTGGAAGTTAGTGTTGGCATGGTAGATTTGCTCTAGGTTCTGAGTGACTTTTGTTTTATAGATTTTTTTAAAGTTAATTTATAATATGTCTGTAATTGAGATTACACTAGAAAACAAAATTTCTTTATATGATGAGTTTTATGGAGAATTGTCCTTGCTGTGCTCTGTATCCATTGTTGGTGGACAGCCAGGAGGTTCTCTGGATGCAGAATGTGTTTGGCTACAATACCATATATGTGTTGGAGGACCATGGCTCAGTGGTGCTGAATAGTGCAGTCTATTGTACTTCCCTTAGCTCTCAATTGGCCTGCAGCCACTGAAACCTGCACTGCAACCCTCATTGAAGTTATGGGGAGAGGGGTAGGGACAGAGCATGGGTGCATCAGGTTTGCTGTTTTTTTTCTTTTTCAAAAAAGTTGGCAACTCTAGTGCCCACCCATCCAACCTGTTGGCCCACCCAAAAATTGCCTTCTGGCTACGCCACTGGTCTAAGCGAGAGGTGATAAGACGGCTTCCTAAAGGAAAAGTCCATAGACCATTATTAAATGGACTTGGGGAAATCCACTATTTCTGGGATAAGCAGTATAAAATGTTTTGTACTTTTTTGGGATCTTGCCAGGTATTTGTGACCTGGATTGGCCACTGTTGGAAACAGGATGCTGGGCTTGATGGACTTTTGCTTTTTCCCAGTATGGCAATACTTCTGTACTTATGTATAAGTGTGGATAAGGGATTTGGTAGTGTGCTCAGAAAGGAAAGGATGAATGTTGGTGATGTTATAGAGAAAGAAGCAACAGATTTTAGCAATCTGTTGAATATGTGCAGAGAAAGAAAGAGAGAGAGAGAGAGGAGTCAAAGATAACTCCAAGGTTACAAGCTGATGAGACAGGGATGATGAGAGTTTTATCCACAGAGAAAGAGAATGTGGGAAGAGGAGAGTTGGGTTTATGGAGAAAGATAAGAAGCTCAGTCTTGGTCATGTTTAGTTTCAGATGATGGTGAGACATCCAGGCAGCAATGTCAGACACCCATGCCCTAAAAGATTTGACAGCCAAGAACTACTGAAAAGATGTTGCTTGATCAAGTCGGAAAATACTGTTAGATCAAATCAAATGTAGCTTTCAGATTTTCCTTGTTCTATGAGCTGGACAACTTTTCTCAGCAGGAAGTGTCTGATAGAACATCCTGTGATAGCAAATCACAGGATACTTTCATTAGAGATGTGAGCTCCATTAATTTCCATGATAGGTCTGGGTGTTAGCTTATGAATGTTTCAGGAGAGACACTCACTACCCTGCTGTTTCTAACAGCATTGAGTCTGTGGGGAATGCCAAAGATACCAGGTACACATTTTGTAATGAGGTGTGATCAACCTTGTTCTGTCTGACAACAAAATGTATTTTTGGGGAGGGGAAGAGGGAGCACAGATGGAGGAATGAGCACAAATCAGTAAAGCAGCTGAAGAAATACAAGCAACAATAAAAAAACACAACGTTTTGGTTAAGGATGCACGACGTAACAAAATATATTAAAATGGATCAGATTCTGGAGCACATGAACGATAGGAAACGTGAAAGGCGTTTATTTGAAATCAGCTTTCCAATGAAATTGATTGTTCATAGAACCAGTGAGGGAATAGGACAGTCAGATCATGGTTGCCATGGTAACCAACGTGTGTCTGCCCTGCGTAGAGTCATGCAAAATTTGTGTGCATGAAGGTTACCCATGACATGTCTTTCTGAATTGCAACACCAGAGGTTTGTCAGCAAAGGACACTGCAAGTATAAATATTGCTCAAATTTTCCTTCTCAGCAGGTTTCCACAAGCATTTTCTACTACCCACTGCATAACGAGCAATTAAATATTTTAGCTCAGCAACCACTTACCCTGCTGATATAATCGCGGAATGGCATCATTACACATGAGCGTCATTTTCTTTTGTAAGGAGAAATGAAAACGGTAAAACTACAGGTACACATTTGTGGACATTAATTTTCAGTGATTTAATGAAGGAACAAAGTTAATGCAGTCTAAATATGACTATAGATGATGCTGGGGTGTTCATTAACTACCACATCCCTTCAGGGCAGCATTAACCCTTTGGTAGGCCCTAGGCCAATGAGCATATTGGGCCCCCCTTTTCGTAATATAAATATAAATGCTGCTTAATAGCAGTTTGAAAATGAGCACATGAAATGTCTTTTAACAGTGCCATTCATAATGACTGTACCAGCTGACTCAGAGGAGTATTTTCGATCAGTGGCGTACCAAGGGGGAGGCAGTGGGAGCGTTCCACCCCGGGTGCACGCCACTGGGGGGGGGGGGTGCCGCGCACCTGTTGGCCGAGTCCGCTCGTTCCCTCCCTGCTGCTCCCTCTGCGCGGAACAGGTTACTTCCTGTTCTGGGGCAGAGGAAGCAGCAGGGAACGAGTAGACTCGGAGCCAACAGGCGCGCAGCACCCCCCCAGCAGGTAAAAATGCACCCAGGGGGGTGTAATTACACCGGGGGGGGGGGGGGCGCATCGGCGATCCGCCCCGGGTGTCAACCAGCCTAGGAATGCCACTGTTTTCGATATGAGGTCTAAGTCGGACTTTGGACGTTTTGTGCTAAACAACCCAAATCCGAACAGAATACACGACCATTTTCGAAACTGCAAAACATCTATCTTTTTTTAAAAAAATTTTTGAAATACCATTTGTAACAAGGTTTTGTGCACTGCATTTATCTTTTCAGGCTATTTTCGGGGGAAAAAACGTACAAGTGAAAAACTTTGAAAATCAAGCCATTGGGATGTAGGAGGGGAGAGCAACGGGGCACCCTAGGGGGCACTGCTGTGAACTTCATGTAAATGCTCCCAGGTACACATCTCACTGTTGCTCCCTTATCTTGTCTGCTGAGCCCTCCAAAACCCACCCAAAACCACTACCCCCAACTGTACACCACTGCAATAGCCTTTATGGGTGAAGGGGGCACCTATATATGGGTACAGTAGGTTTCTAGTGAGTTTTAGAGGGCTCACAAATTCTACCACAAGTGTAACAGGTAGGGGGAGGTATGGGCCTGGGTCCACCTTACAGTGCACTGCACCCACTACTAGACTACTCCAGGGACCAGCATGCTGCTCTAATTGACCTGGCTATAGCATCTGAGGCTGTCATAGAGGCTGGTAAGTACTATTTGTATTCACATTTTGGGGGGTGGGAAGGGGTCAGTGACTACTATGGAAGTTAGGGGGGGGGTCATCCCTGATTCAGTGGTCATCTGATTCCCTCCAGTGGGCATTTAGTGCATCAATTTGTGCTTCATTCATTCTGAAAGCAGGTCTACACCATAACATTGAAGTTTTCACCCTAGGCATTTTCATGTTCTTATATTATGGCTGTAAAATGTCCAAGTGTTACGTCCGCCCTAAGCCCACCCTAATCCTGCCTTTCAAACACCCTGACACACACCCTTGTGATTTGGACACACTGCAGACAAAATGCATAGATAAATGTCAGCAAAACAGGTTTTGAAAATACTGATTTGGACGTTTTGAGAAGAAATCCATCCAAATGCTGCACATTTTTCTCTTTCAAAAATGAGCCCCTCAGAAAACCTCATTGGGGTGAACTTCTGACCTACCAATAGATGTCAGCATATTCCATCTGGCTTGTTTGGCCATTCCTATCCATTCCATAGTTACCATTTCCTCTAAGGGCCCATCTTGTTCCTGGGTTTGCCTGAGTTCCTTGTCAGAGGTTGGTATTCACCAATCTAGTATTACTGAATGTTACTTGATTGCTTGCCAAGACCCTATCGCATTCTTGATCTTGAGCTTTTGGTGTGGTCTTCCTCAGGCCTGAACCAGTTCCCTTGCTGCAATCAGGTTTGGTAACTCAGTTGGAAGTTTTTAGCGAGTGACAGCATGCTCTGCTGTTCCTGTTTTGCCATTGGGTCCAGTTCCCCATCCTGGGCTCAAGCTAGGACCAAAGGGATCAACACAAAGGGGGTGTAGTTGTAACAGGTGGAAGACCACAATCCTGTCACGACAGGCCTAGGAGTGATTTGTCCAGTGGCTTGTCTTGTCCTGGGACTTCATATCACTCACTACTCTCCTTGGGTCCCTTTTAGGAGTATGTATTTGCTGGTACGCGATTGGCTTATTGATGGACTTAAAATTTTTGTGCATGCCAAATTGATTTAATGCACACTAATCAACTTAGTGCACCTTAATTCATCAGTTAGTGTGCGTTAAATCAATTTGCCATGGATTAAAAGCTCCTTATTAAACACATGTGTGAAACAAACAAAACAAATGGCAAAATGAGGAAACATTGATGAGAAAATGAAAACTAACCAAATTTTTCTTGCATATCTCTAGTCCCTTTTACTGATTAGATCCATCACAGTACCATATCAAAGGAAGACTGGGTGATTAATGATTTTGGTTTGTAGCTGCAATTTAAGCTGAACTAAAGGAGAGGAAGGGAGAATAAATGTCATGAATGGGCAGACTGGATAAGCCATATGGTCGTAATCTGCCTTCATTTTTTTTCTGTGTTTAAAAAAAAACAAAAAACTTATTTGCCTCAACTTCTCCTGAAAATGCTCTGTAAATGTACTGAATAAATAAATGAGATGGCAAAGGCCTTCATACATTTTTATAGTTGTTCTACACTATACACACAATCTTATTTACAGTTTTTCTACGGCACCCTGCCCGGATCACCTTACAACACGAATTACAAAATGAGAGTTAATACTGTACACAGTTAAACGAGCAGTGTATCAAGAAGCACATGCCAGACATATTTCTCTTAGTTCGAGACGTGCCATAGCTCTTCTTATTAAACTGTCCTCCACTGACTTCAAGCCATTTTCCAGCTGCAACATTCAGTACTGGGGACTGTAAACAATTTCAAATGTGCTGCGGAGAAAGCTGGACGGAGTCTCAGGCCCCGATGCTCACTAGTAGCCATTAAATACCGTGTGCATTTATAGCGGCAGTTGAACTTACCGATTTCTAGACTGCGACTGATGCTCAAAGGAAATCATATGCAAATGAGATGCATGGAATTTCTGCAAGCGGCTCAGTAGGGAAAGCGCCTAGCATGTGCGCAGAACAGTCTCTCGGTAAGTGCTCATGTTCTACGTATGCCTAGGAATCATTTTGTCCGACTACTGCAGTCTCTCCTTTCCCCTGTAGTGCTCTGATGCTGGTCCACCTTCTTCCTGTGAATTACTTGCTCTCCCTCAGGCTGCCCTCCTATTGATTTTTCCAGAGTGCTTGAGAATCTCCTCCTTGCTGAAAGCCCTCCCCCAGCTGACATCATACGGGTTTTCTCCAGCCGATTGGCTGTCTGCTTTTGTTTCTGCGCCCCTCTAAGCTGTTCTCTGCTCACCATCGCTGTTTTGTTCCTCCAACTCCTTTTCCGATGCTGTTGAAAAATGCAAACAGACTGTTCCTCCCAGTAGTCGCTCTCACACAGCAACAGTTCCAGACCTGCTGGAAAATTTAGTATGTTAAAGGTAGGTGCTCCATTCTGTGCATCACATGGAAATGTCGGTGCATTGCACAAGATGCTCATTTTAATACTAATGATCTCATTGTAATGCATTTGCATTGGATTTATCGGTAGCTGCTACAGCGAATGGTTAAAGCCACGCAGAACGCGTTATGCATTAGACGCTAAATAACGCTATCTTTAGACCAGCAGCAAGCGACAAAACAGTGTGACAAGGCAGTGGGTGTAGCCAGAAGGATGCTAGGCTGTATAGAAAGAGGTGTAACCAGCAGAAGAAAGGAGGTATTGATGCCCTTGTATAAGTCATTGGTAAGGCCTCACCTGGAGTATTGTGTTCAGTTTTGAAGGCCGTATCTTGCTAAGGATGTAAAAAGACTTGAAGTGGTGCAAAGAAAAGCTACTAAAATGGTATGGGATTTGCATTACAAGACGTACGAGGAGAGACATGCTGAGCTGAACATGCATACCCTGGAGGAAACAGGGGTGATATGATAAAGACGTTCAAATATTTCAAAGGTATTAATCTGCAAACAAACCTTTTTCCGGAGACGGGAAGGCGGTAGAACCAGAGGACATGAATTGAGGTTGAAGGGGAGGCAGACTCAGGACTAATGTCAGGAAGTATTTTTTCATGGAGAGGGTGGTGAATATGTGGAATGCCCTCCCAAGGAAGGTGGAGATGAAAACGGTAACGGAATTCAAAAATGCATAGGATAAACACAAAGGAATCCTGTTCAGAAGGAATGGATCCACAGAAGCTTAGTAGAGATTGGGTAGCAACACTAGCAATTGGGAAGCATAGCTAGTGCTGGGTAGACTTCTATGATCTGTGCCCTGAAAATGGCAAGGACAAATCAAGGTCAGGTATTTATATAAAGTAGCATATACAATGAGTTTATCTTGTTGGGCAGACTGGATGGACTGTACAGGTCTTTATCTGCTGTCATCTACTGTGTTACTATGTTACTATGTTGTGAGCATGGTAAGCTTTGTGTATTGGGCCCTGAATGTACCACCCGCTCCCTTTCTTCAGATCATTTTGCCCATTTTAGGAATCTTTCCATGTTCAGGCGAGTGTATGGGAAGTTACACTCTGATGAACAAATGCATCACCTTGTCAGTTTTACATTTGACAGCTAGTACCCTGGAAAAAAATGATTTGATCAAGTAAAACTGTTTTCTGTACCGGTATCATGAGCTTAGATGTGATTACAAGCTTTGAAATGTAAGAAGAAAACACACAATAAAAGAATATATACCAGATAAACTATACAGTAACATTGCTAGCGGTCAGTACTCACGTCCTGGAGTGGAGAAATAGCCTAATGGCAGAGAACCAGCAAACAAGGTTTAAATCCCATTGCTGTTCTTTGGGATATTGGTCAGGTATAAACTTAGATTATTGCCTTTCAAGGATAGGAAAATACTCACTCTACCTGAACGTAACTCACCTTAAGTTACTGCAGTCCAAGGAATGAGCAAAATCCCTTCCTCTTCCTGTGTTTTGGGATTCCATTGGACAAATTAGATTTTGCTGAATAGCAGCTGTCCTCAAAATGGATATTTGCGAAATATCCTTTGTCATCATGGGAATAGTTTTATTAAGGTTTTTTTTTCTGTTGATGTAAACCCTGTTTTAACCATGGTAAAGAGCTTTAAGAAAATTACATCATGGTGATCTGCCTAGGTTATAGATGGAACATAGATTAACAACCCATAAACCATATAAGCAAAAAAAAAATATGTATAGTGACAAGAAGGCAAGTACATTTAGCATTTCCCAGGTGCCATAGTTTGAGTGGGGTGCAGAGGAAAATCCTCAGGAGCTTAGCCGAAATTGTGCGGCGGAGCCGGTGGGGGGAAGAGGGGTTGGTGGTTGGGAGGCGAGGATAGTGGTGGGCAGACTTATATGGTCTGTGCCAGAGCCAGTGGTGGGAGGCGGGACTGGTGGTTGGGAGGCGGGGATAGTGCTGGGCAGACTTATATGGTCTGTGCCCTGAAAAAGACAGGTACAAATCAAGGTAAGGTATACACATATAAGTTTATCTTGTTGGGCAGACTGGATGGACCGTGCAGGTCTTTTTCTGCCATCATCTACTACGTTATGTTACTATGTTCATATCGCTTCCCATGTTGTTTCTGGAAATATTTGCTTTATTCACTTTGGCTTGGCCACTTTTTCATCACTGGAGCAAAGTCATTGAGCGGCCCTTTTTACAAAGCGGCGGTAAACCTAACGCGGACTTACCGCTCGTTAAAAAGAAAGTACCACTGGGCTACCGCAGCAGCCCAGCTGCAGTTTCCACCCCATAGCGCCATACCCAATCCCTGCTCTAAATTCATCAAAATACACCACACTGTAAAAGAGAAAGAGATGTCAGATACGAGTGTAACTTAGCAAATATTTATATATGACTTTATTAGTGGTTGCATTCGCAGATAAAATGTTTGGAGAAGAGACGGCTGAGGGGAGACATGATACAGGCATATAAAATAGTGAGTGGAGTGGAACAGGTGGATGTGAAGCGTCTGTTCACGCTTTCCAAAAATAGTAGGACTAGGGGGCATGCGATGAAACTACAGTGTAGTACATTTTTTTTATATATCAATTTTTATTGATAACATTTGAACACAATACATCAAATAATTCGAACAATACATAAGAGATGTCATCAAGCTTATAAGTTTTCTCCCCTCTTCCCCCAACTCCCCCCCCCCCTCTCTATCCCCACCCTCAACTCTTTCCCACTACCGGTTCTATTAACAGTTCAATATCCTGCTTCTTGCAACAGGTGTCAGAGTGTCCCAGAACGGGAGCCAGACTTTACAGAACTGGTCTCCTTTTTTTGAGGCCAAGTCTCCCACTTTTTTCTTTTCTAGCATGCAGCATTGCATCATGGCTCCTCGCCATTGCGGTGTTCCAGGTGGTTCTGGTTGTAGCCACAATTGTAGTATGGTACGCTTGCCCATCAAGACTACTCTTTTCAAGAACGCTTTAAATCCCTCTGGTGACTTGCCACGGATCCTATAAACATCAAATAGCTGTCCTGGCGTTGGTTGCCAGTGGATGTTCCACATTTGCGATACTTGTTGTCCCAGTTTTATCCAGAAAGGGATCACTTTTGTGCAATACCAAAACATATGCCCTAGAGAGGCTCCCACAGTTCCACATTTTGGGCAGTCGTCTGTTGTTCTCAGGGTTGCTTTATAAGCCCTGTGTGGTGATATGTACATCCTCATGATAAATTTGTAGTGCATTTCCTGCCAAGTCACATTCTCTGTCACCCGATACACACCCATTAGGCACAATTTGATCTGTTCTAGGTTCGGTTTCCACTGCAGCTCCTGATGCCATTGTTGTGACACTTGCGTGTAGTCCAGTGTCCCCTGTAAGTCTCTTAAATGATGGTGGAAGTACTTAAGCGGTACTTTTAACTGTGCTTCCAGGCCCAGCATCTCACTCATGGATTCCCATACTTGCTGAGTGAGAGCCGATGCAGGCAATGTTCGTATGTAATGTTTGAGCTGCATATATTGAAAATAGTCTTTCTGTCCAAGTCCAAATTCTATGCACAGGGCCTGGAATGTTTTAATGGTCCCTGTTTCAGACACCACCTGAAATAAGTATTTAATACCACAAATCTCCCATTTCCTAAACAAAGCAGATTTCCCCCCCTCTGGGAATGCTAGGTTACCTTTAATGGGTAGTAGTGGGGACACTACATTGTTCCATTTGTTTTTCTTACTCAACCATTTCCATGTTTTCCGCAATGGGTTCAAAAGAAATCTATATGGGCCCAGGTTTGGGAGTTCTTCTGATGGGGCATGTAGCCAGTAAGCAAATCCCATTGGGGCCATCAGCGAGGTTTCCACTCCAGTGCAGGAGAAAAACTCCCTCGAGCGAAACCAGTCCGATAAGTGCCTCAAATTACAGGCGATTGGTATAAGTTTTAAGTCAAGTAGCCCCAGCCCCCCTTTTAAACAAGGTCTCATTAATTTGTTTAGTCCAATGCGTGCACGTTTTCCCTGCCACAAGAATGTTGTAAGGGTTTTGTGTAGCCACCTCTCCTCTTTATATCCCAATATAGCAGGGATCATCTGGAAAATGTATGTCCATTTGGGAAAAATAAACATGTTATACATTGTGATTCTTCCCCTCAAAGACAGAGGTAGGCCCTGCCATCCCTGCAGAGTTTCTTTTGTGTGCCTCTTCAAGGGGTCCATATTCTCTTTGTACAGATTTGTTAAATCCCTCGGTACATTAACCCCTAGGTACTTGAGTGTGCCCACGGCCCATTGAAAGGGGAAAGGGCCCTCCCACTCCTTTTGCACTGTTTCCTGTACTGGAAGGGCCAATGATTTTGTAAATTTAATTGTAACCCTGATTAAAACCGAAATTCGTCTATGACTTCTAGTAGGCATTGGACTGAGGTCTTCGGTTGAGTAAGGGTAAGAAGCATATCGTCAGCGAAGGCCAGTATTTTTATTAATGTCCCGTGTAGTGTGACTCCCTGTATGTCCGGGTCTAGTAGCATTGTGCATAATAGTGGTTCTAAATATAAAAGGAACAGTAGAGGGGATAATGGGCATCCCTGCCTGGTGCCGCGCTCTACTCTAAAGGGTTTAGATCTGGTGCCATTTATTAATATTTGGGCTGTGGTATTTTTGTATAGTGTTTTCGTGGCATCTAAAAACCAGCCATCCAAGCCCGTGTGCTCAAGTACCTGAAACATGTAATCCCAGTTAACTTTATCAAACGCTTTGGCTGCATCTAGGCTAACTAATAGGAGAGGATCTCCTGTAGCCTGCCCATACGCCACTGCTAAGAGGGCTTTCCGTACCTGTTGAACCGCCTGACGGCCCTTAACGAACCCTACCTGGTGTTCTCCGATCAACATTGGCATGTGAGACATCAGTCTGTTTGCCAGTACTCGGGACAGGATCTTGACATCTACATTAATAAGGGAGATGGGTCTATAAGATTCTACTTGATCTTTAGGTTTACCCAGCTTAGGAATTAGGGTAATCAATGCTTTGTTCTCTCTGGGTGAAAAGGATCCCCTAGCAACCACTGCATCTAAATAGTCCGCCAACGCTCCACACAATTGTGGTGTCAGCATTTTATAATATTCATTGGAGAAGCCGTCCAATCCTGGTGCTGATCCTATTTGTAAGGCTTTTATTACTTTAAATACTTCTTGTGTTTGTAGGGGCGCAGATAATATTTGGCGGGCTTCCTCTGGCAATCGTGGCATTTTTGCATCTTCTAAATAATCTTTAGTCAGGGGGCCTTGGACCCTATTTCTGGGAGTATACATCTGTGTAAAGTGCTCATAGAATGTATTTACTATATCTTGTAACTGATTAAGTTTGTCTCCCTTAGAGTTTTCGATCACTGGGATAAATCGCTGTGCAGTGGTTGCCTTTGCCACCCTTGCCAGTAACTTCCCAGATTTATTCCCAAATCGTTGGAAATTTAGGCGTCGCGCTGTTAATTGTTTCTTTGCTTGTTCATGTATCAGGGAATTTAATGTTACTAGGGCTGCTGACATTGAGTCTCTATTGGCTATTGTTGGGTTACTCAAGTATTTCCTCTTGGCCTTCACATACATTGTCTCTGAATGTAGTATCCCGGCCGCCAGGCGCTTTTTCCTAGCACACTGAAATGCTATTACTTCTCCCCTCATAACCGCCTTAGAAGCTTCCCAATATGTTATAGGTGAGTCACATGATATCAGGTTTGTATCCTCGTATAATTGCCATTTTTCCTGCAGGTGAGTTAGCAGTTGTTTATCCTGATACAAATATGCTGGAAATCTCCATTTATTACCCTCTCCACCACCCCCACCTACGTTAATTTCCACCCAAATCATGTTATGGTCCGATATTTCCATAGGGCCGATAGTGGCTTTCCGGACTTTAAAGAACCAGGATTGTGATATCAGTATGTAATCAATTCTAGACCAGGAAGAATGTACTTTAGATTGGTGTGTATAGTCCTTTGTGGTAGGGTGGAGGGCACGCCACGGATCAATTAATTGGAGATGTTTACAGAGCGCTGGTATCCCTTTCCCTTTACCCGACCCTGGGATAGCCGTGGGTGAGGATCTATCCAGACTCGGGTCTAGTACTTGATTGAAGTCTCCCGCCCATATCCAGGGGGCATCATTATGTTGCAGTCCTAATGCTATAAGGGTCTGGAAAAAATTTGGGCTATAAGCATTTGGGGCATATATTGCACAGATGTAAAACTTTTGCCCTTGATAGTTTATCTGTAACAGTACAATACGTCCCTCAGTGTCCCTGTGGATTAATTTTGTTGTGCAAGGTAATCCCTTTCGGACGAGTATTACTACCCCGCTCTTCCTATTACCCGAAGAGGAGAAGTGGCTTTCACCCACCCATTGTTGACAGAGTTTTTCGTGTTCTATATCGGACAACTTTGTTTCCTGTAAGCAGGCAATGTCTATACTTTGCCGCTTTATCTGGGTCAGGATTTTATATCGTTTTACAGGTGATGTGATACCTGAAACATTCCATGATAATATTTTAATTCCAGACCGACTAATCTTTTCTTTGTTTCGTTGGTACTATTATAAATATCATCAGGGTAGTCCTCCGGGAGCCCAGCCTCCCCCGGAGGGTGTGTGATTTAATGTGTGGGAGAACTTGCATTGTCCCTAACACTCCATATGCGAGAACAGACATTATTAAGAACCTCCCCTCTATTTTACTACTTATCCCCACTCCTATCACCTCCCTCCCATCCTCCCCCACCCCCCTCCTTCCCTCCCTCCCTGTACCTAAACCCCTTTCCTTCCCCCCTTGTTCCCAGAGTTGCCTCGAGAGGGATAATCCCATCTAGGCAGAGTCACAGCATGCCGGTTCCCCGCTCACCCCCAGGCCCCTCAGTGTTATAATTAAACTTATAAAGTTATAACCTCTATGTATAAAGTCTTTTCATGATTATTTATCCCGTCAGGACAGTTCAATCAATCACAAGTTATGCTCACCACCATATGTCCAAAACCGGATCAAGCCGGTGCTTCCTGACTTTTCAGTTCTTGGTTAATATATTGCAGTGCTGAGTGTTCTGATGTAAAGGATATCCATTTCCCGTTTTTCATGATTTTTAATGTGGCAGGGTAAAGTAGCATAAATCTGGTGTTTTGTTCAATTAAAGCTGTACACACCGGGTGGAATTTTCTTCTTCTTTCTTGTACGTTGGCTGAGTAATCTTGAAATATGCGGATCTGGGCACCCGCGTAGGTTAGGGAATCTCTTTTCTGACGGAACCCCTGTAGAATTTCTTCTTTATGGATATAGTTGTGAACTTTCATAATTACTACTCTGGGTTTTGATCCATTTTGGCGTGGTTTCCCCAGCCTGTGTGCTCTTTCAATGCATAGTGGGCCTCTGCTGTCTGATATAGCAAATTCTTTAGAAAGCCAGCTTTCAAGCAATGTGCCCAGATTTTTATCAGGAATTGTTTCGGGCAGGCCCACCAGTCTAAGATTACATCGTCTGGCTCTATTCTCCAGTTCATCCAGCTTCTCCTCTTGGGCAACCAGGCGTTTCTTGAGGGTGGAAAGTTCTGGCTCATGTTGTTGCCAAGTCTCTTCAATTTCGGAGACTCTCTTTTCCACCTCCGCGGTTCTGCTAGTGATCTCACCCAACCGGCCATCCAATTTCTCCAGCTTCCCCTCTAATGTAAGGAATCGGGGTTCCAGCGCTGTACTCACCGCCGCTACTAATTGCGCGAGTTGTCTGGCGGTAAATTCGGCCTCGCCTCGCGGCGATGCGGCCGCCATCTTGGATTCGCCGCTCGCTACCGGGAGCTTTTCTTTTTCGTTCTTCGAGCTCTTCCTCGTGCTTCCAAGCGGCATGGGAACGAGGAATGGGTCCATACACCTTCCGCAACACTTTAACGGGATGAGGTTGGTATTTTTGAGGTTAGCTTAGTTCGTAGGGCGCCGGGAGCGAGCAGGGTCCGCGGAGCAGCACAAAAGCGTTGCTACTGCTCCAACTGCATCACGTGACCTCTCACAGTGTAGTACATTTAAAACAAATAGGAGAAAATGTTTCTTCACCCAACGCATAATTAAACTCGAATTCGTTGCCGGAGAACGTGGTGAAGGCGGTTAGCTTGGCAGAGTTTAAAAAGGGGTTAGACGTTTTCCTAAAGAGCAAGTCTATAAACCACTACTAAATGGACTTGGGAAAAATCCACAATTCCAGGAATAACATGTATAGACTGTTTGTACATTCGGGAAGCTTGCCAGGTACCCTTGGCCTAGATTGGCCACTGTCATGGACAGGATGCTGGGCTTGATGGACCCTTGGTCTTTTCCCAGTGTGGCATTATTATTTTTTTTTTTGTTACATTTGTACCCCGCGCTTTCCCAGTCATGGCAGGCTCAATGCAGCTTACATGGAGCAATGGAGGGTTAAGTGACTTGCCCAGAGTCACAAGGAGCTGCCTGTGCCTGAAGTGGGAATTGAACTCAGTTCCTCAGGACCAAAGTCCACCACCCTAACCACTAGGCCACTCCTCCACTCCACTTATGTACTTATGTTAATCTTGTGTGAAAAATTTGCAGCTACCGTGGCATAATTCAGGGTTTTACTACACAGTAGCTGCAAATATAACACCACTATTTTTTATTGCTGGTTGTGTGTTAACATTCAGATTAACGCGTGATACTTCTGATTAACACAGAATACCTTGTATTTAGGAGGTGGTATGTGTTTCCGCATTAACTCTGTGTTAGGCAGTCAGGGCGCAGTGCATACAGCAATGTTAACTGCCGAACACCTTCCACGGCTACTCTCCACCCATGCCATCTCCCTGGACACTAAAAGCATTTAATGCCCATTTGGCTGTATGCTAGTTGTGCAAATACCACAAAGCCCCTTAACGCAACTCTATGGGTAGATATGAATCGTTTGTTTACTCTTTCCAAAAATACTGGGACTAGGGGGCATGCGATGAAGCTACAAAGTAGTAATTTAATACGAATTGGAGAAAATGTTTCTTCACTCAAAGTGTGACTAAACTTTGGAATTCATTGCCAGAGAATGTGGTAAAGGCGGTTAGCTTAGCAGGGTTTTAAAAAGGTCTGGACGGCTTCCTAAAGGAAAAGTCTCTAGACCATTATTAAATTGACTTGGGGAAAATCCACTGCTAATTTCTGGGACAAGCAGCATAAAATGTATTGAACTTTTTCAGGATCTTGCTAGGTATTTGTAACCTGGATTGGCCACTGTTGGAAACAGGATGCTGGGCTTGATGGACCTTTGGCCTGTCCCAGTGTGGCAATACTTATGTACTTATACTAGTGGTTAGTGCGGCATAAACCGGGTTTTAAGGGTATAATTAAATAAATGGCACCCATAGTTTGGTGCTAGGCAGACTTGCGCTAAGATAGTATTCTGTGAAAGTCGCTCCACATAAAACACTCTTTGCAGAAAACTAACTCAGCGTGGATCTTACGGCTAACGGTGTAAATGCTGGCGAACAACCAATGGCAATTGGGTGTGTAAATGACCCTAATCTATAACATCACACTTGATTTCTGGGAACACCCCTGACCTGCCCATGGCCATGCCCCCTTTTGAGTTAGCTATAAAATTTAGGCATGAATCTTATAGAATAGAGTGCAGGGCAGATCCATGCAATGGCGGCCCTACCATTACGCGGGGGCCTCAGGTGGCAGTCTTATGGGAGTGGCATATCCCCCAACACCGGCCGCGGTCTGGCATCTCCCCCCTTCCTTCTTCAATCCCCTTCCCCGAGCCTACCTTTGATTATTAAAGGATGGCAGGGCGTCAGCAATTCCCATTGGCTGCCTTGCTTCCGGCACTGGCCTCTTCTCTCTAGTGTGGCCTGCTTCTGACATAACTTCCTGTTTCCTCAGAGGCGGGCAGCAGTAGAGAGAAGAGGCCGGTGCTGGCAGCAGGGCAGCCAATGGGAATCGCTGCCACCTCTGCCTTTTGGAAAAGAAGAGTAGGTTTGTGGAAGGGGGTTGAAGAAGGACGGAGAGGGCGGCAGCTCAGCTCTCACCTCAGGTGGCAGATTGCCTTGGGCCGCCCCTGCTTTCATGCATAAATCCAAATTACTGCCAATTAACAGGGATAAGTGTTTAATGCGGTTTAGTGAAGGTCCTATTTTTAAGCCATCTTTGTTCAAAGTTCAGCTTGCTTTCTGCAGGTTTTCTTTTTGCTATGATCATTTCGAGAACACTGTACTTTATTGAACCTCCCTCTGGATGACTACGGGCTGAAGGCGAAATCTTCTTCCATATGAGTTACTCACTGTGGAACATGTTCAGCTTTGATGGGTAATTTCTGCTTTTGTGTTTTCCATTTGATGTCTGCAGTTTCTGCAGAGTTTGACTTCATGGGCTGTCCATAGAGATCAGGCAGATTGGACTGAGATAACTCATTTATTGCAAAACCCAGCTTCAAAAGCATCTGTTGTTATGAGTCTCATGACCCAATACTAGCCCAATGGACATAACTTACCCCGAGTCATGCAACACACTCAGAAATATAAGAAAACTACAAAGTGTGCTGAGCATGTGATTTGAGAAAACAAGGGTCACTTATTTGTACTAGATTTCTTTTTTCACTTTTGTAAGAACTGTTGGATATTTCTGACTTTCTGTACCAGGTTGAAATGCTTTTTATTTCTAACACTGTATGTCTTTTCAAAGTGTATATGTTCCATTCCATCTCTGGGTTAGCGGTTTTCCATCTTCTGAATATTGACTTCCAAGGTTGCACAAAGATTCTCACATGTTGCTTTGATTTTGCATCTTCAAATGATACCCTAGAAGGCATGTGAGGGGCTTTATTTAATGAGCCGAGGCACCCACAATGTGTGAGGGAAGAGCACGAGGAGCCAGCAGTGTCAGGAACAATAAGATTTAAATTTTATGCAGGGAAGAAATTAAACTTTAGGCTGGATATTCAAAAATATGCAGTTACAGGTGCAGATTGGATAAATAGACTTTATAATGTGATAGAAGCAGATTCAACCTTTGAAGGGACAAAATTATTTTAAGTGCAAATGAAAGATAACAGCTCATAGCAATTTAATAAATGATGACATCCAGCCTTCCCAGTAGGTTCACATACAAATTCTCATATGGAGTCTGTTTCAGGTACAAAACATAGATTGTGAGCCCACTAGGGACATGGAAAATACCTGCATATAATATATGTAAACCACTTTGGTTGTTCCCACAGAAAGGCAGTATATCAAATCCATGACTCTAACCTTTTCTTGTTCCCCTTCCTCTGTTGCACTCACCCAGCCTCTTCGGGTTTTAGGGTTGTATCTGGTGCTCCATGCAGGTTACCCTAATGCTTTCCATAGATCCAATGTAAATATAGACAGGATTGGCAGCAGACTATCTCACACCCTGGGTGGCACAAGGGTGGGGCTGGCTGAGGAGGAAAGGAGAATCCTCAGATGATGTGTCCAGTTGCGTTCTTCCTCAGGTGATATGACTGTAAATTGGTGCCCCCGCTGGATCTCAAATTTCAAATTACCAGAAGATGTGCTGCTGCTGACCCTCTGGTGCCCCATGAACCTGGAGCTATGGTTGACTGACTGTTCCTTCAAACCCTCCCAACAAATCTGATTATTCCACTGCTGTGTTACAGCATAAAGAAAGGACTGATTTTTATGTGATCCTATTTATGTGGTTAACCTGGCCAGTTAAATTCTGAATATCAGCACTTAACTGGGGAAGTGTTGACTCCACCCCTAAAATAGCCAATTTAGAGCTCAGCATTAATCGGTTCTTTTCAATGGTCTAACCAGATAAGTAAGAACATAAGAACAGCCAAATTAGGTCAGACCAATGGTCCATCTAGCCCAGTATCCTGTTTCCAACAGTAGCCAATCCAGGTCACAAGTACCTGGCAGAATCCCAAAGAGTAGCAAGACTCCAGAATCCCAAAGAGCAGCAAAATTCCAAAATCCCAAAGAGTAGCAAGATACCAGAATCTCAAAGAGCAGCAAGATTCCAAAATCCCAAAGAGTAGCAATATTCCAAAATCCCAAAAAGTAGCAAGATACCAGAATCTCAAAGAGCAGCAAGATTCCAAAATCCCAAAGAGTAGCAAGATTCCAAAATCCCAAAGAGTAGCAATATTCCAGAGTCCCAAAGAACAGCAAGATTCCAAAATCCCAAACAGCAAGATACCAGAATCCCAATCCCAGGGCAAGTAGTGGCTACCCCATGCCTATCTCAATAGAAGACTATGGACTTTTCCTCCAGGAACTTGTCCATAGTCAGATACACTAACAGCTGTTACCACATCCTCCTGCAGCAGGTTCCAGAGCTTAACTATTCTTTGAGTGAAAAAATATTTCCTCCTATTTGTTTTAAAAGTATATTCATGTGACTTCCTTGAGTGTCCCCCTAGTCTTTCTACTTTTCAAGTCCCCCTAGTCTTTCTACTTTTCAAGTGAGTAAAAAATGATTCACTTCTACTTGTTCTACACCACTCAGGATTTTGTAGACCTCAATCACATCTCCCTTCAGCCATCTCTTTTCCAAGCTGAAGAACCATAACCAATGTAAATGCCCAATTAGCCTTGAGCAGGTGATTTAACTAGCCAAGAGCATTTTCCGGCCGGTTAAACCACCCTGAGTATCAATCCTCACTATATTATGATCTGATAACCCATCTCAACAGGCTTTTTGAAAAAACATTGACCACCATAGCTGAATATTGACTCCATAACTTTCTGGGGGGGGGGGGGTCCTTTTACTAAGCTGCGGTAAAAAGTGGCCCGTGTAATATGGGTGTGTGTTTTGGGCATGCGCTGGGCCATTTTTTTTACTGCAGTTGGGAAAAAGGGCTTTTTTAATAGGTCGGCAAATGGGCATGCACTGAAATTAAAAGTAACGCACACCTATTTAAAGCCTGAGCTCTTACCACCAGTGGTGCTCCTAGGTCGGCTGCGCATCCCCCCCCCCCCAGGTGCAGCGGCGTCTGTCCCCCCAGGGTGTAGCATGACCCCCCCCCCGGCGCAATTACACCCCCTCCCCGGCGCATCAAGCCCCCCCGGGTGCATTCTTGGCTGCTGGAGGGTGCGGAGAGCAGCCCCGCGCCTGTCGGCTCCACTGGCTCCCTCTGCCCCAGAATAGGAAGTAACCTGTTCCGGGGCAGAGGGAGCAGGGAACCAGCGGAGCCAACAGGTGCATGGCTGCTCTCTGCACCCTCCAGCAGCGTGCACCCAGGGCGGACCGCCCCCCCACCGCCCCGCCCTTGCTATGCCGCTGCTTACCACCACCCACTGACTTAGCAGTAAGAGCTCATAAGCTACCAGTATGGTAACCATACAGCATGCCCCCTCCTCCCCCCCGGTGGTAGAAATTAGAAAATTATTTCTACTGTGGGATTCTGCGTGCGCCA
This sequence comes from Microcaecilia unicolor, assembly GCF_901765095.1. Taxonomy (NCBI): domain Eukaryota; kingdom Metazoa; phylum Chordata; class Amphibia; order Gymnophiona; family Siphonopidae; genus Microcaecilia; species Microcaecilia unicolor. Next base: position 149,667,112 of record NC_044036.1, on the reverse strand, counting down.
AACTCAGAATTACCGCCGGGTGAATGCGCTAGCCCAGCGGTAGTACTGATTTGGCGCATGCTACCCGCGCATTAGCCCTCCTGTACCTTAGTAAAAGGGCCCCTGGGTGAATTAAAAGGAATTAGTTCATCTGTTACTTCATGGCTGTACATGAAGCAAACGGGAAAACAAAACGCCAAGAAAAATAATACTTCAAGCTGCCTGTCCTCTTTCCAGGTCCTACTATGTTGGTTACAGGCTCCTATGCAATATTCTACTAATAGAGTTCCCTTCTCAGGTAACAATGGTGGGAGGGAGTGGGGGGGGGGGATCCTCCTGGACCCTAGGGATGACACACTGCTGTTTACACAGTTCCTATCCTTTCCTTTTTCTCTCTGGTATGGAGACTCTATCCTCAACAGGAACTGAGGTTCCCACTTCTTAAACTCCTGCCTGGGTTTTGGGAGGCAGGAAAAAGATGACTCGATATTAACCCCTCTTCATTCTTGTCCTGGATGGACCCCGCTGACTAGGGAAGGTTCTGTACTATCTCAGGTCAGCTTGTCAAAAAGAAGGAAAGAGAAAGGAAAACATTCCCTTTTATAACCTGGCATTACAACTCCTCCCCTACTTTTCAAAGTATGGAGCCAACCAGAGAAGTCCTTAATAGTCATTATAGCCCCTCCTCTACCCCCTTGCCCAATCACCTGTCAGGAGCATCTCTGGGTCCAAGGCCATACTGGCAGGGCTTCTTTTCAGGCATGCTCAATCACTCCTTGAAAGCTTGATGCGAGGTGTAGCCACCTGAGGAAGAAGAGTGTTAGGTGAGATTTTCCTTATGTCTCCCAAGGAAAGCCATAAAAACAAGTGTGACCGTGAGCAAGACTGATGGTAGTATTTTGACATTTTATTAACTTATACATCTATAGGTTTTTATTAAAAACCAATAATGCATTTAAACAATTGAGATGTTAATCTTCATGAAGTATAACTAACAGAACACAAGAATTTATGCTCCTCCGAGGTGATTGTTTGTCCTAGGTCCATTGTCGCTTTCTGGTACTTGAAAATCCTGGGGTGCCTTCCTCCTGCCCAGTTAAACCCTTTTGAACCTTGGACCCTATATTAGCAAAATGGAAACACTTCTTGATAATTTAACAGACCTTAATTAATAACAATAGAGGTTTAAAATGAAGGATCAGAAACCCGTCTGTGTTAGTCCTGCATGATGGTGAAATGAAACATGACTACCATCTGCTGGTGAAAGAGGGTACTGCCAAACTTGCAAGGATGGCCTATTTGCTCACTTGGGGATTCAGAAATGAAAGTGAACAAATGGTCCCGTTTACTAAGGTACGCTAGCATTTTTATCATGTGCACAAAATTAGTGCGCTGATTGTGTAGGCGCTCATAGGAATAGTTTTAGGGTGCGCTAAAAGATATACAAAAATAGGATATTGCAGCATTAAGAAGTGTTTAGAAGAAACATCACAAATTTAGCTAAGATATTAATTCAATTTGACATATATTTGGGGGCTCGACCATGCAAGATCAAAAATACAGTTATACAGATTTTACAACAAAGGACGCGCCTTTCTGAGCAAGGGCGTAGCCAGACCTCGAGGTGGGGGGGGCACATTTTGTTCTACCACCCGGCTGCTGCCCCCTCCGCCACCTCGCTGCCCTGCCACTCCCCACCCACTGCCACTGCTGTACCCCCGCCAGCTGAAGCACCGCACACCACAAATACCTTGGCTGGCAGGGGTCCCCGCCAGCTGAAGCCTTCATCCAGCGCTGGTCTCCACTGCCACTGCCGCATTGCCTGCCCTGCTGTCTTTTCCCCTCACGTCCAGCATGCTCCTTTTAGTGAAACTCAGCATGCTCAATTCACTAAAAGGAGTGTGCCGGACGTGAGGGGAAGAGAGAGCAGGGCAGGTAATACGGCGGCACCGGAGACCAGCGATGGATGCAGGGGCGTATCTGCGTGGGGCCACAGGGGCCTGGGCCCCCGCAGATTTCGCCTTGGCCCCCCTACCGCCGTCAACCCTCCCCTCCGTCGCTTACTTTTGCTGGAAGGGGACCCCAACCCCCGCCAACCGAGATCCACTTCCTCCTCCGAGTCCTACCTTTAAAAATATTTCTTCAGCTGGCGGGGGACTCCAACCCCCGCCAGCCGACCCGAGATCTTCTTTAACTTTCTTCTATCTTCGTCCTCCGCGTGGCCAACGTGTTGCTGCTGTTGTTGTGCAAAGCTGAAATCCAGTTTCGGAGTCTGACGTCGCAGCACGTTACGACGTCAGTCAGACTCCGAAACTGGATTTCAGCTTTGCACAACAGCAGCAACACGTCGGCCACGCGGAGGACGAAGATAGAAGAAAGTTAAAGAAGATCTCGGGTCGGCTGGCGGGGGTTGCAGTCCCCCGCCAGCTGAAGAAATATTTTTAAAGGTAGGACTCGGAGGAGGAAGCGGATCTCGGCAGGCGGGGGTTGGGGTCCCCCGCCAGCAAAAGTAAGCGACGGCGGGGAGGGAGGGTTGGCAGCGGGAAGGGAGGGGGGTGTCTGGCAATGGCGGGGAGGGGGGCGGCAGGGGGGGCTAAAATGTGCCCCCTCCCTCTGGCTCTGCCCCCCCTACCGCCGGAGTCCAGATACGCCCCTGGCTGGATGAAGGCTTCAGCTGGTGGAGGTTGGAGACCCCCATCAGCCAAACCAGGGGCCCAGAGCAAATTTAGGGGGGCCCAGGCCCCCATGGCCCCATGTACCTACACCACTGTTTCTGAGACAGGCCAATTGTCCATCCAACCCAGGCCACACTAGGCTGTGCTTTAAGATGGCTTTATCCAAAGAAACAAATTTCACAGGCCATCTTGCTCACAAAGCAGAAAGTCACTGAGAACTCTTCTGAGATGGTGGAAAGTGACCAGGTATGTGTTTATCCTGAGTTCTTAACTTTATAGTCTTTTTGGGAAGCTTGGGAAGCTTGCCAGGTGCCCTTGGCCTGGATTGGCCGCTGTCGTGGACAGGATGCTGGGCTCGATGGACCCTTGGTCTTTTCCCAGTATGGCATTACTTATGTACTTAGTCATTGGCATATTGCTTCTATGGGCTTGTAATCTATCTACTATAATAAAACTCACCCTCAACGTTCTGAAGACAACGTTCTGAAGTCACTCAGTCACTCCCTGAAGGGTTCATGGATTCATGGTGGTGAAGCCAGAACACTGACCATGTCTCTCTGCCCCGCCCTCGCATGTCGGACCAATCAGAAAAAACACCCTCAACATTCTAAAACACAAAGGACCATCACAACACCGTTCCCAGGCAACACTAGGCAACGTAAGACGGACCAATCAGAGGAAACTACGTGACAATAAGGGAGGAGCATTCCCCAGCAGAATGGCTTATTATCTGTGCAGCACGGAGAGCACAGAACCACCACTGGAACAAGAGAAGAATATTCCTGCTGTGGGTATGTGCAAAAATAGACCGGGGGGGGGGGGGGGGCGGGAATTTTTAAATGCATAATGCCAGTACTGAAGAGTGCCAGAGGGCCTATAGTACAGACTATATTTGGGATCGCTTGACATGGAGTCAGAGGAGCCGGAAAACAACGTGCCCATCACCATCTGGGATGTGGGCGAACAGGACAAGCTGCGGCCCAGCTGGAAGGATTACCCGCGACCCAGCCAGCAGCAAACAGCGACCAAGGACAGCACAGCACATCCCCCAACCCCCAAGCAAAAAAAAAAAAAAAAAAGACACATCAACAACCTGCACACACACAGCACCCTCACACACTCTCACACACACACACAAAATAACTCTGTGACACATACACACACACAAAAAAAGCCACATGCTAGTGCCCGTTTCATTGGTTCCGGAAACGGGCCTTTTTTACTAGTAATAATAATAAAGCACAGCAGCATTCTAGTAGATGGAATGGGGAGGGGGATGGGATTTGATATACTATCTTTCTGTGGTTACAATCAAAGTGGTTTACATATTATATACAGGTACTTATTTTGTACCTGGGGCAATGGAGGATTGAGGGGCCCTTTTACTAAGGTGCGGGAGGGCTAATACGCGGGCAGTGCGTGCCAAATTGGCGGTACCACCGGGCTAGCCTGTCTACCCAGCACACAAAGACAGTATCTGAATTCAAGAACGCATGGGACAAGTGCAGAGGATCTCTGAGGCAGAGGCAGGGATTATGGAGCTGAGCATTTGGTGTGGATGAGCAGACTGGATAAGCCATATGGTCTTTATCTGCTGTCATGTTCTGTTTTTCTATAATTGTATAAATAAAGTTGCTGGTGCAGAAGCATTTGTTTAAAAAATGTAATTCAGTCAGGACTGTCAAAACAAGGAAAATTATTTTTATTCTGATGATATTTCAGTCCCAAGAAGAAATCTGTTTTGAAAGTTTTTCAAAGCTCCTCCCACCAAATCACTGCCAGCATATAAATCTAAGAAAACAATCGCTTTGCCGAGACCTACGGTAATAATCTTTTATTTCCCCAAAACGGTAAATATGGGTAGGGGAAAAGGGCTTTTTGGAAATTGTCTACCCTCCATGGGGGCCTTACACATGACCGTTTTGGAATAGCAGACATGCATATACCCTCGTTCTGGGGTAGCATTCCTGGGACAGGGTTAAGTCAACAATGGGACCCTTTCAGCAAAGTGTGCTAAGCAGTTAATACACAAATTAACACGTGTTAACTGCTTCCATACAAAGCTCTGACTGTTACCATGATGGCATGGCAGTTACTGTGTGCTAATTTGTGTGTTAACTCCATGATGTGTTATGGGATGGGACCAGGTGAGTCATGGGTGGAGAATGGGTGTGGACTGCATGGCTTTGATCAAAAATGTGAAGTCGGATCCAAAAACAAAGGGTTTAGCTAGTGTTTTTGACTAAAAATTCCCATTAGAGTGTGTGTATGTTAATCTGCATTCAAATAGAGCTCTCTGATTGGATGAGCAGCTCCTGTTAGAAAATCTGCCTGGGAACAGAGAGGAGAGAATCAATGGGTGGGTGGGTGTGGATGGCTGGAGGGGGGGCAGGGGAGAGGAGAGAATCAATTGGTGGGTATGGATGGCTGGAGGGGGGGGGGGCAGGGGAGCGAGGACAAGAAATGAAGAAGAAAGGCAGAAAGTAAAGAAATAAATGGAAAGGAAGCCCTGGAAACGGAGTTAAGAGGACAGATAGCAGCAGAATCGGATACTGGACCAGCATGATCAGAAAAACAAAGTCACCAGACAACAAAGGTAGAAAAGATCATTTTATTTTCATTATAGTGTTTGGAATATGTCCACTTTGAGAATCAGGTGCTCAACATTAAATGTTTATATTTATTTACTTATGTATGGCATTTTATCCCACATTAAACATGAATTAGGATGTTTTGTGGCTCTACATGAGAATTGTGATATTATGATCCTTGTTTCATATTGTTGACGGTCTGCATTTTTCGTATGGGTGGTATATTGGTGTATTATGTTCTGCCCAGTGTAATATTTATGGGACAGTAAGGTTCTGAGTGTGTTTTTGCACAAAGTTGTGCATAGTGTTTTGCAGTTGAGCGATTGTGGTTAGTATATGCTTTGAGCAACCACTTTATTCTTTGATATATGATACATATCTAATATCTAAATTTAATAAAAGGTATTAATTGTGACTTTTATTTTTATTTATTTATTTTTTGTGTGTGTTATCAGACCATTATGGATTTAAGCTCCACCCCTGGCCCCACCCCCTAACCCCGCCCCCTTTAGCCTCCCCAAACAGTTGGGCCACCAACCGCCTATGGACTGCATCCTACAGTTAGGGACCCTTTTACTAACGAGCTGTTCACGGGTAGCGTGTGGCAAAATAGCATTGAGGCATCTCGCGGTATTGCTGTGATCAGCGTGTGCTGATCCCCGCGCTAGAAAATTATTTTCTAGGATGGGGGAGCAGGGAATAGGTGTTCCTTGTGGTAATTCGGCAGCTCACAGCCATCACTGCACGCTGCCCGATTACTGCAACATTATCACGTGAGTTTTTTGCGCCAACTAAATAGGTGGTGCTAAGGGATCCGGTGGGAATAGCCACGTGCCAATTGTGAAAGTAGCGCATGGTCATTACTGAAACAAATACCAATTCTGGCATTTTTCCGACGTGCTAGAAAGTGGCCGGAGCAGTGGCAAACCCACGGGCTAATCGCAGCGCCATCCACTTTCTAGCATTGCTTGGTAAAAGGACCCCTTACTGCGCTGTTTTAAAGGCACACTAGCCTTCACTTGTGCAGCTAGCACAGGTTCACTTAGCAGCTCCTCAGCAGGAGGCGGTGTGCATCCACACATTTCAACAGGTTCACTTAGCATCTCCTCAGCAGGAGGCAGTGTGCATCCACACTCATTTCAACAGGTTCACTTAGCATCTCCTCAGCAGGAGGCGGTGTGCATCCACACATTTCAACAGGTTCACTTAGCATCTCCTCAGCAGGAGGCAGTGTGCATCCACACGCATTTCAACAGGTTCATTTAACATCTCCTCAAAAGGAGGCGGTGTGCATGCACACTAACTTCAACCAGGTTCACTTAGCATCTCTTCAGCAGGAGGCAGTGTGCATCCACACTCATTTCAACAGGTTCACTTAGCATCTCCTCAGCAGGAGGCAGTGTGCATCCACACTCATTTCAACAGGTTCACTTAGCATCTCCTCAGCAGGAGGCAGTGTGCATCCACACTCATTTCCGCAGGTTCCCTTAGCATCTCCTCAACAGGAGGCGGTATGCATCCACACTCATTTCAACAGGTTCACTTAGCATTTCCTCAGCAGGAGGCAGTGTTCATCCACACTCATTTCAACAGGTTCACTTAGCATCTTCTCAGCAGGAGGCGGTGTGCATCCACACGCATTTCAACAGGTTCATTTAGCATCTCCTCAAAAGGAGGCGGTGTGCATGCACACTAATTTCAACCAAGTTTGCGTTGCTGTTTTCAGTGAAAAAATTGCTGAGGACATGCTAGGCAGGGCCCCAACAATTTCCACACAGCCTTTGCACTTAGCATGTTTTAATTTTTTCTGCTAAGGCACACGTGCAAAAACATAGTACAATTTCATGAAAGACCCCAGATTTATAACGTTTTTTTTCTTTAGCGACTGCTGAGATGAAAAACTTCAACGTACTCTTTGTCCACAACTGAACTTTTTAAAAATATTTCTGGACTATTTACATTAAGAAAAATGTTTCTGATTGTTTTGTGGAAATTCACAGTTCACTATTATTTAATATGCCACTTGACAAAAAGATATCTAAGCAGTTTACAAGTAAAAATATATTTTTAAAAGGTTGTTCATTTATATATTTTGTGGGACCAATGATTACATCTTCCGATGGAGCTGATTTTGGCAAAGAAAAGGTTGCCTGTCATATTCCTCTTTTCCTTATGAAGGTTTAATGGCTGCTGGTTCAGTAATGATTGAGTATTTTTGATATGGTCTTTATAAAATAGGTAAGTTTGAGGGAATTTTTATAGGAGTTCTCATATAAAATTTATCAATAAATATATTGCGCTGCCTGTGTGCATATTTCCCCAAACTTTCAATTTATAGCAGCCAAAAGTTTTAGGATGGGAACCTATGAAGTTAATATCGAGTAGGATGGCTGAGGATGTCATGCATGCTCAGTTTCACTAAAACTCAGCATGCACGTGACGTGAGAAGAAGCAGGGCAGGCAATGCACAGAGAACAGCGCTGGAGAAAGGTTTCAGCTGGCAGCAGCTGGAGATCCCTGCCAGCTAAACCAGGGGCCCTGGATCCAATTTGGGGGGGGGGGGGGGCAGGCCCCCAAGGCTCCCCATTAGCTATGCCACTGTTTTGGCCATATGTTCACTTACACAGACAGAATGTATCTGTCTGCTGGTGGCTTGCATTTAGTTTATTTCCATTAGTTTTTATATTTTATGTTAGTTTTCTCTTTAGACTCTGGACCCCTAGTACAGGCATCTGCTGAAACGTGACCTCATTGGGTTTGACCAATAGAAGGTATTGTCCAGTTGACCCCTTCTGTTGCCATAATGGTTTCTTCTTTTTACCTATCTCAGGGGCCCTTTTACAAAGCAGCGGGAAGCCCAATGCAGACTTACCACACACTAATCTGGAGCTACCGCCTGCCCAACCCAGGCGCAGGTAGTAATATCAGCCCCGGCGAGCACCATTTCCCGTGCTGGGGAAAATAAGGCTATCATTTTTATTATGATGCTAACCTGACGGTAATTGGGCAGCGTCTCATGTTACTTGGTTACCTCTGGGTTAGTATAGGAGCCCTTACCACCACCTCAATGGGTCACATTAAGTGCTCCCCCTCACATGGCCATGTGGTAAAAGCAATCTCACCGCATGGCCATGGCTATTTTCAGACTTTTTGGTTTTGGTTCTTTTTTCTGCCTCCTTTTTGGCCCTTTCCATCTCCCTGCCTCCCTCCCTGCCAACCCCTTCATTGTTCTGCCATTGCTCCACCCTCAAGGGCGGGGCCCGGAGCGATTTTGGTGGCTTCACCACCACGAACCTTTGAACCTATTTGAAGGAAGTCAGGGCTTGGCTTCACTGACGTCAGTGACCTCAGAACGTTGAGGGTGAGTTTTATTATAGTAGATACTGTATACTGTATATATATATATATATATATATATATATATATATATATATACATACATACATACATATATATACACACACACACACACACTGGAAAAGAATTTGCATTTCTACTTTTAATATGAGTAGCCACGTATAAAAACTTTCTTCCCGAGGGAAATCTTTTGAAACCTAATACAATCAATGGTCCTAAGCCATGCAGACTATTGCAATGGAATTTTATGCGGGATGTAAAGAACAACTCACAACAAAACTCCAAACCACCCAAAACACAGCAGCCAGGCTGATATTCGGCAAAACACGATTCGAAAGTGCCAAACCCCTCCAAGAAAAGCTGCATTGACTCCCAATCAAAGAATGGATCGTCTTCAAAATCTGCACCCTGATCCACAAAATTATCTACGGCGTAGTTCCAGGATAAATGACAGACCTCATAGACCTACCTACCAGGAACAGAACCAGATCATCAAGAACATGCCTAAACCTACATTACCCAAATTGCAAAGGACTCAAATACAAAACAACTTACGCATCTAACTTCTCCTACATAAGCGCACATCTATGGAATGCACTTCCAAAAACTGTGAAAACAATCCATGATCACCTAAACTTCAGGACATCACTAAAAACCAACCTGTTCAAAAAGGCTTACCCCACCAATCCAACCTAAACCCCCACACCAGACAACACAGCAATACCAATGATCGTACTGGACAATCTACAATTTTCACTCCCTCCCTCCCCATTAGACCACAACATAACCTTGTATTTGTTTCTCAACCGGACTTGGCGAACGCCTTTACGGTGCTTTGTAAGCCACATTGAGCCTGCAAATAGGTGGGAAAATGTGGGCTACAAATGTAACAAACAAACAAATAAATAAATAAATAAATATTTACAATACTATTGCCAATAATATGGGGAAACATTCTTGCAAGTTATCACCTGAACACTAGGTGGTAGTATCAGCCTATGAAAGTTTCAGCTGGCCTATCTTTTTTTTTTAATTTATTATTTATTTATTAGGATTTATTTACCACCTTTTTCAAGGAATTCACTCAAAGTGGTGTACAGTAAGAATAAATCAAACATGAGCAGTAGACAATTTCAGCAGTAAAAATATACAATTAACAATACAAAGCATGGCATATTAGTATACTAATAATGTCAACACAATACGTAATAGAACATTTTAATTGACATTTTAATTGCTACTTCTATAAGTGTTCAGATTTGATGCTTAGAGTATTTTATTCTGTTCTTACATTTATACCTCACCTCATCAATGCCTTTGCATTTATGCTTTTGAAGATAGGGTCACCAGTCTTGATTAAGAAAATATTTACTCTTATCAAGAACAATAGCATGTGTTTGTACCATTAGCAGAACATCTACAATATTTGTGACAACTTAACCCTGCCTTTGTCCCACTCCTTATAAAGCAAGAGAAATATTTTTTAAATGACTCAACACGATTAAACTGTATAATTTCTTCTTTTCAACAGTTGCACTTACATGTTGTTGTTTTTTTTTTTTTAACTTTTGTTTAGTTCTCATTTTCGTTCTCATTTCTTTTGATAGAAAGCATCTTCTTACCCGGATTCAAATACTGCCTTAGCTGAGAAAGGAACTTAACATATTATGGGGGTTCTTTTACTAAGGTACGCTGGCACGCTAAACACTAGAGACACCGATGTATTCCTATGGACGTCTTTAGCGTTTAGCACGCACCTATTTTTAGCACACGGTAAAAATACCAGTGCGCCTTAGTAAAAGCAGCGGCATAGCAACGGCGGGGCGGTGGGGGCGGTCCGCCCCGGGAGCATGCTGCTGGAGGGTGCAGAGAGCAGCCGTGCGCCTGTCGGCTCCGCTGGTTCCCTGCTCCCTCTGCCCCGGAACAGGTTACTTGCTGTTCCGGGGCAGAGGGAGCAGGGAGCCAGTGGAGCCGACAGACACGCAGCTGCTCTCTGCACCCTCCAGCAGCTGAATGCACCCAGGGGGGCCTTGATGCGCCGGAGAGGAGGGTGTCATTGCGCCGGGGGGGTGTCATGCTGCACCCTGGGGGGACGGACGCCGCTGCACCCGGGGGGGGGGGGGTGCGCAGTGGCGATCCACCCTGGGTGGCAGCCGACTTAGGATCACCACTGAGTAAAAGACCCTCTACATACCTTATATTTCCCATAAACCTAAACACACACACACACAAAAACCCAAGAAAAAATGCCAAAACACTGATGTCAGCACTCACTGTCATTCGTGCACTATTGGGGTAATTCTCTGTATAGCAGCCAAAGCTGGGCACCAGGATGATTTAATGTAATGTAATCTAACATGATCACTTCTATTCCGCTTCACTCAAGTGCAGCTCCCGGCGGATTACAAAACAGCAAGAAGAAAAGTGGGCCATTTTCCCAAGTTATAACATCACAATCATATACTGTGATTGATTAAAAAAAGATCTTCACATAATCTGGGGCTCATTTTCAAAGCTTTTATCAAGCCGTGGTACGGTTACCGTGGCAATGGTGATCAGCAAATCGGCCCTACCGCTGGGCTCTCAAGAGGCCGGAAGTAGTTCTGGCTTCTGCTGTGCACCATTTCTGGTGCTAGGAACATTTTTTATTTTTGTAGCGCTGAGGGCTTACCCCACGGTAATCAGGCAGTGCTGCGGATTGCCTGGTTACCGCTGGGTGAGCACAGAAGTCCTTAGGAGGCGGTCAGGGTTCTGGGAGTAAATGGCCATGTGCCAATGTGCTGACATAGTGCACGGCCATTTACTTCCCTTTGGGGGGGGGGGGGAATTCCTTTTACACGCTGCAGTAAAAGGGGACCTCGGTATGTGGCAAACCGGTGCACTGACACCACTGCAGGCCCCATTTTACCGCAGCTTGGTAACAGGAGCCTGTAGACTTACAAAGTACTATGAAATTTTGGGGCCCTTTTATGAAGCGATGGTAAGCCTGACACGGGTTTACCGCATGCTTATCTGGAGCTACTGCCAGCCCATTGCAGGTGCCAGCGGTAGCTCCAGCCCTATCGCATGCAATTTCCCATACTAGTGGAAATATTCAAATAATATCTCCACAGGCGCTAACCCGATGGTAATCAGGCAGCACCGCGCAGTACCAAGTTACCGCCAGGTTAGTGTGGGAGCCCTTAACGCCACCTCGGTGGGTAACTCAGAATTGGCCAATGCGGCTTAGTAAAAGGGCCCCTACATCTGCAGCTAACACACCTAACTTTAGACGTGATGTTAGCTCAATGGCTGGTGTAAATGCATGTGCCTAGCTGTACGTGCAAGTGCTGGACATGCCCCCAACCCAACCATGGCCCATGACCTTCCCAGAACCAATAACAGGCTTCATCGTTAGTAGTGGGCAAGATGCTGCTGATGTGAATGTCTAGCACTGAAAGATTAAGCCACAGTGGTGTACCAAGGGCGGGGCGGTGGGGGCGGTCCACCCCGGGTGCACGCTGCTGGAGGGGTGCAGAGAGCAGCCACGCGCCTGTCAGCTCCGCTGGTTCCCTGCTCCCTCTGCCCCAGAACAGGTTACTTCCTGTTCCGGGGCAGAGGGAGCAGGGAGCCAGCGGAGCCGACAGGTGCACGGCTGCTCCCAGCAACTAAGATTGCGCCAGGGGCGGGGGGGGGGGGGTGTCGTGCTGCACCCGGGGGGGGGGGGGGTGCATCGATGATCCACCCCGGGTGGCATCTGACCTAGGATCGTCACTGTTGAGCCAGGTTGATTATTATTATTATTTATTGTTTATTACATTTGTACCCTGCGCTTTCCCACACACAGCAGGTTCAATGCGGCTTACATAGTAAAAAAAGAATTACAGAGTCCTGTAAGAAGACTATTATAAACTGTAATAAACGTAATAATAGTAAGGTTTTAAGAATATATGAATTGGATATGGGAAGGTAAGAAAGTTAGGATAGGCAATAGGAAAGGAGATTGGGAGGGTTATGGTATAGGAGAAGAAAAGACTGGAGGATGAGTATAAGGAGATAGGGAGACAAGGTCAAAGGTATAATCGGTGTCAGAGTTAGTGTCAGAGCAAGAGTTGTGTAGATGGGCTGATAGGATTAAGTTGGGTCGTTAGGGTAAGCTTGCTTGAAGAAATGTGTCTTCAACATTTTCCTGAAGGGTAGATAGTCATTAATTGCTCGGATGGATCTTGGTTTCCTCCTGCAATTGAAGGTGGTTCAGATCCCTCCCTTCCCCCTCTTCCACCCCTTCCCCTCCCCCTCTTGCCATGAGGTACCCTTCTTCACCCTCCCCCTATACTGATTTCATCCAGCCACCACTCAGCATTTGGTGCCAATATGCAGCCATCTTGACATCTTGGCTATAGTTGCATTTTCTGTGCCACCTCTGTTTGCCAGTTTTCAGGCTATCCACAATGAATATGCATGAGATTAATTTCCCTGCAATAGAGGTCCGAGCCCTGATGCTTGGCCTGTGAGCAAGGATTATCACTGGAACCCTGCAAAGACTGGGCTAGGTAAATTACAAGTGAATAAAATACAGGGGAAAAAAATCACTTGCTGGTGAAGATTCCTGGCTAAGGCTGCCAACTAGCTCTGGATTTTCAGGGCAGGCTGATCCAGTCCTGGTTTGACCTTCTGGACTTTTGGTTCTGGTCTTCCTATTGCAAGACTCTGGGTTTGTGCAGATAGTGAGGTACAATGAGGACTGGATTGTCCAGTCCTGTAATCCTGGAACCAGTTAGCAACTCCACGTCTGGCACCAGATTCCAGTTCTGGTTTTGAATGAGATGGAAGCCTAAAAGAGCAGAAAATGGCCAGGTCAAAAAAAAAATCCACTTGTTTGTGTTCTGTAAAATATATGACCACTTAATGCAAAGCAAGAAGAGAATACATTAGTATTAACCTGCCTATTTCACAGTTTGAACAAATTGCAAAGCGGTATTGATTTCTATGTATAAGCTGAGAAAAAAGAATTACAAAAGTTTTTAGAAGGCTGAAAAGCATGTATCGACCAATCCAGAATGACATTTAGGGGAGCAGTGCTTAGCTGATGAAAATAGATAGCAGTAAAATAGCTTCTCACTTGTAATTTTTATCTAATATTGTATCAGCTCTGTAACCCTTTCTAAGTATCATCTAAGGCATTTTTGGTGACTGGAGGAACACACCTAGAATTAATAAAGGATTAGGGTCAGACACAGAACAGCTCCAACAAACTGAAGAAATTTTGATATAATCTGTCAGATATTTAAAATTATTTAACTAGCCAGGAACAGCTGCTGGCAGTTAAATAGCCTTAAGCCGGCTAAGAGATAATATTCAGCACGTGATAGACGACTATCTCAGCTGAATATTACCACTTAGCAACTGGCCTGGTCACGGGCTACTTCATGTGACATAGCCGGTTAGCGCTAATATTCATTGGCTGACTGGCTAACAGGGCTGGACTGACCCCCCAGTCTCAATATCGGCTCCAATGAGTTTATACAGCTCAGCGCTGATGGAAGTGTGATAAGCATAAACTATTTAAAAACAAATACAGCAAAGCACCATTCAGAAAGACACAAGGAGGTGGCCAAAGGCTGGATGGAAGGACCACAGAAAGCAACTGAGACCCCTGCCTATCACTCACCCATGCTCTGCCCCTCCATATACCCCCTTTCAAATCCACACTATGATGCCCTTTTATTAAAGGGTTGGCGGGCAGCAATAGGTTTGCCTTGCGCCAATCCAAAACTACTGCCGGGCTATCAAAAGAGCCCAGCGGTAGTTCCCACTGGTCCTTACATCATCCAGGCTCTTATCATCAGCTGGGGGAACCCGTTACAGCGAAAGCCAGGAGCTTTTTAGACCAGGAACAAGTCCTCTGTGCAGTATGTACCAGAGGCGTATCTGAAGTGCGGCAGTAGGGGGAGCCAAGGCCAGAGTGAGGGGGCACATTATAGCCCCCCCCCCGCCATTGCCATCACCATCCCCCCTCCCCCGTCATCGTCCCCCCGCCGTCATCACCGTCACCGTCACCTACCTCTGCTGGCGGGGGACCCCAACCCCCGCCAGCTGAGGTCCGCTTCCTCCTGCCACTGCCTTTAAAAATATTCCTTCGGCTGGCGGGGGACCCCAACCCCCGCCAGACGAGCCAAGGTCTTTTAAAGTTCTTTTTCGTCCACCGGAGTCCGTGCTGTTCAAAGCTGCTCCTTTCAGAGTCTGACGTCACTGGACGTTGTATGTGCAGGATGTCTGCACGTACAACGTGCAGCAACATCAGACTCCGAAAGGAGCAACTTTGAACAGCACGGACTCCGGAGGACGAAAAAGAACTTTAAAAGACCTCGGCTCGGCTGGAGGGGGTTGGGAGGGTTGGGATCCCCCACCAGCCGAAGGAATATTTTTAAAGGCAGCGGCAGGAGGAAGCGGACCTCGGCTGGCGGGGGTTGGGTCCCCCGTCAGCAAAGGTAGGTGACGGAGGCAGGGTGGTCCAGGGCGAAATCTGCGGGGGCCCAGGCCCCCATGGCCCCACGCAGATATGCCTCTGGTACGTACGTTACTCACAGATGAGCTCCTGATTTCACTGAAAGAAACTCCCCTTTTTATTAGACTCAGAACTCATGTTCAGAGCTAAGGAAAATAACATAATGCTTCTCTGCTTAGGTAAACAAGCCATACTGTGGGAACGTGGTCACATGCTTTCCAAGTCTAGGTAGCCAGGCTGAACTTCCGAAAACAAGAACCATCCTCCCCTTTGCATACCAAATTAATTCTTATCTTCCAACTTGTTTTTGTATTTACAAGGAAAGTTACTTTCGGTCAAAGAGAGAAGATTTCAGAGTTCATTATCGATCAAAGCAGGGTTGAACAGCAATCCTTTACATCTTCCATTATAGATGGGAAGACCTTTACTAAAGTAGTATTCTGCAAAGGGTGATTTGTGCGGACAATGCCCTTTACAGAATACTAGCTCAGTGAGAATCTTGCACCTAACTTTGGAAGCAATACTTAACGCCTGCTGAAACCTGGGGAAATGGCAGTTGGGCACGTAAATTAACCTATTCTATAACATCACAACTAATTTCTGGGAACACCCATGCCCCCCATGGCCACACCCCTTTTTGAGTTGCATACTGTAAAATGTAAGTGTGGGTTTTATAGACTAGTGTGCAGGGCAGATCCACTCACAAACCAAAATGAGTGCAAATTAACACCAATTATTGTTAACAGCTCCTTAATTAGTTTGCGCACACATCTGGAATCTGCCTCCTAAATTTGGGCAACCTATATAGAATCCGAGGGTAGCACACGCATAAATGTTAGCGCCTAGGTGGCCTGTTGGTGTGCATGGAAACATTTTGAGTCACCTTTTTTTAGACATCAAACACTCTGCATATAATTATCAAAACATCCTTTTTACTGTAAATTTAGTCTTGTGATTATTTAGTTTTAAAGAAACTTTCATGGGAGATCAGTAGCTTTATACAGATAACCTAAACATGTGTATTTCAGGAACAGATTCCGAATCCTGAGGAAAACAGATCTCTTTCTCATTCCTTCAGCAAGATTTTTCGTATGGCAATCCAGTTTTGTATGGGCTGGAGAGGGCTTCGATGGAAACTCCAGTGATTTGGAATGTCAGGACAGTGCCGGGCTGACTTTTTTTTAGTCTGTGTCCCGTAAATGACAAGACAGATTTGGATAAGCTGGAGTGGGCTTTGACAGCAACTTCAGTAGTTGGAACCCAAGGACAGGTCCAGACAGACTTCTATTGTCTATGTCTCAGAAATGCCAAAGAGAGACAATGATCAAGTATTTTGTATCCCGTTCATTGTTGGTTTGATCATGACTTGGTGATGGGTGTGACTGTTGGGCAGACTGGATGGACTGTTCAGGATGGACTGTCCATACTGATTCCCAAGTTCACAATCATACCACACAGGAAGGCTGTCAGTGAAAGTCCGGAACAACAGTTAATTGATGGCCAACTGGAACAGCCAACGACTTTGCAACAACCTTCCTCTTAAATTTGAAACTGTGTTTTCCTACATAAAACTAATCACGATGATGCTGCTGTGATATAAATTATGTCTTAGATGAATAAATGTCTATGCACAGGGTTCTGCGGGTTTCCTCATTTACTTCTGTGGCACAAAATTAATTTAGCAGCATGGCCAGTAAAAACACGGCTTGAGTGTATTTCGTAAACTCTTTATGATTTAGAAAGTGTCCATGATTTCTCTTAACAATGGAACTTAAATCGTGCATAGCTCAATATCAACCAATAATTTAACAAGCAACTGGAGCATGTAATTGAGTTTGTCAGCATAATTGTATTTTGGAATGGATATCAATTTTTTTAAACCTTTGTGAGTCCTGTATTTAGGCTGCTGATTAATTCTATTAGAAAAGTTAATTAGGTAGACTCAGAAAGGAGGCTGAGGGTGTGGATTCGATACAATTCATTTTGAGTATCTGGTCTCAGTCTGATTATTCTGCATACTGAAAGAAAAAAAATTATCAGTGTGGCAGCAAACTACACCTCATGTGCAGTCAGAACTTATTAACGAATCTCTATTACCCTCAGATGCAAGGACACAAATTTTGAACATCAGCAGAACAGTAGCTTGAGGCATGTGAAGCCTTCATTGCATCCCGACCTGTTAGGAAGGATAAACTCTTGTTGTACTGTCAAATTAACACACTGTTATCCACAATGTATTAATTTAAGGGGTGATTTTAAGAGCTACTTACAGGCGTAAAACAAAGACATGTACAGGAAGGTTAGTTATAAAATCACCAGGTACCACAGCGAGTAACAATATGTGTGTAACGCCATTACAAGGGGCCCTTTTACTAAAATTAAAATTGGCGCTCGTCCATTTTGGGTCTGAGACCTTACCGCTAGCCATTGACTTAGCAATAAGGTCTCTTGTGTTATCCATGCAGTAATCGCCTATGCGCGTCAAGTCGGAGTTACCGCCTGATTTTCGCTGCACACCAGAAAATAAGATATATTTTCTGGCGTGCGTACCAGGCGTTTTGTCAAAAATGAAATTACCGCACGGACCACAAGGTAGCTGGGTGGTAACTCCGAATTGATGCATGTTGGGCATACGTAGGTGCCTATGCGGCTTAGTAAAAATGCCCCATTGTGAACTACTTAGAACTTTGTGGTTATAGCGGTATACAAATACTACCGTTATGTTATGTTATTTTAATAGAATAGTAAAACACATTTTGGCTTCAGGAAAGACTTTATAAAACTATCTCCTATTGGGATATCAGGCTTATTTTCAAAAGAGAAGGGCACCCATCTTTCGACACAAATCGGGAGATGGGCGTCCTTCTCCCAGGGTCGCCCAAATCGGCATAATCGAAAGCCGATTTTGGGCATCCTCAACTGCTTTCCATCGCGGGGATGACCAAAGTTCACGGGGGCGTGTCGGAAAGCATTGCGAAGGCGGGACTGGGGCGTGCCTAACACATGGGCGTCCTCGACCGATAATGGAAAAAAGAAGGGTGTCCCTGACGAGCATTTGGGTGACTTTACTTGGTCCATTTTTTCTTATGACCAAGCCTCAAAAAGGTGCCTGAACTGACCAGATGACCACCAGAGGGAATCGAGGATGACCTCCCCTTACTCCCCCAGTAGTCACTAACCCCCTCCCACCCAGAAACCCACTGTACCCACATGTAGGTGCCCCCTTCACCCCTTAGGGCTATGGTAGTGTTGTACAGTTGTGGGTAGTGGGTTTTGGGGGGGAGGGTTGGGGGGGAGGGTTGGGGGGGAGGGTTGGGGGCTCAGCACCCAAGGTAAGGGAGCTATGCACCTGGGAGTAATTTATGAAGTCCACTGCAGTGCCCCCTAGGGTGCCCGGTTGGTGTCCTGGCACATAGGAGCTGACTCTGTGGGTGCTGTGGGTGCTTGAGCACCCCCAATATTGAGAAGATTCCTTGTATGTGTCCAAGGAGGGGTTATTTCCATTGGGCTTAGCACCCCCAATAATTTTGAAAAGTTGGCTCCTATGTCCTGGCATGTCAGTGCACTATGAATGCTTGCTCCTTCCACGACCAAATGGCTTGGATTTGGTTGTTTCTGAGATGGGTGTCCTTGGTTTCCATTATCGCCAAAAACCAGGGATGACCATCTCTAAGGATGACCATCTCTGAGGTTGACCTAAATGTTGAGATTTGTCCGTCCCCGACCGTATTATCGAAACAAAAGATGGACGCCCATCTTGTTTCTATAATACGGGCTTCCACGCCCCTTCGCCAGGACGTCCTCAGGAAAACTTGGGCGCCCCTTTCGATTATGCCCTCCACGTTATACAACATTCACCCAGCATACGTATTGGTTATGGCACACATCTTTCTTTATAGAATACTAGAGGGAATGACCAAAAATGGCTGTATACAAGACCACTGTTATCTCTAAACTGAGCAAGAATCGTCCACCTACGTTCCTGCCAGTAGAGGGTGCTGTTTTATTATCACATTTTCAATAGTGAGGGACAGGCAAGTTCTGCAGGACTCCAGGGAACCTGCCTGTCCCTAGCGATTGAAAACACAACATTGAAGCACCCCCCCCCCCCCCCCCCCCCCCCACTGACTGCAATACAGTTGGAGGACTCCCACTCAGCTTAGAGGGAACAGTGATGAAGACATTGTCACTTCTATCAGCCCTATGGCTTTTACTACTTTGGAGTTCCTTTCTTTTAAAAACGATTATTGTTATTTTTGTAAACCACTATGATTTGCATAAGCCAGGTGGTATATTAAATTTTATCAAACATATAAATGGCAAGAGGCGTACTCACTCGCAAATGCGCAGTAGAGACCCTCTCTGTCCCGCCCCCGCGTCAATACGTGATGATGGGGACATGACAGAGAGGGAACCTGCGCACCTGCGAGTGAGGGAACCGCCGTCACCACCGCTCCCCCCCAGGGTTGCCGTTACCGCTCCCCCCACCCACCTGGAGTCGCCGCTGCCACCCACCCTCCACCCGGCCCGGGTACCTGGCTTCACTATTCAAACTGCCGGAATGCAGCACACAGCTCATCTGAGCTGCCATTGGCCTTCCTTACCTGCCTGTGTCCCGCCCTCGCTGACGTTACGTCACACGAGGGCAGAACACACGCAGAGAAGAAGGAAGGCCGACGGCAGCTCAGATGAGCTGTGTGCTGCGTTCCGGCGGTTTGAATAGTGAAGCCAGGTACCCGGCCCGGGTGGAGGGGTGGCGGAGGGGACTCCGGGGGGGGGGGGGGGCGGTGACGACTCCGGGGGGGGAGGGGCGGCGGCGACCTATCTGGGGGGGGGGGGCCTTTCAAACCCCCCCTTCCTTTACTAGCCCGTTTTTACGAGCTCAATGGCTAGTAATAAATATAAACATATTAGGATAGTGATAGGAGTGTACTACCGTCCGCCTGGCCAGGACGAACAGACGGATGCGGAAATGTTAAAGGAAATCAGGGACGCAAACAAACTGGGCAACACAATAATAATGGGGGATTTCAATTACCCGCATATAGACTGGGTTAATGTAACATCTGTACACGCAAGGGACATAAGATTTCTTGATGAAATCAAGGACAGCTTCATGGAACAGCTAGTTCAGGAGCCGACAAGAGAAGGAAAAATACTAGACTTAGTCCTTAGTGGTGCTCATGATCTAGTGCAGGGGGTAACGATACGAGGGCCGCTTGATAACAGTGATCATAATATGATCGGTTTTGATATTGGCATTGAAGGAAGTGAAACTAGGAAATCAAGTACGCTAGCGTTTAACTATAGAAAAGGTGATTATGACAAAATGAGAAAAATGGTGAAAAAAAGACTGAAAGGAGCAGCTCGCAGAGTAAAAAACTTGCATCAGGCGTGGATGCTGTTTAAAAACACCATCCTGGAGGTTCAGGACAAATATATTCCACGTATTAGAAAAAAGGGAAAAAAAGACTAAACGTCAGCCGGCGTGGCTAAACAGTAAGATAAAGGAAATCATTAGAGCCAAAAAACAATCCTTCAGAAAGTGGAGAAGAGAACCAACTGAAAGTAACAGGATAGATCATAAGGAATGCCAAGCCAAATGCAAAGCGGAGATAAGGAGGGCAAAAAAGGACTTTGAGAAGAAATTAGCGTTGGAAGCAAAAATACATAGTAAAAATTTTTTTAGATACATTAAAAGCAGGAAACCGGCCAAAGAGTCGGTTGGGCCGCTGGACGAAAATGGTGTTAAAGGGGCGATCAAGGAGGACAAAGCCGTAGCGGAGAAATTAAATGAATTCTTTGCTTCGGTCTTCACCGAGGAGGATTTGGGGGGGACACCGGTGCCGGAAAGAATATTTGAAGCGGGGGAGTCGGAGAAACTAAACAAATTCTCTGTAACCTTGGAGGATGTAATGGGTCAGTTCAGCAAGCTGAAGAGTAGTAAATCACCGGGACCTGATGGTATTCATCCCAGAGTATTAATAGAACTAAAAAATGAACTTGCGGAGCTACTGTTAGAAATATGCAATCTGTCCCTAAAATCGAGTGTAGTACCGGAAGACTGGAGGGTAGCCAATGTTACTCCGATTTTTAAGAAGGGTTCCAGAGGAGATCCGGGAAATTATAGACCGGTGAGTCTGACGTCGGTGCCGGGCAAGATGGTGGAGGCTATTATTAAGAATAAAATTGCAGAGCATATACAAAAACATGGACTGATGAGACAAAGTCAGCACGGATTTAGTGAAGGGAAGTCTTGCCTCACCAATCTAATGCATTTTTTTGAGGGGGTAAGCAAACATGTGGACAATGGGGAGCCGGTTGATATTGTATATCTGGATTTTCAGAAGGCGTTTGACAAAGTGCCGCACGAAAGACTCCTGAAGAAATTGCAGAGTCATGGAATCGGAGGTAGGGTATTATTATGGATTAAGAACTGGTTGAAAGATAGGAAGCAGAGAGTAGGATTGCATGGCCAGTATTCTCAGTGGAGGAGGGTAGTTAGTGGGGTCCCGCAGGGGTCTGTGCTGGGTCCGTTGCTTTTTAATGTATTTATAAATGACCTAGAGATGGGAATAACTAGTGAGGTAATTAAATTCGCCGATGACACAAAATTATTCAGGGTCGTCAAGTCGCAGGAGGAATGTGAACGATTACAGGAGGACCTTGCGAGACTGGGAGAATGGGCATGCAAGTGGCAGATGAAGTTCAATGTTGACAAGTGCAAAGTGATGCATGTGGGTAAGAGGAACCCGAATTATAGCTACGTCTTGCAAGGTTCCGCGTTAGGAGTTACGGATCAAGAAAGGGATCTGGGTGTCGTCGTCGATGATACGCTGAAACCTTCTGCTCAGTGTGCTGCTGCGGCTAGGAAAGCGAATAGAATGTTGGGTGTTATTAGGAAGGGTATGGAGTCCAGGTGTGCAGATGTTATAATGCCGTTGTATCGCTCCATGGTGCGACCGCACCTGGAGTATTGTGTTCAGTACTGGTCTCCGTATCTCAAAAAAGATATAGTAGAATTGGAAAAGGTACAGCGAAGGGCGACGAAAATGATAGTGGGGATGGGACGATTTTCCTATGAAGAGAGGCTGAGAAGGCTAGGGCTTTTCAGCTTGGAGAAGAGACGGCTGAGGGGAGATATGATAGAAGTGTATAAAATAATGAGTGGAATGGATCGGGTGGATGTGAAGCGACTGTTCACGCTATCCAAAAATACTAGGACTAGAGGGCATGAGTTGAAGCTACAGTGTGGTAAATTTAAAACGAATCGGAGAAAATTTTTCTTCACCCAACGTGTAATTAGACTCTGGAATTCGTTGCCGGAGAACGTGGTACGGGCGGTTAGCTTGACGGAGTTTAAAAAGGGGTTAGATAGATTCCTAAAGGACAAGTCCATAGACCGCTATTAAATGGACTTGGAAAAATTCCGCATTTTTAGGTATAACTTGTCTGGAATGTTTTTACGTTTGGGGAGCGTGCCATGTGCCCTTGACCTGGATTGGCCACTGTCGGTGACAGGATGCTGGGCTAGATGGACCTTTGGTCTTTCCCAGTATGGCACTACTTATGTACTTATGTACTTATGTACATACACATGCAAATGATAGAATTATATAATTTACAGAGGTACCTGTGCTCTTCGCTTAGTGCTCCACTGGCTAAGTGTGTGCCATCAGGTCATGGCTGGTACTTTTTCACTAGGTGGTATTCTATTAAAAAAAAACCACCTAAATAATTAGAATACCACCATCTATGAGCCTTCCTGCTCTCTAAATCTAGGTAGCTCCTTATACAATTACTTCCCATTAGCGCCTGACCAAATTTCAGTTTTGGTTTTGACACTGAAATTTCTGATTCAGCCATGTGTCGGTTTTGGTTTTGGCCAAAAACTACCACCCACTCTCTGCCTCCCCTTACCAAAACTTCTGCCCTTTTAACCCCCCAGGACCTACCTTAGGAGCCCTGAGGTCTAGTTGCCTAACCGGGGTAGGACCACTCACCAGTTGCTTCTGCTCCTGCCATCTCTGCCATCAAAATGGGTACTGAGACCTTCAGTGGCAGTCTTGCAAGACTGCCGCTGAAAGTTGCAGCAGCCATTTTCAGATTGGAGCCAGCATAGGCAGGAGCAATTTTCAGACTGGGGATCACTCCTGCCCCGGGTTGGGCTATTAGACCACCAGGGTTTAAGGTGGGCCATGATGGGGGACTGATGAGTGGGACTGGGAGGGGAGTTCTGTCTGGTCATAAGGGAGTCTCTGTCTGGTTGAGGCAGCAGCGGTAAGGGGGGGGGGGGGGAATGGGTGCTGTTCAGAGAGCAAGACCAGGTCGATTTCAGTTTTGGCTGAAATCAAACCGCAAACTTTAGCGGAGGACTCAGTTTTGGCCAAAACCAGAAAGCCTGGTTTCAGTTGGCCTCTACTTCTTATATGTGTTACTACACAACGGAAAAAATAAACTGTTTTCATTAATATAATAAAATTGTACTTACGCAGCAAAGCAAAGGTGAGGAAACTTAAGTCCTCCACAGTTACAACCCAGTCATATTGTCAGGAAAACCCTGATGAATATGCATGGGGTTGATTTACATGCACAGTACCTTAATTGTATTCAAATGTGCTTTATGCATATTCATTTTGGACCTCTTGGAATCCTGACTACTTTATATACCTCAGGTGGCCATGATGTGGAGTGTGATACTATGTATGCTTATGTGCTACTGTTTTTACTAATTATTACTTCAGCCCATGCATGCAAATCTTTCTCATGAATATTCAATGTGGATATCCTGAAAACCTGACTGGCTGGAGAGCCCTCAGGACAGGTTTGTGAGCCACTGATTTAAGGACTTTGTTTATCCAAACTTTAAAAAAAATATATCTATGCTAACTGCTTTTCCTACATCATCTGACAGCAAGTTCCAGAGCTGAAGTATGCATTGAGTGAAAAAAAAAGTTTCTACCATTTGTTTTAAAACCATTACTATGTAAATACATGGTATGTCCCTTAGTCTTTGTGAAAGAATAAATAATCAGTTTGCATTTACACATAGATCATTCTCTGAAATCTTTTCATATACCTATATACCAGTTTGCACATGTAAATCTGTTTTTTACACCAGCAAATTGCTCCTAGCTTTTCTAGAAGTACCTCCAAAACCTACATCTTCATTAATTATATTTCCTTAATGAATACTGAAACAGGTGCTTCTCCTGTTGGGTGGCTCATAGGAATTATTAAGTATTTGGCTGCCTGTTTTTTCCATCTGTTCCAATGAAATTTACAACAATAATTGTTTCTGCCAAATTTCTCTGAAATTTCCAAATAACCTTGTGATGGCCAAGCTGATGTAAACAACCTTTGAAATGTATAGTTCTGACTATCTTAATACATTCAAATGTTATCCAGTAACATTAATTGACAACAAAAATATATATAGTGATTACAAGTTTAGATTGCCATGTCATTTTAAGCTCTTTTTTTGTTTAAATTTCTTTTTATTAGTTTTCAATACAAAGATAAACAAGAGCGCACAACAAAACAACAGATAACACTTTACAGCAAAAGGTAACCCTGGAGCTCATAGGTGAAAACAACTATTCATGTCAAGGTTAAGATCAAAGCAAGAAAAGAGAGAGGAAGAATAGAGGGGAGCTGGAGGAGCCAAATCAGAGTGTAGAGCATGCAAAAGACACGAGACACATCAATATTTATGCGTATCACTGTACAACGTTGGAGTGAGATACAAGCGGTAGCCATTTCTCCCTATAACACACAAACCGAGGAGACTGCTTAGCAAGGTGTGATTCATACTTGTATATTTGAAGCATTAAGTTCCACCATTCCTGTCATGTCATTTTAAGCTCTTTTGTAAGAACATTAAGATTAGTCATACTAGGTCAAACCAATGGTCCATCTAGCCCAGTATCCTGCTTCCGACAGTGGCTAATTCAGGTCACAAGTACCTGACAGAATCCCAAACAGTAGCAAGATTCATGCTACTGATCCCAGGGCTAAGCAGTGGCTTTCCCCCATGTCTATCTCAATAGCAGACTATGGACATTTCCTCCAGGAACTTGTCCAAACCTTTTTTAAACCCAGATACACTAATTGCTGATACCACATCCTCTAGCAACGAGTTCCAAAGCTTAACTATCAGTTCAGTGAAGAAATATTTCCTCCTGTTTGTTGTAAAAGAAGTAGCATATAACTTCCTTGAGTGTCCCCTAATCTTTGTACTTTTTGAAAGAGTAAAGACATTGATTTACATTTATCTGTTCTACGCCATTCAATATTATGTCTCCCCTCAGCCATCTCTTTTCCAAGCTGAAGAGCCCTAACTTAATCTTTCCTCATACAAGAGGAGTTCCATCCCCTTAATCATTTTGGTTGCATTTCTTTGAATCTTTTTTGAATTCTGCTTTATCTTTTTAAAGATACAGTGACCAGAATTGCACTCAATGGGCCCTGTTTACTAAGGTGCATTAGTGGTTTTAGCGCGCCTACACTTAGCGCACAAGCTAACCATGTAGGCACCTATAGGGATATTGTAGGCACATACATGGTTAACGCGTGTTAAAAACATTAATGCGCCTGTAACGCTGCTTAGTGAACAGGGCCCATAGAGTGATACAGAGGCATTGTAATATTCTTTATCTTATTTTCTATCCCTTTCCTAATAATTCCTAGCAATCTGTTTGCTTTTTTGGCCATCACCACATACTACTACTACTTATTATTTCTACAGCTCTGCAAGATGTACACAGCACTGTACACATTATATTCAGGTACTTTCTCTGTCCCTAGTGGGCTCACAATCTGAGGTGTCTTTTGTGCCTTCATTAAGGTTTAAGTGAGTTGCTCAGAGTCACAAGGAATTGCAGTGGGAGTTGAACCCCAGTTCCCCAGAAAGTGTCCACCTATAAAATCACCTCCTAAATGCTTAGAAGCAGAAAGTGCTTGAACTGTGCCAAACCTACTTGAGGATTATCACTAACAGCTGCCCAGTTTAGTTCAGTCCAGTATTTCAAGTTCACAACTTTATTTGTTTCAATTTAAGCACAAATCAACTCAGAAACTTCAACACAACATTCCCAGATGGTGTGACCCTCACCCCACCCTCCCCCTACAACCCAAATTGGTCCAGTAACCCCATATAATGCCGAAGAGGAGCCCGAAAGGCAGAGAAGCACCTCCACTGCCATATGTGGGCCATTTATTTGAGCCTCCAGGCTACTTTCTGAGTAACTTTCCATGCAGTGGCAAACTTGATAGGCTTATTGTAGCAGTTGCTCTTCAAGAAATTTGAGGGATTGGAAGAATGTATCTTTACTGCTACCTTCTGGTGGAACTCTGTATGTTTGATATACAGGTATGAGGCGAGAGCAGCAGAACAGTCCAATATTTTAACTCCATATATGTATTAGCATGACAGGATTTGAAATGATGTCATAGTAGTGAACTCTGCTGATTGGCTGCCATGCCACCACCTTGCTTCCTGAACTGCCTCTGTAGCAGTACAGAACGTCCTATGGCAATGTGCCTCATGTCTAATCACCTCTGCGCCTTCTGCGATTTCTTTAGATACACACGCACTTCATCTCTTACATCCAGCATCCACATTAACAAAGATACATCTGAAATAGAAAATCCTCTCCATTTTAGTTATCACTTGCAATCATAGACCCTGCAGGTTCTCAGCTGTGACCAATGATGATAAAAGCATTTTTCAAGTTCAAACTCAATTTCAAACGCCACAAAGGGTTAATGCAAACCTACAGGAAAATGATTTAATAGTCCAGAACTTGGACTAGTGTTAAGGGTCCGGTAAAACAAAAATGTGATTTCCCTTTTGTTGGTGAATCTAAATAGCCAGTATTTGGAACACAAAGATCATGGAGCCATCACAAAACTGAAGCCAGATGGTGCTTTAAATCACCAGCTGAAGCTTGATGCTATTACTGGAGTCTCATTTAGGTCAATGATAATAAACGGGATGTGGAAAGTAATTACCTTTTATAAATTAAGTAGAGGACAGGTGTGTATTTTTCCACCCTCAGAGGTCAATAAATGACCGGCAGTTTCATTTTAACATCTATTCCTTGACAGCTTGAATACTGCTGTCATTGAATCCATGTCTTTGCTGCTGGTGACATGCTTCCCTCTGCAAAAGAAGCTTAGAAAAATTGCAAGCTGGAAGCATTCATCATTACAATCAATAGCGACTAGTGCTGTAATAGCACAGATATATGGGGCACATCTGGAGCAATATTCTTTCCTCTTGATACATCTATGTTTAGCAAAGTGTGTGATAGGGGATCAATATCCTGCTAGCAAACGATGATTCATTGGATATGTTTGTCTGCATGTTGGCAGGTCCTGGTGCCTCTACCAGGCAAATTAGGCAGTTGCCTGGAGCACCAACATTCCATTGGCAGCAAAAGGACAGTGAGCAGGCTTTTTAAATGTACTGGGACTCAGCTCCAAAAGCAGAAGAAGAAGGGCAGTCGAGAATTCGTTGCTTTCCTGTGAGGTGCAGGTTCACTACAGGCAGCTGAGCTTTTGAAGCCAGAAGAGGAAGGGCATTTAACAGTGGTTGGTTTCCTCTGAGACACGGGGTCACTCCCATGAGAATTATCTACACCTCATAGGAAAGCCCCCTCCTTCTCTGAAACCAACAATAAATTTTGAAAGTCTGCTCGGGCTCATTTGGTTGCAGCAGCAAGCTGAAGGTACCAAGAATGATGGGGGGGGGGGGGGGGGGGGTGGGGGGAGAGTTGTCATAAGAATGATTGTAAGGCACTGTTTATAGAATACATGTAGCGGCCGTTCCTGCAGCTAAAAGTTATGCAACAGTCATTTATGCCAACTAAAACCTGGTGTAAATACCTATGCCTAATTTAGGTGCAGATTGGGCATATTCTATAAGAGTGTGTATAATTTTTAGAAACACCAATGATCTGCCCATGCCCCTCCCACGGCCACGCCCCCTTTACGATCAATGCATTAGAATTTACACGCACCGCTTCTGTGTGTAAATTCTAATTAGTGCCACCTAGTAAATTCTAACTAGTGCCAATAATTGCTTGTCAGTGGCCAGTTATCGGCGCTGATTAGCTTGTTAAGCAATTAAGTTGCATGCGCAAAATCAGCTACACCTGCTGATTGGCGCACACAACTTTAATCACCGTTTATAGATTCCAGGGGTAATTGGCTTTAAGTACCAATAATGGCTCTTAATTGGTGTTAATTGGCACTGATTTGCAGTTATGTGTGTAACTGATCTTAGACAACAATTCTATAAACATAGAGCCTGAATGCTATAAGGCACAACTGCAAAGGGGATGTGCACATGGGCACTTATGTGCAGTGGAGATGTTGCCTAATGGTCATTGCAGTGGGCTGAGAACCTGCAGAACTGGATTTTGATTTCCACTGCAGCTCCTTGCGACTATTGGCAAATCACTTAACCCTCGGTTGCCCCAGTTATAAAACTTAGATTTTGAGCCCACTAGGGACAAAGTACCTGCTGCATATAATAAATGTAAACCACAGAAAAGCAGCGTATCAAATCTATAACCCTTTACCCTTTATTTCCTTGTAAATAATTCACCATTTAGGTTATTTTCTTTTGTAGTCTTCCCAGCAGCTAAGCTCTGGGCAAACTGTGTTTGCTGGGGGGGGGGGGGGGGGGGGGGGGGATTTTGTGCCCCATATCTGCACAGGTGACTATATGCCACTCCTTATTTGATGAGTTTGCACTGGCTTCCAGTCAAAATTTGAATATCTTTCAAGCTCGCCTGCTGGGTTTATAAACTTTTTAGTGGTTTATGCCCAGACTACTTAACAAATGTATTCACTTTACCTGCATCTCCATTTGTTTCTAGAGCTGGAAGTTCTTTATTTTCCTTCTTTATCAGGAGTTAAATAGAAACAGACTTTACAGTTTTCTTTTTGGAACTCTTTGCCAATAGAGCTTAAAACTATACAATATGTTTCTTTTCATAAGAATCTAAAACCCTTATGTGTTTGCTAAGACCTCCTATTAGCCTTTTTATTATTTTTGAACTGTAATCCGCTTTGAACCAATTTACATTGGGAGTTGGAGGACTATAAATACTGTATCATATCATATCATGCACAAAAAGAAGAGGAATTATGGGCAGGTGTTGTGCTCTGTCATGAGGTGGGAGTTTAGGGTTACCGCAGTGGAATTGTGGGAAATTAACTGCCAAAACGGGAGCTCCCTGCTGAGTGCAGGAGACTTGGTAGGTATGTGGCTAGACCAGCAGTTCCCAAACTGTGCGCCCTACTTTCCCCTCCCGCAGGTCCGGCGTCTGCTGCTTCCTGCTTCTTCCCCTGCCACCGCTGCAGTGCTTACAGCTTACATTTTCGGGCCATCTGCGATTCACACAGGCATTGTGGGGACTTCCCTCTGCCACATTCAGCCCTCACAACAGGAAGTTGCATCAGAGAGGGCCGGATGCGGCAGACTGGAAAGGCCCTGGAGTGCCTGTGTGAATCATGGACGGCCCGAAAATGTAAGCTGCAAGCACTGCAGTGGCGGTGGGGGGAAGGCGAAGGATGCGACAGCAATCCTGGACCTGCAGGAAGGAAGATAGCGAGTAATGCAGAGGTGTGCTGGTTGAAGAGGAGGGGGCTGCAGGGAAAGAGAGACCCATGTGGGGGGGTGCAGAGACCCATGTGGCGGGGGGAGTGCGTAGACCCATGAGACCAGGGGGTGCCACAGAGACCCATGTGGCAGGGGAGGGGGTGCCGCGGAGACCCATGTGGCTGGGGGGAGGGGTGCCGTGAACTGAAAAATTTTGGGAACCTCTGGGCTAGACCATTCCATAATACAGCCTACAAATGAAGCATCCAAAAAGCTGAGTGCATCAGAATTGTTTCACATTTGAGAACTTTCCGCTGTAAAACCATCCCCAAGCTATGTGTTTGATTAGCTAATCCTGGACAAGCAAAAGGGTAAACCAATAAGCATGAATTATTTTGTTAAACATAGGGAGGTCATCGGTAATAGAAGCATTCACCTTTGGCAAAGATTTCAGTACAGATGGATGTATCACTAATGATGCTGCAGGATATATACATAACTGCTATCGAATGCAGGAAAACAAATGCCAGGAATGTGGCTTTGAACTTCTAAAGTCACAGAATGTTCCACATGAAACATTCCTACACTAAGCATTAAATCTAAAATAAATATTTGCAGAGCAGATTTCTGGTGGAATATGAAATTTACAGGTAACAAGCCTCCAGTGTTTCTTTGCATTAAAGTAAGGCACATATCTTTTTGTGGATTCATGTTTATTTATTTGGATTTATTTACCGCCATTATGAGGGAATTCACTCAAGGTAGTGTACAGCAAGAATAAGTCAAACATAAGCAATAGACAGTTACAGCAATAAAAATATTCAAATAACAATACAAAATATGGCATAGTATACTATTTATAATGTCAACGCAATAGGTAATACAACATTTTAATAGACAGCATAGGGTGTAAGCAAAGATGGAACATATAGATAGGTAAGTTACAAAATAAGGTACTAATTTAAAGAAAGCTGTACATAAGATCAGAAAGGTGCTTGAAAATTATTTTAGCTAGGGTAGGAGTGGGTAAACATGTCCTGCTATAGTATGTGCAGCCGGTGTTATTCCGTGTGTGTGTGTGTGTGTGTGTGTGTGTGACTAGCAAGTTACTTCCATTAAAGGCCTGGGTGAGCCAAACATTCACCTGCTTCCGTAAGTACAGACACTGTAGTGTTAAGTGAAGCCTTGAGGGAGTGCATTCCAGAGTATGGGGACGACTCCAGAGAAGGCTCAATATTGCAACGCATAGCTGGGTCCCGCCCACACAGCAACAGGAAGAGTGTGACAAAGGGGGCGGTACCCAAGAGTGCCTTCCAACGCAATGGAATGAGATACTCCGTGGAGCACAGCTTTTCTTATTGGATGTGATCCTCTAGCTGGGACAAGAAGGTTATGATCTCATTTCAGTGCATTTTGGCCTCTAATCTGCAAAGTGCATGCGCCACAGACTTAGCCAACTATCTGTGTACACAATCCCCCTCAGTCTAGAACTTGGCACCTTAGCACACTTGTTATACAATAGTAGCACTTAACATGTGTCAGTGCACCAATAATTGGAAGTTTATGCATCTAAATGCTTAGCGCTGATTCCTGCACCCTATCTTTGGGTCTGAGAATTACGCCTGCTGAAACCTGTCGTAAATACAGGCTCCCAAGTTAGACATAACTTTCTGAAATGCCCCTGACATGCCCATGCCTCTTCCATGGCCCTGTCCACTTCTGAGTTAAGCACTATTAGAGTTAGTCGCCATGCCTTATGGCAGTGGTTCCCAAACCTGGTCTTGAGGCACTCCAGCCAATCAGGCTTTTGGGATATCCACAATGAATATTAATGAGAGATATTTGCATGCACTGCCTCCACTGCGTTCAAATCTCTCTCATGAATATTCATTGTGGATATCCCAAAACTCTGACTGGCTTGGGGTGCCTCCAGGATCAAGTTTGGGAACTACTGCCTTATAGAATGCTGTGCAGCGAAAGATGCACTGACAAATTTTATTGGGTGCCAATTAAAATCAATATTTGGTTGTTAGCACCCAAGTTGAAAAGTTGTGTTACTCATGAGAACGCTCTTTGGGTAGGTTTATTTACTTTCACATAGACTCTTTCACATAGACTCTTCTGTAGCATGGAAATTTGATGACTGGAGCTGGTATCCCGTTATTTGGTCAGATCATTATCGATTGGCGTTTACTCTATATTGGTAACTTTCACAGAGGAAAGTGTATAATCGTAGAAAATATGAATCTTATGAGCTCCTACCACTCTTTCACCTCATTCTTATTGAGGTGGCGGTAAGGGTTCCCGCACTAATCCGGCGGTAACTGGGTAGCATGCGGTGCTGCCCGAGTAACATGGTAACAAAGTAAATGACGGCAGATAAAGACCTGTATGGTCCATCCAGTCTGCCCAACAAGATAAACTCATTTACATGGTATGTGATACTTTATATGTATACCTGAGTTTGATTTGTCTTTGCCACTCTCAGGGCATAGACCGTAGAAGTCTGCCCAGCACTGTTCTTATACTAAGTTCTGAAGCTAATGTCGAAGCCCGTTAAACTTTACACTCAAGCCCATCCATATCTATTCAGTCACAATCAGGGCATAGACTGTAGAAGTCTGCTAAGAACTGGTTTTGCTTCCCAATTACTGGCGTTGCCACCCAACCTCCACTAAGATTCTGTGGACCCATTCCTTCTAAACAGGATTCCTTTGTGTTTATCCCACGCATGTTTGAATTCCACTACCGTTTTCATCTCCACCACCTCCTGCGGGAGGGCATTCCACATATCCACCACCCTTTCCATGAAAAAATACTTCCTGACATTACTCCTGAGTCTGCCCCCCCCCCCTTCAACCTCAATTCATGTCCACTAGTTCTACTACCTTCCCATCTCCGGAAAAGGTTCGTTTGCAGATCAATACCTTTGAAATATTTGAACATCTGTATCATGCCACCCCTGTTTCTCCTTTCCTCCAAGGTATACGTGTTCAGGTCAGCAAGTCTCTCCTCGTACGGTTTGCAACACAAATCCCATACCATTTTTGTAGCTTTTCTTTGCACCCTTTCCAGTCTTTTTACATCTTTAGCAAGATACGGCCTCCAAAACTAAACACAATACTCCGAGTACTGCTGGGTAACCCCCTACAAAAATAGTTTTTGAATATTTCTGCCAGCGCCAAAAATGCCATGCACTGGGGGTAGAATTACCGCTGGCGTCTGCATTGGGCCGGCGGAAGCTCAGATTGGCATGCGGTAAGCCCACAGTGGGCTTACTACCGCTTAGTAAAAGAGCCCCTTTGAATGGGCTGTGTTGGCATTGCTGTATGGCAATCGCTAGCACAGCTTAGTAAATGGGGGAGGGGGGTATGTAGATGACCAGGTCTGTATAACTGAATATCACACATTCTTTTTCTTATTTAACATATAAATGGAAAGCATATGCAAGTCACTCATTTTTTAAAAATAAAATGAATAATTCCAATCCTTGCTAGAATGGATTTGTACCACTTCTTGCCTGCTACCAAATTCTGCCTTGTTGCTCTGATCAATGCTAAAAAGAGAGAATCCATCAGTCTGTCATATTTCATCACCTCTGTGTTCCATTACTGTTAAACATACCCACAAAAAATAAATTAAGATTAAGGACAGCAAGGTATGTATTAAAGAGTTTGTAAGCATGCAACTTGTTAGCCATAAATAAAGGGGCTGAATTAAGGAATGAGACAACGTAAGTTAAATATAATAAAATCCTGTTTTGAAAATGTGCATTTATTGTTTGAAAAATGAATGTCCTTCAGTTTCTGGAAAGGGGAAAAAACTGACAAAATTTTATTCAGGCACAAATGTGTATGAAATGTAGTTTTGGTTATTTTATTAATTTCAGGTAAATAAAAAAATATTTACGTAAACAACTTCTTCTACCACAAGCTTGCAGAGAGTGAAAGATCTGAGCAAAAGAGACACAGGGACCATTTTACAAATAGGGCTAACGTGCGGGTAACATACGCCAAATCATCACTACTGCTGGGGCAGTACGGGTGCCCGGCGGCAATTCCGAAATTGGAAAATAATTTTCTACCATGAGGAGAGTTCCCAGTGGTAATCTGCAGCGCCCACATTGGAGCGTGCTGCATGATTACTGTCCGTGTAGCATGTGAACTTTTACCGCTAGGTCAATAGGTGGCAGTAAGGGCTCAGGCCTACACACTGCTTTTAGTTTTAGTGTCGGCCATTTATGGCCCCATTAAAAATGTCCTTTTTCCTAGCCACGGTACAAAATGGCCCAGTGCACGCCAAAAACACGTGCCCAGACTATGGCAGTCCACTTTTTACCGAAGCCTGTAAAAGGACCCCAATGTAAATAAATGAGAGAGAGAAGAGCTTCCGGTTTGATCTAGACTTCGACAGTGAATGAACATTAGAAAACTGCTGTAAAAATTAAGACCAGATTCCACACAGTTTTCATCTTTCTTTGTTTTTAAATGTTTTCTGTATTGTTTTTGTTGTCGTTGCAAGCACAGTAAAATCAAGATTACACACAGCATCATCGGCAATTTTTATGTCACCTAGGAGAAAGGACATAACTATACATGTCTCTTCTTTTGTCCAACTGCTTCTTTAGGCTCTGTGGGAGTTCACTGAGGGGCATATCAAGAAGATTAATGTTAGCCCTATAGCATTAAACAGAACTTGTTCATTTAAGACAAGACAGTGGCTCAGAAGAATAAAAGGTTGCTGCCTTTCTAATGGAGAACTGCTGTTCCTGAGACAGACGCCCATAAATAAAAGAACCACAGTGCCACAGAGCACATTTGGAGTCATCACGTCGAGCAATATGAACAAAAAAAAAAAAACAGCTGCTAAGTCAGAGAGAGCTTGAACACCAAGGGATCTCATGAAGGAAAATGCAAAACAGCACTTCTTAAATATGATCATCAGTGGATCATCCTGGGACAGGGGCACCATAATAACACACTTCATTTAACACAGTTTTGTGCTTTTCCCTTATGTGACAGTAACCTCCAAAGCACCTAATTTAATGATAGCGATGCACTTGGAACATTGGAAGACTTAACTACATAAGTACATAAGTAATGCCATACTGGGAAAAGACCAAGGGTCCATCGAGCCCAGCATCTTGTCCACGACAGCGGCCAATCCAGGCCAAGGGCACCTGGCAAGCTTCCCAAACGTACAAACATTCTATACATGTTATTCCTGGGATTTTGGATTTTTCCAAGTCCGTTTAGTAGCGGTTTATGGACTTGCCCTTTAGGAAACTGTCCAACCCCTTTTTAAACTCTGCTAAGCTAACCGCCTTCACCACATTTTCCGGCAATGAATTCCAGAGTTTAATTACACGTTGGGTGAAGAAACATTTTCTCCAATTTGTTTTAAATTTACTACACTGTAGTTTAATCGCATGCCCCCTAGTCCTAGTATTTTTTGAAAGCGTGAACAGATGCTTCACATCCACCTGTTCCACTCCACTCATTATTTTATATACCTCTATCATGTCTCCCCTCAGCCGTCTCTTCTCCAAGCTGAATAGCCCTAGCCTCCTTAGTCTTTCTTCATAGGGAAGTCGTCCCATCCCCGCTATCATTTTAGTTGCCCTTCGCTGCACCTTTTCCAATTCTACTATATCTTTCTTGAGATGCGGCGACCAGAATTGAACACAATACTCAAGGTGCGGTCACACCATGGAGCGATACAACGGCATTATAACATCCTCACACCTGTTTTCCATACCTTTCCTAATAATACCCAACATTCTATTCGCTTTCCTAGCCGCAGCAGCACACTGAGCAGAAGGTTTCAGTGTGTTATCGATGACGACACCCAGATCCCTTTCTTGGTCCGTAACTCCTAACATGGAACCTTGCATGACGTAGCTATAATTCGGGTTCTTTTTTCCCACATGCATCACCTTGCACTTGCTCACATTAAACGTCATCTGCCATTTAGCCGCCCAGTCTCCCAGTCTCGTAATGTCCTCTTGTAATTTATTTATGTGTTCTCAGTACCAGCAAGCAGTGACAGATGAACATGCATTTTTTATACGGATGCCCTGTCAAAGTAGATCTGAAAGTCACTTAAGAACTTTTGATTGTGGCCTCAGCACTTGCTCGCTATGGGATCTAGAAACCAAGAGGCGTATTTTCAAAGCGTTTAAAGGGTCTTTTACTAAAGATTAGCTCGAGTTATCTGCAGCAGGGCCCAAAGGAAATGGGACATGCTGCAGATAACTCGAGCTAACCTTTAGTAAAAGACCCCTCTTAGACTTACAAAATTCCAAACTAACGTATGGAACTTTGTAAGTCTAAGAACCCGATGATCAATTCCCTGCACTGTTCTGAAAAAGCACCAGAAAAATAGCACTGGAACAGTGGGGGGAATTAACTCCCTGATGATCAACGCTAATAACATGCAAATTTAGGTGCATTATTAGCGTTGATCATCAGGAGAAAGTACAGGATTGTGCCTGGTGGTCTAGTGACCCTGAACTCTCCCCTCTGTACTTTACATGCTAGAGGAGAGAGTAGCACTCCCAGTGCTGCCTCCAAAATGGCAGCACACTGCCCAGTGCATCCTGGGATGTGCTGTGCGGGGCTTCCATATATATGGTGAGAACAGTGACAGCCCGGGCTGCCTGGCATGAACAGGGTGGGGGGGGGGGGGGGGAGAGGAAGGAATAGTGCCTTAACCCTAACACCAGCACCGAGCTGTTGTAGGTTTAAGGTGCTATTCTACTGATAAGATCAGAGCGCAGTGCTCTGATCATATGGGCAGAATACCTCAGCATGCCATTTAAATATAATTTAAATTAGATCTGCGGTATTCCCCTCCGATCATGTCAAGCTGGTAAATGTGAGCTCTAATCCAGCACTAGTGGCCTCTAGCACCCACATTTATCTTTGATCATCAGGTCCTAAGTGATTTGAAAATGAGCCCCCAAGAGTTATAGAATAGCATGCAGCCAGATTCATGTGCAAATTCTAATTGGTGCCAATTAATGTCAATAATTGGTTATTAGGAGCCTATTATTGCTTAACAGCTTGTTAGCCAATTAAGAGATCCTTTTACCAAGGCATCTAGCAGATTTAGTGTGCACTAATGATTATGCCATGCAACTTAGTAAACAGGGCCCAAAGTTTAAAGCAAATGCTCTTAATATGTAATATTTGGTAGCAATAATGAAACAATGATAGAATATTCACATAACAAGCAGCCCGAGCCAACAGATTTATTTTTCAGTGAACATAATTAACTTTGTTTGAACTTGGCAGCTAATAGTGTCCTGAACTGGACAATGTTGGCACATTTAGACAGACTCTGGACTTGTGCTTGAAGGTAGCTCTGCCCTTGTTATTCAAAATCTGTCTTTTAAATTGTAGTAATCAAAAATATGAAGTGTATTTTTATAATATACCACCACAATCTACAAAACAAAAGAAGCAAGTTCCCACATGCCATCTTTTTCTTTTGATCTATGCACAGGAAAAAAGAAGATTTTAAATGCTCCCAGGTTTCAACCAAACTCATGTTTGATGTGGGATATAAATGTCACAAATAAATAAGTCAATAAGTGGATAGATAGAAACTCTAATGTTGAGCACCTGATTCTCATAACATGATGTCTGTTTAGCAGCCCTTTATCAGGAGATAAAAAAAATTCTCTGAACGAATATAACACGTGCTAGAGTGTCCCTATATCCAACCGCTCCAAAATGACACTTCTCTCTACCTATGAAAATATTATTCCGTTATTATTCTTCCTGTGTGCACATCCGTATGCTGAACAAGCTCGCATGTTTGAATATATAAGTGAGATTAAATAAAAATGCTACCAACAACAAAAACGACAACGTGGATGCAGCAGCTCACAGCTTTCATTGCTTTGTTTTGAGTGTACTGGGATGACGGCTACGCAGGGACGGGGAAACAGAGGTAAACTTAATTAGCTTCAACGGTTTGACGTCATCCCTACCCAACCTCTTTGCATCAAATCTCCTTAGCAAGAGCACCTGGATGATTCACGGATTGACCCGGAAGTAGTCCGGGTAAGGATGCAATATGGCGGCGCCCAATGAGCAGAATATGTGATTGAGTTGTTCCTCGGCATCAATCGCCAGGTTGCTTAATTTCTCGATTACAGATGGAGAAACGGGATTTCTGGGTGTCACTCCTGGTACGTTGGGTGCTGTTAATTTGGTTTGGGCGCCGTTGTCCATTAATCGACTCCATTCTTTTTCTGTGCTTCTCTTCCACCTTTCTGGAAATTGTCAAAAACTAAGGACAGTAAATATAAACAAACAAAAAAGTCACCCAATTTTCTTTTAGCTTTACCTAAAAATATGGGCTTGGATTTAGTTTATCTACTGTACTTGTTGTAGTGGGTCTATGGTATGCATCTTACTGAAAATATAAGATTTAGCTCACTCCTTTTCTGTAGTAGTTCAAGGTTATGGTTACTATATGGCTCCAGAAAAAGGAGGACAGATTGAGCCAGTCTGTGTTTTACTTACCTGGACTGGATCAATTTGTCCTCCTTTTTTTTGAGCAGGTGAGGTACATTCAGGTAGTATACCTCCATTCTGGGAAAGGGCTTCTATCAAAGATACCCTTTTACTAATACTTTGTGTGCTAATGGACATTAGCTTGTGCTAAGTGCTAGTGGCCCCAAGGTATAGGATGTGCGGTATTTAGCACACGCTAATTCCATAAGTGAGCACTAAGCTTTAGGAAAGGCCCCTGTTTGGACCTGGGCAACTCTTAACTCTCCATCGGCTCGAAGACATTGAGAACATCAGTGGGATTTGAACCTGTCGTCCCTGGATCTTATCCCAGTGCTTTAACCTCTAGGCTACTCTACTACAGACTAGAAGTTTATTTCTTTATTTCCCACATTAACCAGAGTACAACTCAGGTTCAGTGTGACTTACTTCCATATCATCAAGCTGATCAATCCATAGACTGGTGGGTTGTGTCCATCTACCAGCAGGTGGAGATAGAGAGCAAACTTTTGCCTCCCTATATGTGGTCATGTGCTGCCGGAAACTCCTCAGTATGTTCTCTATCTCAGCAGGTGGTGGTCACACACAGCAGCAGCTCTGGCTAGGCCTCCAAGCCTAATTTTTAGGTTTTGTTGAGTGCCTGGGGTTGAGGGCTCTTTTGAGCAAGTGCAAACCTGGTGGTGCCAGGTCCCTCCTTTTCTCCCCCCTCCCGATGGCTCCGTTAAAAAAAAAAAAAAAAAAAATTTTGAACGTCCTTAAAGGCGTTTATTTCGACGTTTATTTAAGCGTCTATTGCAGCTACTCACTGGGACACCAGGTCGTTACAGCTCGGAGCGGACAGCAGGTAATTTTTACCTTTTTATAGCGGGCAGGGGGTTCCCCGATTCTTCTCCTCGTGGCATATGGCGTTGGAGGGCGAGGGCGCAAAGGGTCGCTCCCCGGATCGCTTGAGCGCTTCTAGAGGGGATGCGGGGGTCTTAAAGACTGATTCGCCCTTGTCGGGTGACAGTTTCGTGACCGATGTATGTCCCGGTCCTTCCTCCGGCGTGGCGGTTTTTCCCGCCATAAACGCCCATCCCCCGCTCCTCGCCTCCGCCATCTTGGCCGGCCACGCGGCTCGGACGGCTTCTTCTTGGACCGCCCTTGAGGTTGGAGACATTAATGCCATGAACGCCCTTAATTTGGGCGACGGCACAAAAGCGGCTAAAGTTAAGAGCCGTTCTTCCCGTGCGGCTCCTTCGCGGAGTGTCGCGCCGGACGCCATTTTGGATGCGCAGCATGTCTCTCCCCCGCTCTTGCGAGCGCCGGTTGAGGGTGCGTCTAGGGCTGTTGCCCAGGCTGCGGAAGTGCACAGTCTGGGGGGTTTCTCCCCCGAGTTTGTTTTGCTGCTGCATCAGGCCTTCCTCATGCACAACGCTGCCCCTGCTCCCTCGTCTGGAAAAGAGGTTGAGGTTCCCAGAGGCAAACGCCCTCGGGTTGATTCCCAGGCCTTGGAGGAATTTGTCTCCTCCGATGTAGATGAGGGCAGCGTGTCTGAGGTCTCCCAACGGTCCTTTGCGGATTCCTTGGAGGAGATGGATCCCCGCTCGCATGGAGCGGATGACCCCTCTGCAGCGCGGCTCTTTAGCCCAGAGGATTTGCCCAACCTGTTGGTACAGGCCATGGACACTTTGAAGATTTCCTCTCCGGAGGACGTCTCTCCTTCAGCCCCTGTTGGCTCTGCCATTATGCTGGGGACGAAGCGCCCGCCTAGAACCTTCCACGTGCATGATGCCATGCACACCTTAATTTCGGCTCAGTGGGATGTCCCAGAAGCGAGCCTTAAAGTGGCTAGGGCTATGTCCCGCCTCTATCCTTTGGCTGTGAGTGAACGTGAGGCCTATCTGTGGCCTACCGTGGATTCTTTAATCACTGCGGTGACTAAGAAAACGGCGTTGCCGGTGGAAGGTGGCACGGCCCTAAAGGACGCCCAAGACAGAAGATTGGAGGCGGCCTTAAGGTCGTCCTTTGAGGCGGCTGCTTTAAGTTTGCAGGCCTCAGTTTGCGGCTCCTATGTGGCCAGGGCGTGCCTGACTATGGTGCAGCGGGCTTCCCCCTCGGATCATTCCTTAAGGGCTGATTGGCCGGCCCTGGAATCGGGCTTAGCCTATTTGGCAGACTTGCTGTATGATGTCTTGAGGGCCTCAGCGAAAGGCATGGCTCAGACAATCTCTGCGCGGCGGTGGCTTTGGCTGAAACATTGGTCGGCTGACCACGCCTCTAAATCCCGCCTGGCTAGGTTGCCTTTTAAAGGCAAGCTGCTCTTTGGGGTCGAGCTGGACAAAATCGTGACCGATCTCGGCACGTCTAAGGGCAAGAAGTTACCAGAGGTCAGGGCTCGAGCTAGTACTCGTCCCGGTACCTTCAGAGGACGGTTGCAGGAAGCCCGTCGGTACCGCCCGGGCAAGTCGGGTTACTCTGCCCCCTCTTCCTTTAAGAGGACTTTCTCCCACAAGCAGCATTCCTTTCGCAGAGACCGCCGTCCCGGAGGTGCTTCCTCCGGTCCTCCCCCAGGGTCTCGTACCCAATGACGGGGCCTTGGTCCACGCCCCAGTGCAGATTGGAGGACGGCTGTCCTCGTTTCTGGGCGAGTGGACCACAATAACTTCATACGCGTGGGTGCTGGAAGTCATCAGAGACGGCTACAAGCTAGAGTTCTGCCGACCCTTAAAAGACGGGTTCGTACTCTCTCCCTGCAAGTCTCCGGTCAAAGCTGTGGCAGTACAGCAGACCTTGGACAATCTGATCCGCCTGGGCGCGGTCGTTCCGGTGCCAGAAAGTCAGCTTGGCAAGGGACGTTACTCCATTTACTTTGTGGTACCAAAGAAAGGAGGTTCTGTCCGGCCTATCCTCGACCTCAAAGGGGTCAATCGGGCCTTGAAAGTGCGGCACTTTCGCATGGAGACTCTCCGCTCTGTTATAGCGGCAGTGAAGGCAGGAGAGTTCCTGGCATCCTTGGACATCAAGGAAGCGTACCTGCATATTCCCATCTGGCCTCCTCATCAACGCTTTCTGCGTTTTGCAGTCCTGGGACGACACTTCCAGTTCAGAGCCCTCCCATTCGGGTTGGCTACTGCTCCGCGGACCTTTTCCAAAGTAATGGTGGTCATCGCGGCCTTCCTACGAAAGGAAGGGGTACAAGTCCATCCTTATCTGGACGACTGGTTGATCCGAGCCCCCTCTTATGCAGAGTGCGGCAAAGCTGTGGACCGGGTAGTTGCTCTTTTGAGCTCCCTGGGATGGATCATCAACTGGGAGAAGAGCCAGCTGCGCCCGACTCAGTCCCTAGAGTACCTGGGAGTTCGATTCGACACCCAAGTGGGCAGAGTGTTCCTGCCAGACAATCGGATTGTCAAACTTCAGGCTCAGGTGGACCAGTTCCTAGTAGCCTCTCCTCTTCGGGCTTGGGACTATGTGCAGCTGTTGGGCTCTATGACGGCCACGATGGAAGTAGTGCCCTGGGCCAGGGCTCATATGAGACCACTTCAACACTCTTTGTTGCAGCGCTGGACTCCGATGTCGGAGGATTATGCTGTGCGCCTTCCCCTGGACCCAGCAGTGCGCAAGGCACTGAGCTGGTGGATGCAGACAGACAAGTTGTCTGCGGGAATGCCTCTGGTGACCCCAGAGTGGATTGTCGTCACGACGGACGCCTCGTTGTCGGGCTGGGGAGCCCACTGCTTGGGAAGGACAGCGCAGGGGCTCTGGTCTCCTGCAGAGGCAAAGTGGTCTATCAACCTCCTGGAACTCAGAGCCATTCGGTTGGCGCTTTTGGAGTTCATCCCGGTACTGGTGTGGAAGCCTGTACGGGTCATCTCGGACAATGCCACGGCTGTGGCCTATGTCAATCGCCAGGGAGGTACCAAGAGCGCCCCTCTAGCCAAGGAGGCTATGAATCTTTGCCGGTGGGCGGAAGCGAACCTGGAGCAGCTTTCAGCGGCCCACATTGCCGGAGTCATGAATGTCAAGGCGGACTTTCTCAGTCGCCATACCTTGGAGCCCGGAGAGTGGCAGCTATCTGCTCAGGCGTTCTTGGACATCACGAAGCGCTGGGGCCAGCCGAGCCTAGATCTGATGGCGTCATCGGCCAATTGCCAAGTGCCGCGCTTTTTCAGCAGAGGACGGGACCCTCGTTCCCTGGGAGTAGATGCTCTTCTCCAACAGTGGCCGACACAAGAGCTTCTCTATGTGTTCCCGCCCTGGCCCATGTTGGGCAGGGTGCTAGACCGGGTGGCAAAGCATCCCGGCAGGGTAATCCTGGTGGGTCCGGATTGGCCCAGACGTCCCTGGTATGCGGACTTGATCAGGCTCTCAGTCGACGATCCTCTGCGGCTGCCAGTGGAGCAGGGCCTGTTACATCAGGGTCCCGTGGTGATGGAGGATCCCTCCCCCTTTGGTCTTACGGCCTGGCTATTGAGCGGCAGCGTCTGAGGAAGAAGGGCTTCTCAGACAAGGTCATCACCACTATGCTGAGAGCGAGGAAGCGCTCTACTTCTACTGCTTACGCCAGGGTTTGGCGTATCTTTGCAGCGTGGTGTGAAGCAGGCTCACTTTCTCCCTTCACTGCTCCAATTTCTTCAGTGTTGGCGTTCCTGCAAGAAGGTCTGGAGAAAGGCCTGTCGCTCAGTTCCCTTAGAGTCCAGGTAGCGGCTCTGGCTTGCTTCAGGGGCCGCCTGAAGGGTGTTTCCCTGGCTTCGCAGCCAGATGTGGTGCGCTTTCTCAGGGGAGTTAATCACCTGCGCCCTCCTCTGCACTCAGTGGTGCCTGCGTGGAATCTCAACCTGGTGCTAAGAGCATTGCAGAAGCCGCCTTTTGAACCCTTGTCGAGGGCATCTCTGAAAGACCTGACGTTGAAAGCAGTCTTTTTGGTGGCTATCACTTCAGCCAGAAGAGTTTCCGAGCTCCAGGCGCTCTCTTGTCGAGAGCCTTTTCTGCAGTTCACTGAGGCAGGAGTGACTATTCGCACAGTGCCTTCCTTCCTGCCCAAGATTGTTTCTCGCTTCCATGTGAATCAGCAGCTCTGTCTCCCTTCCTTTCGTAGGGAGGACTACCCAGAGGAGTACTCTGCTCTTAAATATCTGGATGTGAGACGAGTCATCATCAGATACTTGGAAGTGACCAATGATTTCCGGAAGTCAGATCATCTGTTTGTCCTGTTTGCAGGTCCTCGTAGGGGTCTGCAGGCTGCTAAGCCTACAGTGGCAAGATGGGTCAAGGAAGCCATTGCAGCGGCTTATGTGGCCGCGGGGAAGGTGCCGCCTATCCAGCTGAAGGCTCACTCCACAAGAGCTCAGGCGGCCTCGATGGCAGAGGCCGGGTCCGTCTCCTTGGAAGAGATATGCAAGGCGGCAACTTGGGCTTCGGCTCATACATTCTCCAAGCATTACCGTTTGACTGTGGCTGCACGGGCGGAGGCCCGGTTTGGAGCTTCAGTGTTGAGGTCAGGGATTTCAATGTCCAGCCCTGGGTGAGTACTGCTTCGGTACATCCCACCAGTCTATGGATTGATCAGCTTGATGATATGGAAGGTAAAATTATGTATAATCATACCTGATAATTTTCTTTCCATTAATCATAGCTGATCAATCCATAGCCCCTCCCAGATATCTGTACTGTTTTTATTCTGGTTGCATTTCAGGTTCAAGTTTAGTCTTCAGTTACTTCAGAAAGACTTCGTGTTCAAGTTTTTTCACTTGGATTCTTCAAGAGTTGAGACGAGTTTGTGTTACAGTGAGCTGCTGCATTCCTCTCCCCTCCGTTTTACGGGGCTGGATTGAGATTTAAATTCTGCCGGCACTCCCTCCCGCTTCGTGCGGCTGTAGGGCAGCTTTGTACCCCTCCCGCTTCGGCGGTGTTAGGGTCAGTCAGCTCCTCCCGCGGTTGCGGTTGCAGGATAAGCCAGATCCCCCCCGCATCGGCGGGTGTGGTGTCCCTCCCCCGCTCCGCGGGGATGAGCTGGACGGATTCCCCTCCCCCACTTGTGTGGGGATGAGCTGGGTTAATTCCCCTCCCCCGTTTCGGCGGTGGTGAGCTGGGCAGAGTGTCCCTTCGTGGGTGTAATTCTCTAAGTGCTGAGTCCTGCGGATGGAGCTTTGATATCGACATACTGAGGAGTTTCCGGCAGCACATGACCACATATAGGGAGGCAAAAGTTTGCTCTCTATCTCCACCTGCTGGTAGATGGACACAACCCACCAGTCTATGGATTGATCAGCTATGATTAATGGAAAGAAAATTATCAGGTATGATTATACATAATTTTACCATAACACTTAATACATTTTGAACTTGTTTATGCTTTTCTAACAGAAAGCAGAATGTACCATATAATGTTAGGACCTGTAAAACTTGAGTTAGAAACAGATGTAATTAAATACTTGGGCTTCTTT
The DNA here is from genome assembly GCF_901765095.1 of Microcaecilia unicolor. Lineage (NCBI taxonomy): Eukaryota > Metazoa > Chordata > Amphibia > Gymnophiona > Siphonopidae > Microcaecilia > Microcaecilia unicolor. The sequence continues at coordinate 149,622,462 of NC_044036.1, read as the reverse complement.
TATAAAGTAGCGCTAGTGATTCCCGCATGGCAAATGAGGAGAATCCCATAGGAATTGAATGGGCTTTCTTTCATTTGCACCACGGAGAATCGGTACCGTGGCTTTCTAAAAGAAGTTAGATAATTGAAATATGTAGGAAAAAGGTAAAGGCTAGGGTTAACTGGGATAGACAGGAATAGTGCGAGGGTGGGATGAGGGAAAAATTAATAAATGAGACATATACCCCCTTGTTTACTAAGCCGTGCTAGCACTTGTCGGTGCAGTAATACCAACATAGCCCATTCACTTTGAATGGGCTATGTTGGCATTGCCGCACGGCAGCTGCTAGAACGGCTTATTAAACAGGGGATACATTTAGTTGAAATAATGTTAATAAAGCAGTTGGGTGAGGATGCTCTTTGCGGAAGTTTTCAGTAATGCTAACTACATATTTTTACACATTTGAGCTCCATCTCAGACCACAGTAGTATAAAACATTACTGCAAGCTATATTTAGCTGTATGGCAGGATCTATTTATTTAGGCTTTTTCTTAGCTCTTATCTTTTTGGTCCTAATGTATATTTTGTATTTTTTTATAGATATGTCCCACAGCTTTCAGATTTCTTATATATATATATATATATATATATATATATACAAACTCTATTAATACTTTGTTGAGGGTCTGGATAGCATAATCTTGATTTACTGTTAGGTTGATAACTGACCTCCCCCCTTTTTACAGAGCCTCATGGCAATTCCGACACAACCCACTGACATTGACTGGACTGTGTCAGCATTACTACACCGGCAGCCACTAGCGTGACTTTGTAAAGGGGGGGGGGGGTGGTTAGGGAGTGACTGAATAAGAGAAGCTTTTTTTTAAAGTGCTATTTATTGCTCCTGAAGATTGAGATAAATAGCATGAAAAAGAGGAGTCATTGGGAGTATGCAAATGGAAGGAAAGTATTACAATTTTATGCTTTTACAAAATGTATAATTTAGCTACATTCTGCTTAAGCTCATTTTTAACCGCAGGCTTGATTATGCTATGTTTTAATGGGAGAAACTTTTTGCTTTCTGTAAAAAGAAGAACTTACAAGGTAAGAAATGTTAGTGATCGCTCAGGAGGTGACATCAGAAAGTTCCACCAACTACTGGACCAGTCGGTACCAGTATGCAAGTCTAGACATCCTTTGAGACCAACACCTGTTTTTCTGTGATGAAGTGTTCAGCATTCTGAGACCATGTTTATCGAGCTTTTCTTATCAATATCTGTATCAGGGGGTAATTTCACAACAGAGCACATATGTGAAATTTTTTTTTGTTTTTTTAACATATGTAGCAAGTATGTGCATATGTGCACACAAACACGCATATATGCTAGTATTCTAAACATTCATGCTTGTAACTGGCATGCAAATGTTAATGCCTACTTTATAGAATGAGCCCCTTAGTAACTTGACTTGCAAAGCCAACAGAATTTCCCAAAACTTATAGGGGCCCTTTTACTAAAGCTTAGCATGCACTAACAAGCGTTAGCATGTGAAAAATGCTAAGAAGCCCATTTTACATCTATAGGCTTCTTAGCATTTAGTGAGCACTAATTCTGTTAGTGTTTGCTAATCTTTAGTAAAAGGGCACCTCAGTAAGAGAGAATTTTTATTTCAATTAAATGAATAATTTAAACATTTTTTTTATTGTAGTAGACATATTTAATCAATAAAAAAATTGATTGCATTTTAACTTAACCTAGCACTGCAGAAATGATATCAGGTTTATACTTTTTCCGATGATTTTGTTTGGATTTCTGGTGAGCTTTTGTAACTTCATTAAAAAAAAAAAAAGATGAGGCCAAAGCTCAAGGAAGCACAAGCACGATGGGCAAGAAAAGGAGCAAAGAGACAGGCAAGAAGAAGGATCAAAAGGGGACTGCACAGAGCTGTTAGAAGCCTGGTTGGGTGGCGAGCCCTATGTACTCAGCAAGCAGCACCTTTCCTTGCACAGTGATGCTCCTTATTTTATGGCCAAAAGCACAAGCACTCCTTAGCACAGCAGCATTGGGGTTGCCAAACTCTGCCCGCAGGCCCAATAATGTTACCAAAGGGAACTGCAGCAAGGCTAGAAAAGCTGTAATGGAGCATACTTTTTTCTGGTCCAGCATTTGCTCTGCGTTGCTTGAATAATTAGGAATGGCTTTTATGTCAGAATAAATGGGTATTATGTAATAAATTTTTAAAGTTTGTGGAGGAGTGGCCTAGTGGTTAGGGTGGTGGACTTTGGTCCTGGGGAACTGAGGAACTGAGTTCGATTCCCGGCACAGGCAGCTCCTTGTGACTCTGGGCAAGTCACTTAACCCTCCATTGCCCCATGTAAGCCGCATTGAGCCTGCCATGAGTGGGAAAGCGCGGGGTACAAATGTAACAAAAATAAAATAAATAAATAATGTTAATGAATTTGATTTTGAGGTTAGTAAGAGGGAACCTATCCACATTGTCTGTGGCAAGGCGAATATGGAAGGGTTGTTTGACGAAGAGGTGGACAGTGAAAAGCTGTTTTGAAGCATTGGGTTTGCACCTTAGTTTATCTTTCCTAAAGAAAGGAGTGCATTAGGGAACATTTGGTGGGGGATCTTAACGTTGTTTTTAACTACATGAGCATTAAAATAAATAATGTGGAGACTGAGGTAGATAGGCATAATAATTGTATATCAGGCGATTTTGGGGCCTTTGAGGAGGTGATACATGTAGATCAGGGGTGTGAGGGTTTGGCTTTGCATTTTAAACTTTGTTCAATACTTCTTATTTAGTACTCACCGTGCCCTCAGGCTAATCTTCAGTGAATGGACCCTTAAGTGTCTCTCTTGATTTCCACTTACATTTTCTGCAAAATCTGTATCGATAGACCCAACACAATATGCTATAAAGTGAGCTAGTTGTGGTTGCTGTTGAGTAATGGCTGGAGTTCTAGCCCCAGGGAGATAATCTGCATGCAGGCTTTGTAACATCTCCAGCTTCCGCTAACCTCTGGAACATATATGAGTGCACAGCACTGTTGCTGAAGTAGAAAACTTTTACTTTATATTAAGCTCTTTTATTTAAAATTAAAAAGAAAATATTCTGATGTGAATTAAATTTGATTCTTTTATTCACCTTGTAGTATTTCTGTTTCCCTTATATTCTTTTAGTAACCTATACAGTGTCAAGGACTTAAATATAGGAGGTTCGGAAGCCTTTGTATCAAAAGGGGTACTTCAGAAAAGAGCGCTTGTTGCCTAGCAAGTGGCCATACCAGGATCCTGTGCCTGGGTGGGGAGGCTGGGGTGGATGGTAAGGATTAGGTTTTTGGTCATGCTCATCATAATAAGATGGCTTGGAGCCATAAGAGTCCAGACACAGGCCGTCCGAGTCGTGTTTTCTTATATTTATTTATTTATTGCATTTGTATCCCACATTTTCCCACCGAATGGCAGGTTCAATGTGGCTTACATATTGCTAAAAAGGCGGTTACAAAATTTAGATTTGTAGAAGTCTAGTACATAATACAGAAGGGAAATGGGACTGGATATACCGCCTTTCTGAGGTTTTTGCAACTACATTCAAAATGGTTTACATATATTCAGGTACTTATTTTTGTACCAGGGGCAATGGAGGGTTAAGTGACTTGCCCAGAGTCACAAGGAACTGCAGTGGGAATCAAACTCAGTTCCACAGGATCAAAGTCCACTGCACTAACCACTAGGCTACTCCTCCGCTAGCAACATTCCATGTAGAAGCCTACCCTTGGAGATCAGCAATGCGGCCGCGCAGGCTTCTGTTTCTGTGAGTCTGACGTCCTGCACGTTCTGACCCCTGAAAATTATGAACAGTAGTAGAAATAAACTGTGGAGTTACGTGAGGTGCAGAATGAATGTGTGATTGATATCTAGATTTGGTACTACAGTTGCCAAATCTGACAGGGAAGACCCCATTCCCTCCCATGCCACATGCATATTTTTCTGTCCTCATGCTTTGTACCTCCTGCTACCCTCCCACCTCTAATATTCCTGCTCACCTTCCATGAAATTACTCACAAATGCTGGGTGGCTTTGTCATCTTCCTCCCTGTCAGCAGTGTTTTGGAGCAAGGAGTAGAGAAGAACAGTCATGCATTGCTGCAGATCCTTCCCACCCTCTTGGCCACAGTGTCACTGCTGCTTTAGGGAGGCAGGAGCAGTAATAGATTTAAAGGGTGCCACCTGAATTGAAGCCAGGCCTCAGGAGGGAGAGAGAGGCATAGAGAGCAGAGAAACTGTTCAATAACATAACATAGTAACATAGTAGATGACAGCAGAAAAAGACCTGCATGGTCCATCCAGTCTGCCCAACAAGATAAACTCATATGTGTATACCTTACCTTGATTTATACCTGCCTTATTCAGGGCACAGACCATACAGGTCTGCCCAGCAGTACTTCCCGCCTCCCAACCACCAGTCCCGCCTCCCATCACCAGCTCTGGCACAGACCGTATAAGTCTGCCCTCCACTATCCTCGCCTTCCAACCACCAACTCCTCTTCCACCCAATTTCGGCTAAGCTTCTGAGGATCCATTCCTTCTGCACAGGATTCCTTTATGCATATCCCACGCATGTTTGACTCCAGCTCCATCCTCCTCTGCTGGCCCTACAGCAAAAGAGGACTTGTAGGGGATAGTTGGAGCAGCGAGCATATGAGCTATTCATCACTGTGGAAAGAGAGAAGGGTCAGGAGACTCCTCATGCCTCTTCCAGTCCAGCTTCTCTGGTGTTGCTGTCCACAGGTTATGTGATTGGTGTTTGTTTTTTTAGCCACAGCTGGAGAGTAGTGACAGAAGCAGTTCAAAACCAGTTTTTTTTTAAATATATTTCCACTTTAGAACTTGTGCTTCTGCTGGCCATAAAAAAAACAGCTAGGCCGGCTGAAAACCGGCCAGTTGGCGACCTGAATTCCAGTGGGTATTTCTGCACCTGTTGGTGTTTGATAGCTGTAAATGGTCAAGTCTGGCAATCTGACTCATTTGGCCTTTACTGATGAATATTTCTGAGATTCTCACTAGTAGCTGGAATCAGACCTTGGATATACAGGGGTTCCCTGCTGCTAAAGCAATATAGTGGGCATTAGCTTCCAAATAATTTTACATGTCTCTTCTGCCAAAAAAAGAAAACCTGTTGGAAATATCTGTAAAATAAAAAGTATCAACTTATATTTAATGTAACTAGAATACATTACTAATTAGTTACACGACCCCCAGTGGTTGGTGTGAAGGGCTAAAGCGTCTCTTTAAAAAAATAAGTTAAAATGTTAAGAATACATCTTTTTTAATCCAGGCTTTTGGCTCGCAGGTATCAGGGATTTTTTAAGTGCACTGAACCATATCTACAAGACTGTATGTGAATTGTATTAATTAACTGTTTGTCATTGTGGATTGAGTGTTTAGGTCTGTCATATCATAATACCAGTTCCTTTTTCCTCTTACATGTTTTTATATTGTTTTATTATGTAAACCACTGTGACCTGTAAAGGCTAAGCAGATTAAAAGCCAAAAAACACAACAATATTGTATTCAAACATAACCTGACCTGGCCACATTTCACCCGAAGGCTGTGTCAGGGGAAATGCTTTTTCAGCGATTTTTGAAAACAAATTTTTGAGTATTGTAAGAGTTCTTTTAAACATATGACCTCTGACCCTTCTCAGAGTATAAATGCTGGCAGCTGAACATGGCGGACTGCATACTCTGAAGGAGATTTGCTTCTCTATAAGTAACTTGTAATTAATGTTCTCTGGCTCTTACACATTTTTTGAGACTACTTGATGGTGTGTTATGTTGAAAATTTGAATTTTATCTTTTATGTTTTGTGATTTTGAATCTGGCTAATAGGGGGAGTTTTTGTGCCCTTTTTGACTTTTTATTCCATTGTGATATTGTCTTCCTGTTACACATTGTAATTATGATGTGCTTCACACCGTTTCTCCCTCTTTGCACTAATTTATCTTTCTATCGTAAGTTCCATTGCTATATAATGCACAAGTGCACTGATATTTGTAACTGTTCATTTGTATCTGTCTTTGACTGCATGGTCTTAATCCTGAGCCCTGTGATTGTTACACTGTGTCGTAAGCATCTTCAATGCATGCTTTTTATGTTTTTATTGTTTTGGCTTATTTATTTGTGACATTTATATCCCACATTATCCCAAACAAGTTTGAGTTCAGTGTGGCTTACAATAAACAGTATAGGATACATAACAAAGAATAATGCATAAGAAAGTAATTTGTTGTAAGAATCCAATTTTACAATACAGTATCTTAAACATACTGGGATAGCTATGGATGTTTAACCTTTAGAAAATCTATTATGAATGAGAAATTGTACATGAGGCAAAGAGAAAGTTAATGATAAATAGTGTAATAACCATTTCAGATAATAATTGCTTGAGATGTACAGTTTTTATCTTTATGTACTGATTTGTAATATTTAATCTGTATGTTTTGTAGTATTACCCCTGACGCAGCCTTCAGACAAAATGTGGCCCTATTGGGTTATCTTTGAATAAAATATTGTTGTGAGACTTGTCATCTGAGACCTGTTCTGTTTTTTTGGTTGTACTGATTTACTGATCCACACTGCCTCTCCTTTTTGAATTAAGCTAAGTGTAATAGCAAGTTTTAATAAACATAAATATCAGTTACAGGATTTAGTTGGCAAGGGCTATTTCTAATCTCTGCTTTAATCACTGATAGAATAATTGTAGTTGCTGGCTCCACTGGCGTACAGGTGACATGCTCCACAAGCTGACTTTCTTAGCTCTCTTAAATGTCATTTTAAATTCATGAAAGTTTGGAACCCAAAGAAGCAATTAGTAACTCTTGATTCATGTTTTACTAGATGGTTAGATTGAATTTGATCAATTTTATTTTGATCAGCTTGGAATACTGATGGAGAAAGAATGGGGAAAATCGAATCATGCAAAGCAGCCCAATAGATTAAAAGAGTAATTAACTTATTGATTAAAACTTTGGAAGCAGATGACACAAATCTTGCTGAGCTCCTTTCTCAGATTTAACAGAAAAGCAGAGCTGGACACAGATTCAATTCAGATTTTTCTTCTTCTATACCTTCAAAATATCAATTTTCTCTCTCCCCCTCCTCCACCTAAGCTTCCAGTCGCAGATCGCATGCCTAAGTGGCAACGGTGTTCTCTGTGCTCATCGTTAACTGCCACAGGAGCGATAGCTATCTTCTTTTCTTGGTTTTAAATCAGCAGCCTCCACAGTGCATCTAATCTCTGATGACCCAAAGGGACAGCAGTTGTGGACTCTAATGTACCGCGATGCTGTCACTATTACAATTAATGATACTTAGAATTTGTGTAGCAGTATTAGAGCTAGATAGATGTTCCTACTCTTTGGTGAAGTTGAAAAGGAGTGTGCCCTAGTATTCAAGCAGTACTTAATAAAATGTTCTTTCTGAAATTGATTGGGTGTATTAATTCAGCTGGCAGGAGTACCACTTGCCAAAGCATTAGCATGTACAGTTTAAGGATTTTTTTCTAGCAGCTACTTACATGGAAAGCCAGAGGAGGAGTTGTGATATCAGAGGTTGTAAGAGGGAACCTTGGAGGGAAACTGGTCTTGCTCCCACTTGGACCAAAAAAGGACTCGACACGGCACCGTGTTTCGGCTAGTGTGCCTGCATCAGAAGTCTCATATGCTTGTAGGTGAATATAGAGTAGGTTGTAATTGTGAACTTGAGCTTCTCTAAGTTAGTCTTTAAAAAGACGCTGCAAATTCAGATGCACGCTGATATCAGCATGCATCTGGAATTCTGTGCCGTGTCGAGTCCTTTTATGCAATAAAATTTGAATTTGATACATTATCATCGCCCACGTGTTTCTTCTGCAAGAGTTCTGTTGACTGGGTTACTCTGTTCTTCTGGCTCACTGTTCGTAGCAGTTCACGTTTCTCAACGTTATGGTTTGCCACACAGGATTGAATGAAATACTCCTTTTTATTTTTTTTTCTAAAATGGCTTGATCATTTAATAGTCGACATATTCTTTTATAAACCCCTTTAGGGAGAAGCTTTCTTTGCGATATGCTTCTCATTTTCCTGTTTTAGATAACACATTTGCCTTCAGACTATGTAATTATTTCTACATGCAATTAATTTGTTAAGCATGATACTGTAAGTTCTGTTTTCCAGATAATTTCTGTTCTCATGACAAAGCTCTCTTGGAAGCACTTCTGTAAATGCTGTAATTAGATGATGGAATGAATGATAGCTATATCATTGTACTGTGTTTGAGCGAAAGCTGCTAGGAAGTGTTCATTTGGTATAGCAAACATTTACCGTAGGAGACTGAACTAGTGTGCAGTGTGTTTGCTTATACCTTGTTTTCCCTTTTGAAGGTAATTGCTTTTATATATTTATTTAAGGCTGGTGGAACAGCAGGTGTATGTGTTGACCTGGTATTATTCCCCCTCGATACGATCAAGACCAGACTGCAAAGCCCCCAAGGATTTTCTAAGGCCGGTGGTTTTCGTGGCATCTATGCAGGTGTATCATCCACAGCGGTTGGGTCATTTCCTAATGGTAAGACGTTTTCTAATTCTAGATAAGCTATTTGTAGTAACAATTGACATAGAAAGAGCCAACATTTTATTGTAGTAATATTATTGTAGTTGGGCACATAAGTTAAAGATGTGTTTGAAACAAAGGCTGTGCAGTAGAAGGGAAACAATACCTAGCTGGCACCATTAATTGGGCAGTGTTTAACTAGCTTGCCCTCTCTCTATACTGAATTGCCTTTCTTTCCCACTTTTGGATTAGAGAAGTAGTTTGTTTTGCCCAGAGTTCTAGGATCTTATTCCTAAGGAAAACTGCAGAATCGTGCGTGAACCATTGGGTGTTAGAACCAGAGTAGGTCATACAGATTTATGCTGTTTAATCATTGTCATCCATTAAGCCATATCATTTGAGAAATGAGCCTCACAGAGCCACGTTCAAATGGTGCTAATGAACCATGCTAAGGAGATCAATGAGCCTTGCATGGAGTAATGTTTGTATAATAATGCACAGACATAGGTCTTTGGATAAATCTTGAGTTGTGCAGAGGCATATAACACATTGCAAAATAGTTGCAAGTGTTTTCCAGGAGCCATTTGTTTTGTCTTTTGTTTTTCCAAATGCTTCTTCCTCTAGACCAGTCCAAACCAATGGTTGTGTACCCCTACCAGCAGATGGACGTAGAGCAGCTGAAGTCTTCCAGTGACATCGGTTTAAGCACTGGTGCAGACTGGAACGTTCCAATATTGCTATACCTCCAACAGCGGGTGTAGGTTGGAATTGTGCAGCAGATTTACGTTTGCCAACTCCTTGCGATGAAATCCACGACCTGCATTCATTGTGGTAGAGTCCCTTGACAGTATTTCTTTTGGGGTTTGGTTCATGGCCCCTACCCCAGTTGATACTGGAGCGATCTGACCTGAGACCCCTGGAGGTGGTGGTAACTTTACAGGATTAATGCTGCTTACAAAGTTTAATGCTAGCCATTTTGCTTATAATGTATTTTATTACCTTGTAACACTCGCTGGGTCTGATTTTTGCATGTAGCCAAAATTAACACGTTTTGTTTCATTTTCTTTATTTAAAGACATTTATTACCTCTTCCATCCATTGTTTAAGGTGGGGTACAAAATATGTATATACATAAAAACATGATAATGCGTCAATCAAGACACAAGCATAAAACAACAAAAAACATAAATTCTGTAGGGTTTTAATGTGTGTTAGATGCTGTTTCAAACAGGCTATTGCCATAACACAGCTTAGTAAACAGACATTACATTTGTTTAAAGTTGAAACTCTTGTGTTATGTGTTTGATTGAACTCTCGGTTTAGCTGATCCATAAAGCTGTTTACTGATAAGCATCTGCTGATTTGACTGCAAAAGGCAATGGATGTGGGTCCCTGGTCAGTACAAATCTCTCCTCTTTGATTTATTTCTTCGGGACCTGCAGGCTTAGAGAGGTTCAAGCTGATATTCAAAGGGAGTTTATTGAATTAGCTGCTGGGTGGCAACACATAACTCTATTGTCTGTGTATATTTGTTTCAAAATCTGTGGACAATGTCGAGCTATTTAAGGGCCTCTTTTATCAAGCCACGCTTGCGGTTCCAGGTGCGGCAGTGCCAACAGAGCCTGTTCACTTTGAATGAGCTGTGTCGGCTTTGCTGAACGGGAACCACTAGCGCAGCTTGATAAAAGAGACCCTTTATTTCTAAATGACTTGATATTAAGGACCCGGTTCAGCACCATCATCTGCGCCTGGTTTTTGGTGCGAGGATTTACTGAAACCTGGTGTAAATTCTTGCACCTAAATTAGGCACGGATCTCCCTTTCCTTTCTGAGCACACTACCAGAACCCTCATCCACGCTCTTGTCACTTCTCGCTTAGACTATTGCAACTTGCTTCTCACAGGTCTCCCACTTAGCCATCTCTCTCCTCTTCAATCTGTTCAAAATTCTGCTGCACGCAGTGGCGATCCTAGCCAGCATGACACCCGGGGCGGATCGCCGATGCGCCCCCCCCCCCCCCCCGGGTGCATGCCGCTGGGGGGGGGGGGGGGGGAGTGCCGCGGCGTGCGCCTGTCAGCTGAGTTCGCTAACTTCGCTGCAGCTCCCTCTGCTCTGGCCGGAACAGGAAGTAACCTGTTCCGGGACAGAGGGAGCTGCAGTGAAGTTAGCGAACTCAGCTGACAGGCGCGCGCCGCGGCACCCCCCCAGCGGCGTGCACCCGGGGCGAACCGCCCCCACTGCCCCCCCCTTGGTACGCCACTGGCTGCACGACTAATATTCCGCTAGCGTCGTTATGCTCATATTAGCCCTTTCCTCAAGTCACTTCACTGGCTTCCTATCCGTTTCCGCATACAGTTCAAACTCCTCTTATTGACCTATAAGTGCATTCACTCTGCAGCTCCTCAGTACCTCTCCACTCTCATCTCTCCCTACATTCCTCCCTGGGAACGCCATTCAATGGGTAAATCTCTCTTATCTGCACCCTTCTCCTCCACCGCTAACTCCAGACTCCATTCCTCGTATCTTGCTGCACCTTATGCCTGGAATAGTACGTCAAGCTCCATCTCTGGCCGTCTTCAAATCTAAGCTAAAAGCCCACCTTTTTGATGCTGCTTTTAACTCCTAATCCTTATTCACTTGTTCAGAGCCCTTATTTTATCATCCTCACTTTAATATTCCCTTATCTTTTGTTTGTCTGTCCTAATTAGATTGTAAGCTCTGTCATGCAGGGACTGTCTCTCTATGTTCAAGTGTACAGTGCTGTGTACGTCTAGTAGCACTATAGAAATAAGTAGTAATAGTAGTAGTAGTAGTTATTCTGTAACACTATGTACAAATTTAAGGAACGCCCCTGATCTGGCCCATTCTCTTCCCGTGGCTGCACCCCTTTTTCGGATCTGCATGTAAAATCTACACATGGGTCCCGATGCCTGAAGATGCATGTGCAAATTTAGATCGATGCAAATGAACGCCGATTAGATTTTTAGCGCCCAGTTATCGGCACTAAATTGGCTGATTTATCAGTTAAATTGCACATGCAATCTTGAGTGCCATTTATAGAATTAGGGTGTAACTGTGGGTCGGATTAGGGGATGAGCAAAGGTGGACCACAATAATATCCATCTAGAAACAATATTTAGGTTGAACTGCAGGCCTAAATTAAACAGATTTTGCTGACTCATTCACTGCACTGTCTGCATATACGGTGATTCATCTATATGGATAGCGATGTGAAATATTGACCTTCCTGTGTTCTATTGCATTTGCGTGGTATTCTATTTTGTAATGTTTATTAGATAAAGCTTTAATCAAAACCATAAAGTACATTTTTCACTTAGCTGTGCAGGTGATTCGCTGCTCTTCCTGGTCTCGTGGGTAGAGTGATTGATCCGTGCTGCCAGTGTTACAGTTGAGGAAGAATGGGGGTCATGATGGGTGAGGGTCCCAACTGCCCAACAATCATATTTCTCCCAAAAATTCAATCCAAATGGCTGTCACTTAAACAAAAAAGATCCAACTTTATTGGTGCTCTGCCCCCCCCCCCAAAAAAAAAAAACCCCACAAACATGACCCAGCAACAAAAATATCAAATAACAGTATAGAGGGGGGAAAACAATTTAAAATTGCAGTCCTGTTTAATTGGTGCCTTCTCAGCAACAAGTAGACCACCTCTGTCTTGCAGTAGTTGGGAAGGCTTACTTCCTATTTCTCCTTCCCACCTTAGTATAGGCCAGGGGTTCTCAACCCAGTCCTCAGGATACACCTAGTGAGTCCAGATTTTCAGGATACCCACCATGAATATGCATGGGATCAAATTTGCATAGAATGGTGGTAGGGCTCGCAGATATATATTGTGCATATTCATTGTGGGTATCCTAAAATCCTGACTGGCTAGGTGTGTCCCGAGGACTAGGTTGAGAACCATGACTGGTTCACCTTTTCCAGTCTTCCTCCCGATCGTCTTTAGATTCAGACTCCTCACTCCTTCCTTGGACCCTCCGGGCAGCACACAGTCTTCTCTTCGTCCGAATGAGTCTCGCACACAGTTAACACTAGGGGGTCTTTTACTAAAGCTTAGCTCGAGTTATCTACAACAGGTCCCATTTTATTCATATGGGCCCTGCTGCACATAATTTGAGCTAATGTTTAGTAAAAGACCCCCTCAATGTCTCCAAATCCAGAAAAATGTTTTTCTGTTCCCCCCCCCCCCCCCCCCCCCCCCCCCGTAACCTTGGAGAAAAGGCACCGGAACAATGTTTTAAAAATCTCCAAAGCAGAGCCTATTTTTCTGGTTCTTCTACATATATATTTAAAGAGTGAGCATGTTAATGAAAAAAATTTTACGGACATACTACTACTACTACTTATCACTTCTTTAGCGCTACAAGTTATATGCAGCGCTATACACCATACATGAAAAGATAGTCCCTGCTCAAAGAGCTCACATTCTAAATAGGACAGACAAACAGAACAACTAAGAGGTAAGGGAATTAAAGAGGTGGGGATAAAAGGGTACAGGGCAAGTGAGTAGTGGTTAGGAGTCAAAAGCAGCGTTAAAGAGGTGGGCTTTTATCCTGGATTTGAAAACGGCCAAAGACGGGGCTAGACATACAGGCTCGGGAAGTCTATTCCAGGTGTGAGGTGCAGCGAGATAAAAGGAACGGAGTCTGGAATTAGCAGTAGAGGAGAAGGGGACAGACGAGAGATTTATCCACAGAATGGAGTACCCGGGGGGGGGGGGGGGGCGTAGGGAAAGACAAGAGTGGAGCGGTACTGGGGAGTGGTAGAGTGAATGCATCTGAAGGTTATGGAGATGAGTTGGTATGTGATGTGTAATACGTAGTAATAAGCCATTTGAAAATTTTTGTTTACAGATAGTCTCTATGACAAGTGATATTCATAAAGGCCCTGTTCTCTGTACTGGCAACCATGCAGTATGCAAATATTGATTGCCATTTTTAACTAGAGTAGTTATTGCTTACGGGATTTATGGTTATCCTTTTTTTTATTCAACTAAGCTCGCATTTTGGTACCTGAGGGTAATAAATTTGACTATTGCCAAGAAAACGGTAATCACAATCTGCTTTTAGCATAGACAGCTGGATTGGAACATCCACTGAAATTGACGAGTGGTGTCTTTTCCTGAAAATAGATACGTAGCAACAGATGTCATGCATCATAAATGTGAATTACTGGTTATTATCTTACTGAGGCTGGGTCTACTATATATCATAATTTTATTGTGTGACCTGTGCACTGAAAAAAAAAGTATTGCAGCTTTTGGAAGGTCTAGCAAATAACTTGCTCATGTTTTTGTTTACATCAGCTGCTGCCTTTTTTGCCACCTATGAATATGTGAAGTGCGTGCTGAAGTTCAGCTCATCTTCATACTTGTCTCCAGTTACACACATGTGTGCTGCCTCACTTGGAGAAATAGTAAGTAACGGCTGAATGTACTGCATGTTGTTATTCTTTTCAGTCCAAAGTAAGATGGAAAGAAATATACAGAAGGTGTTGAGAATCTGTGGTTTGGTGGCAAAACCAAACCACAGATTCTGGAAAATTAAAGAGACTGGATGAAACTTGGCCTGAGTTAAAAACTGGTAAAACGGCACGAGTTTGAAAATAAGCCAGATTGGACTGGGGGTTCCACAGAAAGAAGATTCCCCCCCCCCCAAAAAAAAAAAAAAAATGACCCAATACATTTCTATGAAAAAAGATGTTTCAGCATCTATAGCATTGAAAAGTTAACGGAATGAGATGAAACTTTACTTTTGGGAAAAAAAAATAAAAAGGAAATTCAGGAGAAGTTAAAGCAGGTACATCTCTGTGATAGTGTGTTTACCAACTTAAATAATTGCTTTGGGTATATGAAAAGAATATCGTGAGCCAGGCTGTTCATTCTTTCTCCATTGGTATTTACTACTTTTTTGAGACTGCAAGCACAAACAAAAATTTTTTTTTTTAAATTGTATGCCATGGTAGACAAGCATCCATACAACTTATACATTAAAACTCTGGTAACAAAAGATTTTATCTCGCCTTTAACTTCAGCACTTGAATTTTGGTTTTAATTGTTGACCTTTCCAGGTGCATTCGAGGACAGTAAGTAGTACTTTCCTGACTAAGAGGACATGCATTCTAAAGGTGCCCCGACAAAACAGCCTTGTAACAAAATAGCCCTTGACAAATCGGCCCCTAACAAAATAGCCCTAGACAAAATGGCCCTTCCCACAAAATAACCCTTGACAAAATAGTCCCCTAGAAAAAAATAACACATCACAAAAAAAGATGATAAACTACAAGTGAAATCTACACTGATAAAGTATTAGTTAAGAGTTCCAACACAGTCTGTTTATCTTAACAAAGGCATTTACCCACATAGACTATGTTAGAACTCAACCTAAAACTAGTTTTATCATTATTACCTATAAAATTACCTCAAATACAGGGATCCTCTACAAGTAAATTTGGGCAGATCCTCTTGCGGTGTGCCGCAAGGTAAGTTACTACTACTACTACTCATCATTTCTATAGCGCTACTAGACGTACGCAGCTCTATACACCTGAACATGAAGAGACAGTCCCTGCTCGACAGAGCTTACAATCTAATTAGGACAAACAAGAGATAAGTTCTCCCCCTGTCTGGTACTGTTCGGGCTACTTTGTCAGAGGCCATATTCTGGCCAGCCTGATAGGACCCTTTTGTCGGGGGGCTAATTTGTCAGGGACTATATTGTGGGCAAGCTGTTTTAACAGTGGCTGTTATGTCGGGAGCTTTTTTTGTCAGGCTGTTTTGTATGGGGGCTTTTTTTATTGGGACTATTTTGTCGGGGCTTTTTTTGACAGGGCTATTTTGACCAGGTACCCATTCTAAATGTTGTACCTGAGGCAATGGGGAGCGAAGTAACTTGCCAAAATTTGCAAGCACCATCTTTGGAGAGGAGGGATTTGAATCCTTGTGTCCCTGGTTCTCAGCTACTACTACTACTACTTAACATTTCTAAAGCGCTACTAGGGTTACACAGCGCTGTACAATTTAACATGGAAGGACAGCCAGCTACTCTGACTCTATTCCCATCTTCCTTCAGAGTTTTTGCAGCCACAGTAAGGGCTCCTTTTACAAAGCCGTAGTACTGATTCCCACATGGCAAATGCAACAAAGCCCATTCAGTTCCTATGAGCTACGTTTAATTTACCGCGGGAGGAATCAGTACAGTGGCTTTCTAAAAGGAGCCCTAAAAGTGCAACAGTTCTATGACCTATGAAGAGCAGCCAATCAAGAGTTTGATTAGAGATTGCATCCTATATCTCTGAAGTTGTGTTGTCCAAGATAAAACTGGAAAAAAAACAACTCCTGTTGGCTAAAAGCAGTAGTAACAAAATGCATGTGTCACTGTCTCTTCGGTGGCTATGAGAGTTTTTCAGTCCTGGGATTGTGGGGGGGGGGGGGGGTCTCATGTCTGAAAGCCAAATAGTATTCTTAGTTGTGCAGTGCCATCACAGTTAGCAAGAACGGGTACGAGCTTGAAGTGATAAATGGGTTGAAGAAGTTTGAATAACTTAATAAAAGGCAAAACTCTAATCAGTGGTTCTGATGATTTTCTTTGGAATTACAACATCAGGAGTCAATCATGAGACAAAATTAGTTGGGAAATGCATTCTCTTCTCATTCCCTTAGGTAGAGATGCTAATATTTGGAAGCCTATGAGACTGTCCTGAGTGCCCCCTCCTCCCCTTTAACTTTGTAACTTGCAAATGATTATGTTTAAGGATAACAAATTTTGGGGTATGGGGAGGGACTTGCCTCCGAGTTCTGTATAGTTTGCCCAAAGTTGGGCATAGAGCACACACTGAGTAGTCAGTTGGGTTCTAACCAATTATTGGAATTGATTGGCACTTAATTGACAATTTTGATTTCATATTTTCCTAAGCTGTGTTCTATAACTCTGTGCGCCCAAAAAGTCTTGTGCACAACCCAGAAGGGGGTGTCGCCATGGTGTGGGCATGGATGGGTCAGGGGAATTTCAAATATTTAGACACAACGTTATAGAATACCAGGTGTCAGCTGGCGTAAGTCTTTGTGCCCAAAGTTGTTTGCGGGAACTTGTTCTATAGTGTGGATTCTCCCCGGCAGCTAAATTTGATTACCATTTACTGAATCTGCCTCTTAATAAACATGAGGACGATTTCACAAAATGTTCACCGGGCGACAGTACAATTCATCATGGAATGACAACTAGTTTGGGTGGGGAAATGCGGGGGATTTTGTGCTGTAACCTTGGCAGGCTTGGGATTGATTTATCAAGGGATGCTGGGTCAAAACTGCATGTCTAATGCACTGAATAAAACTAAAGGCTAGTTAGGATTTTTAAAAATTTTTACTGGCCTTAGTAGGTAGTCGATTGACAAGTCTCTGTTAAACCCCAGCGTCTTTTTCTCTGGCTTTCTTTTGTAGGTTCTCTTCTCCTGCCTTCTTTTGGAACTGTTTTTTTTTTTTACCCTTTTCCATTTTTCTTTACTATTCCAATACTTTTTTCTACCCCTCTGCTTTTCCTCCTGGTTCTCTTCATACCTCAGCTAGGGGTAGGGGGGCTGGAGTTTTGATGGAGCCCTGCTGCTGCTCTGCTCGTTCCTCTTCCAATCCTAGTCAGAGGACTCCCTGAGCTTTGTTCTCAACCCAGTCCTTGGGATACCCATAATGAATATGCATGAGATAAATTGGCATGCACTACTTCTACTGTATACAAATCTGGTGCCGTATATAGAATCCAGGAATAAGTGCTTAAGAATGATTAAAATACAATAATCTAAGGACCTGTGATGAACTGTGGTGAGCCGTGAGTTACGAATTGACACTACTCTTGTGAAGTAGGTCACCTGATGGTCCTAAATATTTTTTTTGAGATGTGAAAACTTTTGAAAGAAAAAGTTTTTGAATTGAAAATAGGAGTTACAGCATTCTGCTTGTAAGAGTGTGTGGTGTTAAGTATTAGTGTATACGCTGGAACTATTCATATGTATTTTGAAATCTCCCCACGTTATGTAGAACATATTGGACCTTTAGAAGTGATTCACTACAGAATTGTTAAGCACCAGACTGGAAAGTTAAGTTGCTACAGGTTGCCAAACAACCATGTTTTTGGACCTCCTTTAAATGTAATGTAATGTTTTTCATTTTGTGTTTAGGTTGTTTTATGGAATATGCACAATAATGTGTGTCAGACTGGTGTGTAAAAATACTTGGTGAAAAGGTAGCTAAAATTTGTCTACTATAAAATCAACAATTTTGTGGATGGATTATTTCTATGGCATATAGAGTTATCCAGGAAACAATAAGCAGAAATATTTTTATAAGATTCTGGTGCACCTGTATGTGAAACTGGAAAATGAGCTGATAGCCGGAATTATATTGGAATTTATTGAAGAGAGAGAGATTATGTTTTTAAAATGGTAATAAAGATGTGCCGGCTGCTGTGGAGATGACTCAGAATGGAAGGATTATGCTGTGTGACATGGAATGAATTTGATCTGTTGCTATCTGCTGCTTTTCAGTGCTTCACTTATCTCGTAACATATCCAGGGAAGATAGAGTCTTACATTTTCATTACTGTAAAATGGCATTCTCTCTCTCTCCAAGAAATCAGTCCCTTCACCTTAAAGTCTCTTGAGAAAAGTGTTCATAAAAAGAACATCAGGGTAAGATATCTCAGCTCTTAGTTGCCGTGCACACTTCATAATGAATGAATCTATTTTTACATTTCTGGGTTTTGGTTTTGCTTTGCATTATGCATTATTCCCCTCATTTTATAGATGGCCATCTAAATTTAGCGTGTTTTGCGTGCTTAAATTTATACACTATTGCCCTCCGTAAATGGCAGTAGTGTGCCTAACCACGAGTCTGTATTTATGCAGTAAAATGCCCTACCCCCAAATTCTATATGTGTTGCTCAAATTTTGGCGCAGTGCGAGGATGCGCATGCAAATTTTTTAATGAGCAGTTTAATTGATGTTAACAATCAGTTATTGCAGGGATTTGTGTGTTTATATCTGCCTGCATGTTATTCTATAAGACTAGCACCTAAATCATCTAGCATGTAGCTCTAAAAAGGGGTGTAGCCAGGGGAGGGCATTCCAAAAAGTTGTGCGTTGCTTTATAGAATAGTCTCCTTAATGAATAATTGCTAGAGGGGCATTCACAGAGCCGGAGCATAGGCATGGCTGACATTTATACGCATTACAGAATACTGTAAATTATGAGCATAAATGTCACATTTAGGTGTCAATATTTATGCGAGCCATAGAGATGTCTGCATGTAGGCATACCAGTGCCAGTTAAGTGTGGAGGAGTGGTGTGGAGAAGTAGACTAGTGGTTAATGCAGCGGCCTGAGAACCCAGGGAGCTGGTTTCAATTCCCACTGCAGCTCCTTGTGACTCTGGGCAAGTCACTTAACCCTCCATTGCCCCAGGTACAAATAAGTACCTGAATATAATATGTAAACTGCTTTGATTGAACCACAGAAAGGCGGTATATCAAATCCCATCTCGTTTCCCCTTATAGAATAGGCTAACTGCCTGGATTACTAGGATGCTTATACAATGATGCCCTGTTATTTTTATTGTTTTTATTATTTTGCCTTGACACGATGAAGGGAGCATAGCTATCAAAAGCTTGTCAAAAATGTATGGGAGATCCAATTAAACATATTGTTACCTGCACCTTTTTTGACCCTTTTTATTTCTGTGTATCAACACATGACTTCATTGTTCTGTGTGATTCTGCAGGCTTTAGATAGCGAAGCAGTCATAAAGCTGCAATGCATCTTAACTTTATTCCATTTCCCAGCAATTATAACCGGCTTGGAATCTTGAGACCGGGAGTAATTTTTTTAAACCAGGTGTTGGTGGATCATGTGACCATGGACTGTGGCAACCCCCTCCCCCCCAGTCCTTAAGTATTCTACCTTCTCCAGTCTGCTTCCCCAGCACTAGAGAGTTGCACGGGGACAGAAATCTTACCCGTCCCCGCTGGAATCTTACCCGTCCCCGCTCGTCCCCGCTGGAATCTTACCCGTCCCCGCTCGTCCCCGCTGGAATCTTACCCGTCCCCACCCATCCCCACTGGAATCTTACCCATCTCCACCCATCCCCGCAAAAATTTAAACCATCCCAACCTGTCCCCACCCGTCCCCGTAAGAATTTAACCCATCCCCGTAAGAATTTAATAGTACATAAAAGAAAGTTCCAGTCAGCTCCCTCAGTCTCTCTCTGGATTTGAGCCACAGCACTGTAGGCAAGGAAGGAGTGGAAGCTGAAACTTGGAACACTCTGGTGTGCACATGTAAGATTTGTCTCTGATTTACTGGCAGTGTGTGCTGAGAGGCCGCCACATGCAGGCGCCAGTAGGTTAGGTGACATCTGATTCTTGTGCCTGTGTCAGAGCTGAGGTCTGACACAAGTCTGGTAGCAAAGAGGATTAATAGTAACAAAGTAAGTGACAGCAAATAGACCTGAACGGTCCATCCACTCTGCCAATAGTCACACTCATGATCAAGTCATCATTAAATCAACGAGTGATATTATATACTTGATTATGGTCTTTCTTCTGTGTTTCTGGAACAAAGACCACAGAAGTCTATCTGGCCCTATCCTTATGTTCTAACTACTGGAGTTGCCGTTGAAGCTCACTCCAGTCTATTCGTCTTCTCATTTGTGGGACACAGACCGTAAAAGTCTGTCCAGCACTGTCCTCATGTTCCAGCCACTGAAGTTGCTGTCTAAGCCCTTTCCAGCCCATCCTAAACCAGATTGCCATGTATGAGACAGAGACCATACAAGTCTTCCAGGTATCAGCTCTAGTTCATCACAGCCAGAGTTGCCATCTAAGTGTCACTTGACACATCCACACACATGCAGCCATTTAAGGTTAGCTTTTTATATAACTTCCATTTTCTAATTAGAGATCCTCTGTGTTCATCCCACGCCTTTTTGAATTCCGTCATCATTTGTGACTCTACCACCTCCTTAATGGAAGACTTTCCACATTTATGCTGTTAAAGCAAGGAAGAAGAGGAGGAGGAGGAGGAGACAGCACTCAAATAAATTGGTATTCGGTAGATGAGAGGCTGGTGCAGGTGCAGCTTACACTTCTACGGGAAGCCCACAGAACTGGTTCCATCCCCGTGGGAACCCCGCAGGAACTGCCTCCGTCCCTGCGGGAACCCCGCAAAACTGCTTCCATCCCCGCGGGAACCCCGCAGGAACTGCCTCCGTCCCCGCGGGAATCCTGCGGGGACGGAAGCCGTGCAGCTCTCTACCCAGCACTGTGAGAGGGTACGAAAACACACCTATATTCAAAGCAAATCACCTTGTACAGATTGGTGCACTCTGTATGGATCCCTGGCTTTACATAGTACTTTCAGAACAAGCGGGTAAGATAGGTAGCTGTCCAAGGTGCTAGGCTTAGGAAGAGGGTGTGTTGCCCAGTCAGCACAGTGACCACAGAAGTCAGTTCCTGCATGGCCATGCCATTGAATGGGAACAAGACCTAGGAGCTGGCCATATCACCAGAGGTGGTTCTACAAGGCTAGCCAACTTCACCAGGCACCGTACAGCTGGT
The DNA here is from genome assembly GCF_901765095.1 of Microcaecilia unicolor. NCBI lineage: Eukaryota > Metazoa > Chordata > Amphibia > Gymnophiona > Siphonopidae > Microcaecilia > Microcaecilia unicolor. The sequence continues at coordinate 149,601,266 of NC_044036.1, read as the reverse complement.
GACAGTGCAGGCTTTACATCTGTCTTAGGAGGGGACTGTCCTGAACATTGTAGAAGTTAACAGAATAGGAACTTGGGAAAACAGCATTGCAAAGCTGCATAGTGTGGGATTTACAGTGATTTAAAGAATACTTCTCCTTAAGTTTATACCTTCTGATGACCATTTCTCTAATATATTGCATTTCTTGAAGATGTGAATGAGACTTCCTGTAGCTGCCTTACTTAGGGGTCCTTTTACAAAGGAGCTCTAATTATTAGCATGCGCTAAATGATAAGACATCTGTAGGAATATAATGGGCTTCTTATCTTTTAGCGCATAGAGCAGAGGTTTTCAACCCAGCCAGTCGAGGTTTTCAGGATATCCCTCAGAACTGGGTTGAAAACCGCCGCTGTAGACATACAGGCACCCAATGTCAACACCTACACATATATAGAGTATGCATGTAAATAGATGTACAGAATTAGTAAGTGTTTTTAGTGGTGCACAGTATGGGGTAATTCTTTAACAGTGTGGCTATATTTAGCTACCTGGAGTGTGCTTATGCAGTGCCTATTCTGTGAAGGCAATTAGGCACTTCCTTTTCTTTTTAGTATATTAGCTTTGACAGGTGAAGTACATGCTTATAAAATCTGATGTTAGGTTCTTATGCCAGAGTTATGCATGTAAGCTATTGTATTTTATAAGTACATAAGTATTGCCATACTGGGAAAGACCAAAGGTCCATCACGTTCAGCATCCTGTCTCAAACAGTGGCCAATCCAGGTCACAAATACCTGGCAAGATCCCAAAAAAGTACAAAATATTTTATACTGCTTACCCCAGAAATAGTGGATTTTCCCCAAGTCCATTTAATAACAGTCTATGGACTTTTCCTTTAGGAAGCCGTTCAAACCTTTTTTTAAAACTCCGCTAAGCTAACCGCCTTTACCACATTCTCTGGCAACGAATTCCAGAGTTTAATTACACGTTGAGTGAAGAAACATTTTCTCCGATTCGTTTTAAATTTACTACATTGTAGCTTCATCGCATGCCCCCTAGTCCTAGTATTTTTGGAAAGCGTAAACAGATGCTTCACATCTACCCGTTCAACTCCACTCATTATTTTATAGACCATAAATGTGACATACACCTCCTGTAAAATACACATTATGCAAGATATGTGCATCTATACAGAATAGCGTTTAGATGGACTTGTGGCATTAAATGCACATGCATGCCATTATTCTAATCATTTACTTTCCCAAATAAATGTTCGTGTTTAATTTACAGAATTACCCCCATACATTCAACACCACTGAAGATCCACCAGATCTAAACATATAGCTCTTGCAAATTAACAGACATCACTGGACGCCCCATTTGATGACTGATCCGTTTGTTTTCAAATTCCCACTTCACACAGTTAATATTAGTGAATTATGCTACAGAGGCAAATACTGCGTTATTCTCTCGCCTTTTAAATCCAGTTTCTCCCTACAAGGCAATAAAGAAAGGTATGTTATTTGCGGGGAATTAAGAGTAAAGTTTCCAGCTTGAAAGCCCTCCCTCCCCCCTCCGAATTTGGAGGCAGCAAAGAACTAGGACTCAACTTTAGAGTCCTGCACTGGGATTCAGTTATGAACTCTTAATCATCATCTCGGAGGTTTATATGTTCTAATTATCAGAAGAAGATATCGCAACCCATCAATTTGCTTTACTATTTATTCCAAAAATAGTAAAAAGGCCAAAGAAAAAGGAGAGGAAGCAGTGGAAATAAGGTATAAATCATTTCTCCCAGATACATTTAGAAGCTGTGTAAGAAGCTCTGTCATATGTGACAATCTAGCGTAAAGAACTGGATTGTCACGTATGTATTGCAGACTGGTTTAAAAAAGTAAACTAAAAGTACTACAAATGAATGGCATATCCTAATTCCAGAAGATAAGACTTGGAAAAGGCATAGTAAAATATGCATATGAAAAGGAGATTTTAAAAGATTTAGTGGTCTCTGTTGTTTTAATGCCAGACTGATTTTCTTTGTAATGGTGTTATGCTCTGTGTATATTCTGTTTTATAGAATGTGACTTTGTGATCCACTAAGAACGATGGATTAAGCGGAATATATGTTTTGTAATAAATAAATAATTAACAAGGAATCATCAGAGCAGCATTCATTAGAAATGTGTATGCCATTCCATATTTCTGGATGATATCTTTCTACAGAAGAAATTCATGCACTGTCTAGCAAGTAAAGTTAAAACGGCTGACAACTGCCCTAACTTGTCATGTCACTCTGTGTTTTCTGGTGTGTCCTCGGGGATAGAAAGTTTATAAATGCAAGAAAGCTTTTCCTTCAATGTGACAAATGAGCTTTAGAAGACAATGTTGACTGAATGTGAATGAAAGGATGATTAACTAGTTTGCTGTTGGCTTTATCCAGCTCACTAAGTTGAAATTTAAGCTATGAAGACAAAAATGCACTATTTATGACACTTTTCATTTGAAATTCTCATGTAAATAGCACATGGAATGTTTCTGTGTGAATATGTTTTCATAAGCAACCTAATTTTCTGTCATGCAACAGCTCATATGAGTGAGATACAAAGGTTGTGGAACCTAACTCCAACTTATCAATTTCTCAGAAAACAAAGCATAGCTTTAAAATGAAAAAGTCAAGGCAAGCTCTTAATGAACTGACAATGGCCACGTTCCATAACTCTTTCCAACAGATTTCAGGGTAGTCTTGAAAAATAAGCTTTAAGTATCATCATGTTGTCTGATGTTTTCCAACAAGATTACTACCAAAGATGTTCTTCAGAAAACATGGATCTGAAGAAAAGGTGAATTGGGAACAGGTATTCTTTAAAATTTAAGGAAATGAAGTTTCCCTCATTAAACCATAAACATTGTGTCTTTTCTTACCAGTTGAGTATAATAAGCAGATAGTGCTACAGGAAGTTATCCACAGAGAAAAAGGTGGTGGTGGTGGGGGGGGGGGGGGGGGGGGGAGAGATTGTTGGTATCAGAAATGGTTGGTATTTTGGTTCTTGGGCATTTATTGTATGCAGACAATATCCAATTATTCTTTCCTGCTAGTTCAACTGGGCAGATTTGTGTACCATGTATTCTTGATGTACCTCCCAGATTCATACTGGGTGATCTCAAATAAATTGGTTTTTAACATTCAGAACACAAACACAGAGAAGTGGAAACTTATAACAAGAAGTCAAAGGAAGCGGAGGTGGCCAAAAACAGAGATGAAACCACAGGTCCAATTGAAAATCCTTTATTGACGGACCCGACATGGCCCTGTTTTGGCACTTTGCTTACGTAAGGGGTTGTTGAAATGTGTCGGGTATCTGTACCAGAAACTCAAAATCCAAAATGCATGGAAGTTGTCTGAAAGACTGGGAGCAGCATGGTGTATCAGTGGCTGCCACACCTTCCACAGTAACATCCAGAAAACAGAAGTTTCTTGGCTATGACAGATATATCCCAATGGTATATTTTTTGTTACACTGGCTCATAATCCAACAAGCTAGTCTTCAAATAAGATGCTTTACTGCTTTGAACTTTGAAAAGTCAAAGCACAGATTTTAAATTTAATTGGCAGCCAGCAGAGTTTGGTCATTTCCAGTGATACGTCTGAATTCTCAATCATTTGACGTGCTCTTAAAGAAATCTTTAGCAGGCCCAGGTAAATAGCGTCACATGACTCAATTTTCAGCATGATTTATGCATTCACCAGCAGGTGGCGAAAGCCTAATTCGCCTATGCAGATATATTTATTTTAATTATCTGAATAAAGTCAGGCATTTTAATTTTTATTTATTTATTTAAAAAAACTTTTATTCTGCTCAATCCAAATGTCCTTGGTGGATAACAATGTGTACATTCATACTATAAAACCAACAACATACAGGATACATATAGGTCCCATCTATATTCTTCACAACACATTAAATGGGTATATTTTATCCAGATAATAAGGGGCTGGGTTAGTGGTAAGTTGGAGGCAGCATCAGAAATTATCAATTTTTTTAACAATGTTTAGGTGACGACTACAGAACATGTCTTTTGTGGCTGGCTTACCCGAATATTGTTTGGCTCTTGCAGAGAGCAGATTGCTTTTGGCCTCCTTTTCATACACCAGGTTCAGAGTGGAACCTTCAGGAAGGCCTCCTTGAAAGATCTTATGCTAAAGACAGCGTTCTTGGTGGCTGTTGCATCAGCACATAGAGTTTCGGGCTCTGTTTTGTTTCGGGCTCTATTAGATTGTAAGCTCTTTGAGCAGGGACGGTCTCTCTTTGTTAAATTGTACAGCGCTGCGTAACCCTAGTAGCGCTCTAGAAATGTTAAGTAGTAGTAGTAGTAGTTTTGTCAGGATCCCTTTCTTCACTTTTCAGAGGTGGGGATCTCCTTGTTCATGGGTCCTTTCTTTCTTCCGAAAATGGTATCTGCATTTCATCTCAACCAACCTGTGGAGCTTACGTCCTTTCACAAAGAGGAGGAAGAGGCTCAGTACTCTTCCTGTGTGCGCAGAGACCTCATTAGATATCTGGAAGTCATGAATGAATTTTGCAAATTGGACAGAATATTTATGCTTTTTGGAAAACAGAGGCTGGCCTTATGGCGTCCAAGCCCACAATTGCTAGGTGGCTGAAGGTGACATCACACAGCTTATTTACTTGCAGGGAAGCCTTGCAGGTTCATTCTTCAAGGTGTACAGTGATATCCTGGGTGGAGACTACCTTACCGTCTCTTGTGGATATTTACAAAGTAGCAACATGGTCTACACTGCATACCTTTGTCAAGCACTACAGGGTGTACATTGCATTCGGAATCCAGTTTTGGGCTTCTTTCCTCAGGATCCCACACTCTAGGGTGCTTCCTGCGTATCTCTCGTTCTCCCAGAGATGTGTTTCCTCAACTGGTTAATGTTAAGTGAGTGAGTTGTTTAAGATTGTTGTGTTTATTCAGAGTTTCTCCTTACTGCTTGTCTGCGTAAATGCAGAGGAGCTGGACTGGATGCCAAGAGATGTCTCAGCTCAGTTTTTAGTTCTCTGTCTCCACCTGCTGGTTGATGGACACAGTTATCCCACAAGTTCTGTAATAGTGGGGAGGACTAATGGAAATAAAATTATTAGGTAAGCCCTAATTTCTCCTTAGCAGCAACTTTTATGTGCACATGCCAATACATACATTTACAGTTGTTCTGAATTTGGTGTAAATTTGTGTGTATTTTATAAAATAGGTCTGCATTGCAACTCTGCTTCTGCTTTGCCCAGACTATGTTCCTGTTAATGTCTGCATGCTTTTTACACGTTATCATGCATGTTCAGTAGTGCAGTTTTAGAAAGCTCTTTTCTGTGTGTAAAGCAAGCTTTATATGTAAAAGTATTTATAAAATAACCCCCCCCCCCCCCCCAATCACTACCAAGAGCCCTTGCTCCCAGTTTAGTTGCGTTGGAGTTCTGAGGAATTACCAGAATGGAGTACAGAGCCCTGACTTCACAGTTCAGTGTATTATGCAGTGGTCTGTTTTTTTTCTCTTTCTTTTTGTTTTTATGACCCGGTAGTTTTCTCCTGATCCTTTGAGCCTCCAGCTAAGTTTGAACAGAGCTGAAATCTGGTGCCATGAGCTGTCATTTACATCCACCCTGAGATTTTTCTTCTTTTTTTTATTAACGCTAATGTACTTTACTCAACTTGCTGCAGTGACAATATTTAGCTGGGAATCATGCACATGGGCTCTTTCTGCATTTGTGGGCCCCAAATTTAGCTATTGTGCAATGAGCGTGACTCTTCCTAGGGAGCAGAGGACCTGAGCCAAGAATCGAGGCCAGATCTTTTCACATTCTAGTATGCAGCGCTGCGTTTCCATCATCAGCCTCAGCTAGCCTGTCTGTTAGTTTGATTTTACCCTGGTCACTAGCAATATCTGCAATATATATCCGCAATGATTTTAAGTGTGATGGAGGCTGCATGAAACCTACTGACAAAATAATAGCCATTCCCTGCGGCTATAACTTGATTAAAACTTAATGACTAATCAATAAAGCTATAATTACAACTTTCTACCTTATGCTTGCAATTTGGTATACAGTAAAATCAATAAAATAAGATTTGATATGAGGTAACAGCAAGAGAAGGCCCAGATTGTGTCATTTTTATTAGGTGGCTTACCGTACCAAATCTCCAAATCCCTGCCTCAATTATTTTATAGCTGAGTTTTCATCAGAGCAAAGAAAAGAAATAATTGTGAAAAAGTGGATTCTGTTATTAGATCAGAAGAGTTAAAACACCGTACCTACTTTAACACTAGGGGTGCCATAGCTTGAAATTGGTGTGTTTATGAAAGCCTTAATGTGAAAAATGGCATCGTTGTCACTGAATGTCAGAGCACTGATATGAAGGAAGAGATCATACTGTTTGAAGTATCCCATCAAAATAGACACTTCTAAAAATGTGCAGAAATACATTTCAGACTTTTTTTTTGTTATGGTAACCCCAGTATGCAGTGTTGCCATAAGTACATTCATAGTGACTTGCAAGAAAAAATTATTGTATGGTATGTGCTAAGAAAATAAGAACATTGAACATAAGAGTAGCCATAATGGGTCAGACCAATGGTCCATCTAGCCCAGTATCCTGTTTTCCAAACAGTGGCCAAGCCAGTTCACAAGTACCTGTGAGAGAAAAACATCCTCCAGTTTCTGATATCCTTGGTCGCTCTCCCACTTTCTGTTCTCTCAGGTCACAAGTACCTGGCAGAAACCCAAATCGTGGCAACACTCCATACTACAAATCCCAGGGCAAGCAGTTGCTGCCCATGATTGTCTCAATAGCAGACTATGGACTTTTCCTCCAGGAATTTGGCCAAACCTTTTTTTAAACCCAGATATGCTAACCGCTGTTACCACATCCTCCGGCAAAGAGTTCCAGAGCTTAACTATTCGTTGAGTAAAAAAATATTTCCTTCAGTTTTGTTTTAAACGTATTTCTATGTAACTTCCTCAAGTATACCCCTAGTCTTTCTACTTTTGGAGCGAGTACAAATTTGATTTACTTCTACTCGTCCTAGCCAAGGAGGACTATTGGTAACCCCTAGAGTAAGGGAGGTGCACAGAGAAGAGTTGCGTCATGGATGTTTTCAGTGATGGTTTCTCCTTCTTCTGTTTTTGTGCCAGAATGATAAAACAAGTTGCCTGAAGGTTTAAACTTGGAGCTAGATTATAGTAAGTTCTGAAAAGGTATATCACTTCACATTTTCTAGAAGTGGAGATAGTCTAGCGATGGGTAATGTGTTGTGGATTTGTGAGAGGTGCTGGCTAGGTTAGGGATTTTTTTTGTTAGATAATTCAGTAAGTAGGGGTCATTCTGTTTTAACTGGTGTGGTTTTATGTATGTAAGTTTGTAAGATGCATTGATAAAACATATAAGTAATACCAAAATAATTTGCCCAAAAGCATGAGTGACTGGTTTTTAATTCTTATACACCTTGAAAAGGTGTAAAAAAAAACCAGCAAATGATGGCACTTAATGTGCCTCACAACGCAAAACGCCATGCTTATAGATATATTGGCGTTCTGTGCTTTGCGGCATTTTAACTGCCGTCATTTGCTGTTTTATTACACCTTTTCAAGGTGTATAAGAACAAAGAACCAGTCACTGCTTCATTTTATTGCCATCTTTAAGCGAGATCTTGTTTTGACCCCTGACGCAGGCATGTGTTTATGCTGAAACGCAGCTGTGTCGGGTTCTTCCAATGTTATCACTGCTAGCAATAAAGACTCTTCTGGCTCCTATATGCACTTATTGTCTCCACTTTTTGCTCTGTCTGTGGATTGTTCCATCCATGGAGGATTGTTTCCTTCTTTGTTTTGTACTAAATATAAAGGAGGCAGTTCTATAACAGGGCACCAACATTTAGGCACAATATTTACATGGACAGTGCACCTATTCTGGTGTTATAGAATGCTAGCATAGACGGACATGCATATGGGCATACCTAAATGCAGCATCTTAGTGCTTAACTTTAAATACATCTGTAGTTTATTTATATACCGCTTAGACCTAAGTGATTTGCAGTTTTTTCTTTTCAGTTACCGAGACGGTCCCTAACGGTATTATATTGTACCCTGGGTAATGGAGGGCTTAACTTGCTCAGAGTCTCACAGAGCTGCAGTGAACCCGGTTCCCCAGGTCCGCAACCCACTGCACTACCCATAAGGCCACTCCTCCACTGCCGTGTAAATGTTAGTTATGCCTTGGACATGATTGTGCTCCTCTCCTGTGAATAATCCTCTTTGCATTTATGTGCTAAGCCATTTTACCACATAATTAGTGAATAGTGGTTAGACATACTACTATCATTTATACATTCAAATGTACACTTACCCTTGTGAATGAGGCTCTTCTGTATATTTAAGTGTGCGAATAGTGGTTAAATTTAGGTGCCTTGTTACAGAATAAGCAGGAAAATGTTTAAACGGATGATCAATTTAATTAAAAAACAAAACAAAAAACGTATGCAGTAACAAGTAAGCAGTTCCATTCTTTGGAATTAGAGGGTTTTCTTTTTCTTTTTTTTACTATTTTGAAATGCATAATGTAGGAAGGACAAGCTGCATGTGTTACGATGTAACTGAAATGTAGACTATAATAAACATACCTCCCCCCCCTTCTACAAAGCCGTGCTGGTGGCCACGCGGCTTTGAAAAAAGGGAATGGTGGAAAATATTTTGTTTTACTTAGGGGACTGGTTACCAAACTGCAGAAAAAGTGGCCTTGGCTTGTGGTCACCCGGGTTATTCCTGCTCACTAAGGCCATTTTTACCACATGGAAATGGGGAAAGGGAATAGGACTTGATGTACCGCCTTTCTGTGGTTTCTGCAGCTACATTCAAAGCGGTTTACATAGTATATACAGGTACTTATTTGTACCTGGAGCAATGGAGGGTTAAGTGCCCAGAGTCGCAAGGAGCTGCAGTAGGAATCTAACCTAGTTCCCCAGGATCAAAGTCTACTGCACTAACCACTAGGCTATTCCTCCACTCATTGGTAAAATGGCCGAATTTCTGAGTTGTTTTTTTTTCTGTTAGTGGCCTTGTGCTAATTTCCTTTTGTAGGCAGCAAGGACTCGCAAGCTATTCATGTGCTAATCGGTTAGCATGTGGAAATGTAGCTGCGCTAACCAATTAGCACAGATCATGCCTACTCTGAGCCCCTAGACCTGCCCCCAGCGCTAAAAAATAAAATCAATGTTGGCATTGGTGCACATTACCCATGCACCAAAAAATAATCATGGGATGCCTGAGCACACCTCATGGTAGGGTATTTTAAACTGCAGTAATCACGTGTCAGTGCATCCTGTACCTTGGTAAAAGGACCCCTTAATTTTGTGCATATGCATCTATTTTTCTATATAGTGACAAGGTTCCTTCTGAGCTTCATAAATTTTCCACCTCTTGTTACTGGATACCCATTCTTGGTTCTTGCAATACCTGAGACCCAACTGTGATTCCTCTCACTGTAGTCTCTGTTCGCAGACGTCAGAGAGAGGGATGTGTGGCAAGAGAAAAGCAATGGGTAAAAATTATAGGAGATAATACTGGCCTATTGACTGACATTGGAAATATTGGTTTCAAGGGGTCTAGGACCTGCATCGGATACTGGGGATGCATTGACATCAAGAGTGTCTCAGTCATCTTGACATCAAGCATCAGTAGGAGGCACTGTAGAATGGTCATCTTCTGATTCCTATCAGTAGAAGTAAGAATTGTGCTGGTCTTTGGTGGCACTGAGAGAGCACAATGCTGGACTTTGAGCAGAAGCTGAAACATCCTAGCGTTGCTCTCCGTTGAAATGTGCTCTTAAGGCATCAAGATTGCCAGCATCCTTGAAGCGCCCTCAGTGCAAGGACTACTCAGTCTTCATGCCAGCGAATAGGATGCAACAGCTTCCCAGGTGACTCAAGAGGTTGTGGCCACTCCTCCTGTAATGCCTCTTCTTTTTTCAGTGGCAGCACTGGAGCAGCTTGTGAAGAAATGTGTAAGTGGATGAAGCACTTTGCCGCGCACAGTGTTGCAACTTTGACTTCCATTAGTGTTGAGAGCAGATGCGGTTCAGTCAATGTGCAAGACCTGTGCTATACTTGAAAGAGATAACCTTGACGCAGAGGCGGGGATGTGGCTTGGAATCAGTTGGCCTTGTTTTTCAGTGTACTGGGGGAGGAAGCTTTGTTGGTGCACAGGAATCTTGGTGTCTTAACACCAGAGGAGAAGGTCTGCAGGCAAAGTCTGAATCTCTTCCTGCCTTGCACTACTAAGGCCTGATCCATTAGTCAGTAGTGCAAGAGAGGAAGACTCTGACTTTGCCTGCAGACCTCTATGAGTTTGAGTCAGCGTGCTCGTGAGTTTCTGAGAAGGAGCTGGAGGTGGTCTTGGAGGAGGGGGTCCACAGATCTTCATTCTCATTCCTCTCCAAAATTAACAAAAGATACATACCCATTCCTGAGGAGCTCTCATTCATTGATTTTTGTCTGAGAGATGGCTCTGGCTATTATCCCATTTCAGTTAAAGACAGAGGAGAAGCCCAGGGTAGAAATATTGGATATCCTTCAATTCCTTGACCCACTCGAGTAGGCTGTGACAGTGTTCATTCACAGAATCCTGAAGGAGATTCAGTTGAGAATGTTGATGACCCCCAGTTCCCCCTATTGTTTCCTATTAATTAGAAGGTTGATTCTATGTATAGAGTCCAGAAGGTTCTGGGATTCAAGAATTTTTGCTTCCTGGTGGTCACTGATCTGGCAACTTTGGGGATTTCAAGCTTTGATTTTACCTGTCCCTGGGGTGCTCGCACCACCTCCACTTCTAGGGCTACATGCCAGTTCTTCAGCTGAAGGGCAGGTGGTGTTATGGTATCAATTCTGTTTGGGTCTCATAATTTGCATCCAGTTGTCCTCTTCTTTCTGCACATCTTCTTCTTCCTTTCTGTAACATCTTGAATTTTGGCACCCGGCAGACAGAACTCACTAGTGAAGTTTTCCATATCATCATGCTGATCAATCCATAGACTGGTGGGTTGTGTCCATCTACCAGCAGGTGGAGATAGAGAGCAGTCCTTTTGCCTTTCTATATGTGGTCCTGTGCTGCCGGAAACTCCTCAGTATGTTCTCTATCTCAGCAGGTGGTGGTCACACACAGCAGCAGCTCTGGCTATGTCTCCAAGCCTAATTTTTAGGATTTGTTGAGTACCTGGGGTTGAGGGCTCTTCTTGAGCAAGTGCAAACCTGGTGGTGCCAGGTCCCTCCTTTTCTCCCCCCTCCCGCTGGCTCCGTTGAAAAAAAAAAAAAATTTGGACGTCCTTAAGGGCGTTTATTTCAACGTTTATTGCAGCTGCTCACTGGGACACCAGTTCGTTACAGCTCGGAGCGAGAAGCAGGTAATTTTACCTTTTTATAGTGGGCAGGGGGTTCCCCTGTTCGGTCTCCACGTGGCTTATGGCGTCGGAGGGCGAGGGCGCGAAGATTCGCTCCCCGGACCGCGTGGGTGCGTCTAACGGGGATTTCAAAGCCTGAATCGCCTTTGTTGAGCATCAGTTTGGAATTTGGTCAGTGTCCCGGTTCTTCCTCCGGTGCGGCAGTTTTTCCCGCCATAAGCGCCCATCCCCCGCTCGCCCACTCCATGTTGGCCGGCCACTCTGCTCGGACGGCTTCTTCTTGGGCCGCCCTCGAGCTGGGAGACGTTAATACTATGGTCGCCCTTGATTCGGGCGACGGTAAGAAAGTGGCCAAAGTTAAGCGCCGTTCTTCCCGCGCGGCTCCTTCTCGGAGTTTCGCGCCGGACGCCATTTTGGATGCGCAGCACGTTTCTCCCCCGCTCTTGCGAGCGCCGGTTGAGGGTGCGTCTAGGGCCGTGGCCCAAGCTGCAGAAGTGCACAGTTCGGGGGGATTCTCCCCTGAGTTCATTTTGCTGCTGCATCAGGCTTTTCTTATGCAAAACGCTGCCCCTGCCCCCCTGTCTGATAAAGGGGTTGAGGCCTCCGGAAGCAAACGCCCTCGGGTGGATTTCCAGGCCCTAGAGGACTCTGTCTCCTCTGATGTAGATGAGGGCAGCGTATCTGAGTTCTCCCAACGGTCCTTTGGGGATTCCTTGGAGGAGACGGATTCCCGCTTGGATGGAGCGGATGACCCCTCTGCAGCGCGGATCTTTCGCTCAGAGGATTTGCCCAACCTGTTAGTGCAGGCCATGAGCATCTTGAAGATTTCCTCTCCGGAGGACGTCTCTCCCTCAGCCTCTGTTGGCTCCGCCATTATGCTGGGGACGAAGTGCCCGCCTAGAACCTTCCACGTGCATGAGGCCATGCGCACCTTGATTTCGGCTCAATGGGATGTCCCGGAAGCGAGCCTCAAAGTGGCTAGGGCTATGTCCCGCCTCTATCCTCTGCCTGAAGGTGAACGGGAGGCCTTTCTTTGGCCTACCGTGGATTCTTTAATCACTGCGGTGACTAAGAAAACGGCGTTGCCGGTGGAAGGTGGCACGGCCCTAAAGGACGCTCAAGACAGAAGATTGGAGGCGGCCTTAAGGTTGTCCTTCGAGGCGGCTGCTTTAAGTTTGCAGGCCTCAGTTTGCGGCTCCTATGTGGCCATGGCGTGCCTGACGATTGTGCAGCGGGCTTCCCCCTTGGATCCTTCCTTGAGGGCTGATTGGCCGGCTCTGGAATCGGGCTTGGCTTATTTGGCAGACTTACTGTATGATGTCTTGAGAGCCTCAGCTAAAGGTATGGCTCAGACAGTCTCTGCGCGGCGGTGGCTTTGGCTGAAGCATTGGTCTGCTGACCACGCCTCTAAGTCTCGCCTGGCTAAGTTGCCTTTTAAAGGCAAGCTGCTCTTTGGGGTCGAGCTGGACAAAATTGTGACTGATCTCGGCACGTCTAAGGGCAACAGATTACCAGAGGTCAGGGCTCGGGCCAGTGGTGCTCGCCCCGGTTCTTCCAAAGGACGGTTTCAGGAAGCCCGTCGGTATCGCCCGGGCAAGTCGGGCTCCTCTACCCCCTCTTCCTTCAAGAGGAACTTCTCCCCCAAGCAGCATTCCTTTCGCAGAGACCGCCCTCCCGGAGGTGCGTGCTCCGGTCCTCCCCCAGGGTCTTGTACCCAATGACGGGGCCCTGGTCCATGGCCCAGTGCAGCTTGGAGGACGCCTGTCCTCGTTTCTGGGCGAGTGGACCAGGGTAACTTCAGACGCTTGGGTGCTGGAAGTCATCAGAGACGGCTACAAGCTAGAGTTCTGCCGACCCTTAAGAGACGGGTTTGTGCAATCTCCCTGCAAGTCTCCGGTCAAAGCTGTGGCAGTGCAACAGACTTTGGATAATCTGATCCGCCTGGGTGCGGTCGTTCCGGTGCCAGAAGATCAGCTTGGCAAGGGACGTTACTCCATTTACTTTGTGGTACCAAAGAAAGGAGGTTCTGTACGGCCTATCCTCGACCTCAAAGCGGTCAATTGGGCCTTGAAAGTTCGGCACTTCCGAATGGGAGACTCTCCGCTCGGTTATAGCGGCAGTGAAGGCAGGGGAGTTCCTGGCATCCTTGGACATCAAGGAAGCTTACTTGCATATTCCCATCTGGCCTCCTCATCAACGCTTTCTGCGTTTTGCAGTCCTGGGCCGACACTTCCAGTTCAGAGCCCTCCCGTTCGGGTTGGCTACTGCTCCGCAGACCTTCTCCAAAGTAATGGTGGTCATCGCGGCC